>NW_003852438.1:4452021-4459581 GCF_000181295.1 Otolemur garnettii | reverse complement strand
CTAGTTGGGAGGCTGAGGCAAGAGAATCACTTGAGCCTAAGAGTTAGAGGTTGCTGTGAGCTATGATGTCACAGCACTCCACCAAGGACAATGAAATAAGCCTCTGTTTAAAAAAAAAAAAAAATTAGCTGGGCGTTGTGGCAGGAGCCTGTAGTCCCAGCTACTTGGGAGGCTGAAGCAGGAAGCTCACTTTTATCCAGGAGTTTGAGGTTGCTGTGAGCTATGACACTTCAGCACAACTCTAGCCTAGGTGACAAAGACTATGTCCTTTTGGGGGTTTTTTGGAGACAGTGTCTTACTATGCTTTCAATACAGTGCCGTGGCATCACAGCTCACAACAACCTCAAACTTTTGGGCTTAAGCAATTCTCTTGCCTCAGCCTCTCAGTAGCTGGGACTACAGGCACCTGCCACAATGCCTGGCTATTGTTGTGTTGTCACTGTTGTTTAGCAGGCCCAGGCAGGGTTCAAACCGCCAGCCTCAGTGCATATGGCCGGAGCCCTAACCACTACCACTGCAGAGCCAGAGACTATATCTTTAAAAAAAAGCAAGCCCAGGCACAGTGGTTCATGCCTATAATCCTAACATTCTGGGAGGCCCAAGTGGAGGATCCCTTGAGCTCAGGATTTCAAGACCAGTCCAAGCAAGCGCAAGAGCAAAACTCCACTTTCTACTAAAAATAGAAAAATTAGGCTTGGTGCCTATGGCTCAAGTGGCTAAGGTGCCAGCCACATACACGTAAGGTGGCGGGTTTGAATCCAGCCAGGGCCTGCCAAACAACGATGGCTGCAACCAAAAAATAGCCAGGCGTTGATGGCAGGCGCCTGTGGTCCCAGCTACGTGGGAGGCTGAGGCAGGAGACTAGCTTGAGCCCAGGAGTTGGAGATTGCTGTGAGCTGTAATGCCACAGTATTCTACCCAGGGGGATAGCTTGAGGTTCTGTCTCAAAAAAAGAAACAAAGAAAGAAAAAATTAGGCTGGGCATGGTGGCTCACGCCTGTAATCCTAGCACTCTGGAAGGCCGAGGCAGGTAGATTGCCTGAGCTCACTGGTTTGAGACCAGCCTGAGTAAGAGAGTGACCCCCATCTCTTAAAAAAAAAAAAAAAAAAATAGTTGGACGTTTTGTTGGATACCAGCTACTTGGGAGGCTGAGGCAAGAGAATCACTTGAGCCCAGGAGTTTGAGGTTGCCATTAACTATGATGTCACAGCACTCTACTGAGGGTGACAAAGTGAGACTCTGTCTTAAAAAAAAAACACCAATAAAAACACTTAAGAGGTAAGGTCCTACTTTCAGGACAACCCAGCCCAAGGATAAGAAAAGACCACAGGAGACTCACCTTAGTTACTCATGGTGGTCATCTCAGGAACTCACCAATGGGCCTCTCCTTACCTCAGACAATCCCCACCAGAATGTTGTCTAGGGAGGCTAGTAAACTTCAGAATGAGAGGACTCAGGATTATGGCCCACAATTCTCCTTTTGTAGACTCTGGGTTTAAGGAAGCAGACAGGAGAGAATAGGAGGTGGGCAGTGTACACTCTCCTTAAGAGGCTCTGAACCTACTTCAGTTTGTTTTCATGGGTTTCCAAGTTACTGCACAAGAAGCTTCTTCAGGTTAATGGCTAGTTTGCAGAGGCCAGAAAGGGGGAGGCAGGACCTGTGGCACATGTTTGAGAAACTTGGGCAGCTGTGTCCTCTAAAGCCTTGTGGTCTCAGGTACCTTAACGGGGAGTAAGTGTGAAGAGAATGGAAGAAACATATTCAGCAGTTCAGGGCTCTACTCGCCCACAGCCATCTGTTTGACTAAGAGAGTTCTGGTTCCTAGGCGATCTGGAGAGTAAAGCAAGAGGCTGCTAACGCTGTGCACCTTGGCCCAGAGGGCATACACGAAGTGCTCACGTGCTGACCTCCTGACCAAGCAAGCTGCTACGTGGGTGTCATTATCTCAATGGACTGTTGCTGGCCAGCAACTGGTAATAAGCACTGGGCTAGAGGGGAGTCTGTGTGCAACAAAAGGGTAAGGGTAAGTGGGCAGGAGGTTAAGACTCCAGGAGAAAAAAATGGTTTTCTAAGTTCTAGGACTGCCTAGGAAGAGCCCACCATATTCTCTAGAATATTCTCACCAGGGAGTTCCCATAAGGGAAACATATATGAAATCAGTGGTTGGCTGTTTTCCTCAGAACAAAGTTATATGTAATAGACAATCAAGCCTCCCACAGACCGCTCCTTTATTGCACTGGCACTGACAGAAAAGCACCAGTGCCAGGCTGCCAGCTGGGAGCACTGATTATGGGTGATGAAGAGAAAGGAGGCTTCTGTCCCTGGCACATATTATGGGAACCCCAAAGAATGGATGTTTATGCATAAAATAACCCTCTTGTTTCTGCCTAAATGCTTCCCTCTCTCATTTGCCCCATCATCATTTTAGGTAGTGTGGAGACAAAGAATTTGCTCATTTATACAGGAATAAAAAGGGTGCAGAGATTCAGAATTGGCTCATCATAGGTTATCTCTATGACTAAAGCTCTTTTCCCAAGAGCAAACTGTAGATTATTTGCTTGAAATTAATAATGGTTCATCAGCCATTCATTACACATGTAATTAGCCTGGGTAAAAACAGATGCCATTTCAATGTCCTTGACATCAATTTGCTCCACTCCAAGTTATCACCCCAAAACACTCTTTCTGTTTTCCCTTCTCAAGTCTCATAAACCTCCAAGTTCCAGACTGGGAGCAGCAACTGTGTTTTGGTAGATTTGATTGCATATACCAAACAGGCAATACTAGAACATCCCTATCCAGGGAAACAAAGGGTAATTGTTTGTTTGGTTTTTTTTTTTGCCCCCCCCCCCCCGAGGGGATGCACTGTTCCTGCAAGTACTGCAATGCCAGGTCGGTAGGTAGTGTGGATGGAGCAAACTCCTTTTCCAGAGGATAATTTTTAAATTACAATTTTGGAACATGGTTGAACTCATCTCATATTCTTTTTTTGAGACAGAGCCTCAAGCTGTTGCCCTGGGTAGAATGCTATGGCATCACAGCTCACAGCAACCTTCAACTCCTGGGCTCAAGCGATTTTCCTGCTTCTGCCTCCCAAGTAGCTGGGACTACAGGCAGCCGCCACAACCCCTGGCTATCTTTTGTTGCAGCCATCATTATTGTTTGGCGGGCCCAGGCTGGATCGGAACCCGCCAGCTCAGGTGTATGTGGCTGGCGCCTTAGCTGCTTGAGCCACAGGCGCTAAGCCCTCATCTCATATTCTAAACCCACTTCTTGGATAACAGCACAAAGAAAAGTAATGAGGAACCAGGTAGGAAAGAGACAGAACTGCAGTGGAGTTTCATGCATTTGCTTAATAAGAGTAATCACTCCTGAGCAAAGTCTTCCAAACTCTACCAATGAAGGTCTGGTTGTCTATAATATGGTAATAAGGCACTCCCAGGCTGGTCTTAAGAACTGAACTCTTGGCTCAGTGCCTACAGCTCAGCGGCTAGGGCACCAGCCACATACACAGGAGCTGGCAGGTTCGAATCCAGCCCAGGCCTACCCAACTACAACCAAAAAAAAAAAAAAAAAAGCTGGGCGTTGTGGTGGGCGCCTGTAGTCCCAGCTGCTTGGGAGGCTGAGGCAAGAGAATCACTTAAGCCCAAGAGTTTGAGGTTACCAAGAGCTGTGATGCCACTCACTCTACCCAGGGCAAAAGAGACTTGTCTTGAGACTGTCTCAAAAAAACCCCCCCAAAATCCAAAAAACCCCCTGAACTCTTGGCTCGGTGCCCGTAACTCAGTGTTTAGGCCCCTGGCCATTACACCAGGGCTGGGGGGTTTGAACCTGGCCCAAGCCTGCTAAACATCAACTACAACAAAAAATAGCCAGACATTGTGATAGGCGCCTGTAGTCCCAGCTACTTGGGAGACTAAGGCAAGAGAACCGCTTAAGCCCAAGAGTTTGGGGCTGCTGTGACCTGTGTGACACCACAGCACTCTACCAAGGGTGACACAGTAAGACTCTGTCTCAAAAGAAAAAAAAAAAAGAACTGAACTGTTACTTAAGAGTCATGGAAGTGGAACCTCAAAGAGTGGCAGACACAAAAACATTGTTAGTCATCCAGGTCCTGGCCCATATATAGACGGCACCACTGACCTGTTAAACAAGTGAACTGGGGCAGGACCCTAAAATCCAGTGTAGGCCACTCATCCCAGCCAGCACCTAGCCTGTGTGGACCACTGAGGCTGAGAGGACATCATGTAAGGTAAGGCCCTGAGGTACACAAAGGAAGAAATCTTGTTTTCCACTTTATCCCCAGCACCTAGCACCACAACTGGTACATAGTAGGTGCTCAATAAGTATTTGTCAAATAAAATGAACAAACATAAGCATGACTAATGGTACTGAAAGAGGAAGAGCTCAGACAAGGGTGCTCTCCCACAGGAGATAGGGGGACCCATCCTTCAGAAGATTCTTTTATTAAAACTGGGTGACATCAATAAGGGGACAGTACAAAAAAAATTTTGGTCCATGAAAAAAACATAATAATTCAGTTAATAAAAAGTTATCTTCAACAGGGACACTGTAGTAGGAGTGCTGAGCTTCCTTCTCATGGTTCCAGCTAGGAGCTGGGCCAGGACTCAGCTGCCCCAAGGTTGTCCAGTGTCACTGTGGGGAGAGCCTCTCAAGGGAGGGATAGTGACAGGAAAGGGAGGATGGAGAGAAAATTCTGCTGTCCCCAGTGCAGAACAGGCAAGTTAGATAAGGGACTGGGGGGGATGTGCTCGCAGGAGCCTGAGGAGGGGGTGGGGAAGCAGGGGCTTTGTCAGTTCTGTGGCTTTAGAGCCCATGCTGAACGGAATTCCCCCTCTGTGCCCAGCTATCTCCCACCCTGCTGTGTAGAGTCTGCGAGCCTGGGATATGCTAACTTGGGGTGATACAACCTGGAAGAAGAATCTGAGGCTCTCCTGGAAAGATGCAAAACCATCTCAGTTCCAAGGGGCCAAGATCACAAGGTCCTGCTGCTACCTGAGGGGTCTGAAGCTTTGAGGGCAGGGGCTGGGAAGCCACAATCCTGTGAGGCAGGGAGAGGGAAGAGTTACAAACCCAACTCAGCGCTATTCTCCAGCCCTAGGCCCTTTCACTCCTCAGTGCCCTAGAAGTCACCAGTGGGCGTCAACTGGGCAGGCAAGGGACAGGAAGACAGGGATGGCCTAGGGCTTATACCCGTTTGATTTTAGGCCTGTTTCTCCAGTAAAGGATGGGGTGGCGTGGAGTGAATGAGTCACCCCTCCAAGCAACAGCAGGAAGGAACAGCCTCTGCTGGCAACGACAGTACCCCAAATTGGATCCCTGGGGCTCTAAAAGGGAAAGGCAAGATTCCCCCACCCAAATGCCCTGGGTTAGGACAGATATGAGGGAATCCTAAAAGGGCAGCTACAAGGAGTATGCTGGGAGGGATCAATAGTTAAAGAACAAACTCCAATACTGACGTGGACCCCCTACTAAGCAGTACGAGAAGCACTGAGAGAGCAGGCCAATCCCGAGGGCTGGGGACTGACCTGGGGCTCAGTGGAGCCCGAAAGCCAGGGTTCCTTTAGTGCTAGAGGGCAACAAGGGAGAGTTTGCTCCAAACCTGTGAAGGGAAGGAAGGAAATTGGATTCTGTTATCAGGAGAGCCAAGATCAACTAGCTTATAGAGTGCCCTCAGGCCTGAGTCTGGGAGAAGGGGCAATAAAGCTCCCAATTCCTGGGTCTCTGAAGGGCAGGATCAGTGTAGCTGGTCCCCTTGAAGACCACCTGGCCTTAGGCCCACTCCATTCTGAGCACTGATTACCACTACAGGTTCTCTCTCTAACACTATCTAGAGGTCCTATGTAGACCAGGGGAGGGTAGAGGCACGTGGGAGCTCTGTGGGGCAAAGGGAAGCTGGGGGTGAGAAGGGATAGGGTGAGAGAAGAGGGTAAGAGCTGTCTTGCAAGACAGAAATGTGAGACCCTCTTCATTCTGGTGTTGTCCTTGAACCAACAGCATCCCCTGGAAAGCCCCAAGCAAGACCAAGGCAGGTGCTATGAGGCAGGCAGCACAGGGCCCAAATAAAAAATCGGTGCAGCCAAATCAAGGCTGTGGAAGAGACCCTATGTATTCCGGATTCCCAGGGCTTGCTCTAATTCTTGTCGTCTCTGCTGCACCTAGGGAGAAAAGATGGAGGGAGCGTAAGATGAGACAAACCAGACATTGGTGTCTAATACCCACGATCCCTGTCAGGGTGCAAACCCCTTGCCTTTTGGGAATTCCCCCCACATACTCCAGGGACCTACCTTGGAGTAGAAGTATCGGCATACGGCCTCCTGAGCCCAAGGCTGGAAGTAGAACTCAGCTCGGCGCTCTTCCTCTGGGTTACCCACCACATCAGTCATTGTCTGAGGAAAATGGAGGTCGGGGAGGAGGGAAAGAATGGAGAATAGACTTGTTTCCTTCCTTCACACCTGTTATTGGCTGAATCCTCCCCAAAACGTGGAAATCCTCACCTCCCGGGACCTGTGAATGTGACCTTATTTGGAAATAGGGTCTCTGCAGATGATCAAGTTAAGATGAGATCATTAGGGTAGGTTCCAAACCAATATGACTGATATTCTTATGAAAAGGGGAAATTTGGACACAGACATGTAGGAGGAAGACAACGTGAGGACAGAGACCACCACCTAAAAGCGAAGCGGCGCCTGAGGCTACCAGAAGTGAGGAGAGCTGCACGGAACAGATTCCCCCTCAACTCTCAGAAGGAGCCAACTTGCTGACACCTTGACTTTGGACTTCCAGCCTCCCCAACTGTGAGATAAATTTCCATTGTTTTAAGCTTCCCCATTTGTGGGAGTTTGCCATAGCAGCTCCAGCAAACTAACACAACATCCAAAGTCACGCTCTGTTATAACAAGTCATTGCCTTGTTCAGGGACTTTTACTGGCACCTTTTTCCCTGCTCGTCTGCTCAGCCTCTGTAATTACAGTCATAGTCACCACAGGATAGGTGAAAACCTAGGGCGTATTTCATACATTCTGTGCTTATTTCTATCTTCCTGCCTGAGCTTATGGTACAACCCTTTCTGGGCAATACTTTCAAATCCCAAATTTTCCATGAAGGCTCTCTCAGCAATTCTAGCCTCATCCACATCCTTTCTCCTTTGAATTATCTTATTGGTACTGGTCAGATTGGTCAGTATTGATGACATCTTTTTTTTTTTTGAGACAGATTCTCGTTATGTCACCCTTGGTAGAGTACCGTGGTATCACAGCTCACAGCAACTTCAAACTCTTGGGCTTAAGCGATCCTCTTGCCTCAGCCTCCTAAGTAGGTGGGACTACAGGCACCCGCCACAATGCCTGGCTAATTTTGGCTGTAGTTATCATTGTTGTTTGGCAGGCCTGGGCTGGGTTGGAACCCGCTAGTCACTACGTACTAGTCGCTACCCTAGCCGCTGAGCTGATGACTTTTCTTTTTTTTCTGAAACAGAGTCTCAAGCTTTTGTCTTGGTAGAGTGCTACGGCATCAAAGCTCATAGCAACCTCCAACT
>NW_003852438.1:4448859-4451450 GCF_000181295.1 Otolemur garnettii | reverse complement strand
CCAGTTTTTCTAATTTTAGTAGAGATGGGGTCTTGCTTTGCTGAGGCTGGTCTTGAACTCATGAGCTCAAGCAATCCACCCACCTTGGCCTGCCAGAGAGCTAGGATTACAGGTGTGAGCCACTGCACCCAGCCTATTGATGAAATCTTGATATGTGTTCTACTTTTCGTATTAGCCTAATTTATCCAAATACAAATACTCAGCTCAGCACCTATAGCTCAAGCAGCTAAGGAGCTAGCCATACACCAGAGCTGACAGGTTCGAATCCAACCTGGGTCTACCAAACAACATCTACAACCAAAAACTAGCTGGGCATTGTGGTGGGCGCCTGTAGTCCCAGCTACTTGGGAGGCTGAGGCAAGAGAATCGCTTAAGCCCAGAAGTTAGAGGTTGCTGTGAGCTGTGATGCCATAGCACTCTACCCAGGGCAACAGCTTGAGGCTCTGTCTCAAAAAACAAACAAACAAATATAGAATACTCGTGGCTTCAAAAGCAGAAATCAGGATTTCCACTCTGAATCCCAACAGTAAGTGACAGCACAGAGGAAGTATTAAATCAACACATGACAGTCAGTTCTGCCTTCATTTCCCTACCTAACTATAAACTGGACCCTGAAAATCTGGTCTTACTTCTCCCTTTATAGCAACTACAGAAATAACACATATGTGTAAAACTCAAAACCTAAGCAACTTTGGACCTTTCTTAGGTTCTTTACCTTGAGGTCGCGGCACTGGGACTGAAGCCAGTCATTGATGAAACCCTGAGGGTCTCTGGCAAAGCTCAGCATGAATTCTCGCTGTGTCTTCAGTTGGTTGATAGTTTCTATCGTCTCGTGGATCTGAAAAGAATAAGGAGGCTCACACCATCTTCAAACTAGGGAAATGCAAAGTTAAATGGCAGACAGTGCCTGACATCTCCACATGCCACTCCCAACCTAGGAAGGGTGCTACCCACAGCCGGCACAACCATGCTCCGGCCCTCAGCATTCTTTCAGCAGGTAACGTGCACTGGTCTCTGTCTCCCTGCATACTCCACATGAAGAAGTTTTCCTCGTGGTCTCCTCAGTGCCTGCTGCAGGTGAAGCTACAGGGTGAATACTTAATCTACAGCACAAATGGGTCCAAAAGCACTCTCAGGTAGAGAAGGAGCAGTATCTGTAAAGGGCTAACTCATAACCTCCAGTCTCTAGGTTTTGTTCTCAGCTCTCTTCTCATTCCACATATTCTTCCTGGCAATTTCATCAACTTGCATGTCTTCCATTACCATTGACAGAATGATGAATCCCCAATCTACAGTGCAAAATGTCCATTTTCTTTTTTCTTTCCCTCCCATCCCATGACAGGGTCTCATTTTGTTTCTCTGGTTGGAGTACAGTGCCCTCATCATAGCTCATTACATCCTCAAACTCCTGCGTTCAAGTGATTCTCCTGCCTCAGCCTCCTGAGTACCTACCTAGAACTATAGGCTCATACCTTAACACCCAGCTAATCTACTTTTTGTAGAGACAGGGTCTCATGCTTGCTCAGGCTGGTGCTGAACTCCTAGCCTCAAGTGATTCTCCCACCTCAGCCTCTCAAAATGCTAGGATTACAGGTATGAGCTACCATGTCTAGCCCAGGGTTAATTTCTTTCTTTCTTTCCTTTTTTTTTTTGTTTGAGATAGAGTCTCACTATGTCACCTCAGTACAGTGCCATGGTGTCACAGCTCACTGTAACCTCAAACTCCTGGGTTTAAGTGATTCTCTTGCCTCAGCTTCCCAAGTAGCTGGGACTACAAGCACCCGCCACAACACCAGCTATTTTTTGGTTGTAGTTGTCATTGTTGGTTAGCTGGCCCGGGCCAGGCTCGAACCTGCCATCCTCGGTGCGTATAGCTGGCACCACTATATTCTTAACCACTGTACTATAGGCACCAAGTCAGAGTTAATTTTCTACACTCCAAACAATCCAACTGCTTACTTCACATGTCAAGGCACTTTATACTCACTAGCTCCAAAATTAATTTCACTACCCTTTACCCAATACCCACCTTAGCCTCCCAGAGTTCTTCCTCCTGTCCCCAATCTACCCACCCAAGCTAGAGACCTGGCAGTTATCATAATGCCTCCTTCTTCCTTACCCCCATCTAAACAGTAGTTAAACTACCTTCAATCTCACTTCTTTTTTCTTTTTGAGACAGAGCCTCAAGCTATTATCCTGGTTATAGTGCCATGGCATCACAGCTCACAGCAACCTCTAACTCCTGGCCTTAAGTGATTCTCTTGCCTCAGCCTCCCAAGTCTGGGACTACAGGCGCCCGGTTGCAGCTGTCATTGTTGTTTGGCGGGCCTGGGCTGGATTCGAACCCGCCAGCTCAGGTGTATGTGGCTGGCACCTTAGCCGGTTGAGCCATAGGTGCCGAGACTTTTTTTCTTTTTTTGCAACACAGTCTCACTCTGTTGCCCCAGGCTAGTATGCTGTGATGTCAGCCGAGCTCAAGCAACTTCAAACTCCTGGGCTCAACTGATCCTCCCACCTCAGCCTCCCAAGTAGCAGGGACTACAGAAGCCTATCACAACACCTGGCTTATTTTCCTACTTTTCTTTTCTTTT
>NW_003852438.1:4444260-4447460 GCF_000181295.1 Otolemur garnettii | reverse complement strand
TTTTTTTTGAGACAGTCTCACTCTGTTGCCCTGGGTAGAGTGCCCTGTCATCAGAGCTCACAGCAACTTCAAACTCTTGGGCTCAAGCCTTGGCCTCCCAGGTAGCTGGGACTACAGATACGTACTACTACACCTGGCTATTTTTATTTATTTATTTATTTTTGAGACAGAATCTTGCTTGTTGCCCTTGGTAGACTACCATGGCATCATAGCTCACAGCAACCTCAAGTGATTCTCTTGCCTGAGCCTTCCCAGTTGGGACTATAGGTGCCTGCCACAATGCCCAGCTATTTATTTGTATTTATTTATTTTTTTTTTAGAGACAGGGTCTCACATTTGCTCAGGCTGGTCTCAAACCTGTGAGCTCAGGCAATCCACCCTCCTTGGCTTCTCAGAGTGCTGGGATTACAGGTGTGAGCCACTGCACCCAGCCAGTAATCATTTTACATACAAACAGCATCAGTCCCTCCACTGGTGAAGATGAGGCACCTACCTCCCTATCTAGCTTCCTTTCATAAAATGTCCCATCCCCAGCACCCTGTGCTCAATCTCATACTGCTTGAACCCACCAGGCTCTCTCTCTCTCCCCTCTTTAGCCCTTTACATACCCTGTCCTCTCTTTCTGGAATGTCCTTGCCTTTCATGCCCCTAGGACCGCTTTCCTTTCTCCGCTTTTGTTAACTCCCACTTTGTCCTTTAAGGTTTAGTTGATGCTTCAATTCTTTTTTTTTTTTAGAGACAGAGTCTCACTTTGTCACCCTCAGTAGAGTGCTGTGGTATCACAGCTCACAGCAACTTCCAACTCTTGGGCTTAGGAGATTCTCTTGCCTCGTCTCCCTAAGTAGCTAGGACCACAGGTGCCTGCCACAACGCCTGGCTATTTTTTTGTTGCAATTTGGCCAGGACCAGGTTTGAGCCCGCCACTCTCCGTATATGGGGCCAGTGCCCTACTCACTGAGCCACAGGTGCTGCCTGATGCCTCAATTCTTCCAGAAAAGCTTCCCTTTCTCTTTGCATTCCTAGAGCATTTTTGGCTTTATTTGCCAGGACTATGTGGCAAATAATGATAGCAATAACAGCAGGAGGAGTTTTTTGGTTTTTTCTTCCTTCTGAGACAGGGTCTACTCTGCTCAGGCTAGAGTACAGTGGTATAATAGCTCACTATAATCTCAAACTCCCAGGTTTAAGTGATCCTCCTGCCTCAGTCTCTCAAGTTAATGGAACCATAGGTACATGCCAACATACTTAGCTAATTTTTAAAATTTTTTCTAGAGATAGGTTCTTGCTATGTTGCTCAGGCTGGTCTTGAACTCTCAGGCAATCTTCCTGCCTCACCCTCCCAAAGTGCTAGGATTACAGGTGAGCCAGCATGTCCAACTACCGTTTGTTATTTTATATGCCATAGTCATCATATCTTTACACATAGTCTCATTTAATCCTAACAGTAACCTTATTAAGATAGGTACTATGGGCTGGGTGCGGTGGCTCACCCCTATAATCCCAGCACTTGGGAGATCGAGGTGGGTGGAGTGCCTGAGCTCACAGTTTCGAGATTAGCCTGAGCCAGAGCAAGACCCCATTTCTAAAAAAATAGCTGGGCGTTGTGGCAGGCACCTATAGTCCCAGCTACTTGAGAGGCTGAGGCAAGAAGATCACTTGAACCCAAGAGTTTGAGGTTGCTGTGAGTTTAGACACCATGGCACTCTACCAAGGGTGACCAAGTGAGACTCTGTTTCAAAAAAACCAAAAACCAAAAAAAGATAGGTACTATGATTTCTATTTCACAAATGAGAAAGTAAAGCTCAACACTACTAAAAAGTATAGCCAGAATTAGAGCTCATGTGAGTCTGGCTCCACCAAGCACAGCACTTGACATGTAATGGGTGTACTATATTTTGACTGAATACTGAGAATCAAAAGCAGGTGTAGAAGCTGTGATGGGGAGTGGTGGCACCCAAAATACCCAGGGCAGACTCCTACCTTGTTATCCAGAGTAGCAATCTCCTGTTGGCTGGCAGTGGACAGGAGAAAAGAATTCATCTGGGTCTTCAAGGTGTCATCCACTTCCACATCAATGTCATAACAAGCTGTTTTTTTCTGATCATTTGGATCGACACTGGCAGAAAAAAAACCAAAGGGGCCTGGTGAAGAGCTTGCACCCCTAGGCATAAAACTCAGAATCAAAAGATGGCCCATGAATAACGGGAAAGGAGTTGACTGAAAAAATACCCAAGAACTTTTGGGTGGACAGAAACATTCGGTACCTTCATTGTAGTTGCTCCTATATGGTGTATACATCTGCCAAGAGTTATAAAACTATACTTTCAGTGGGTAAAACATATATATATAAATTATACCTTGACAAGGTTTACGTCTTTATTTTTTATTTTTTAGAGACAGAGTCTCACTTTATCACCTTTGGTAGAGTGCCGTGGCATCACAGGTCACAGTAACCTCAAACTCCTGGGCTTAGGTGATTCTCTTGCCTCAGCTTCTCAAGTAGCTGGGACTACAGGCGCCTGCCAGAACACCCAGCTATTTTTCTGTTGCAGTTTGGCTGGGGCTGGGTTCAAACCCACCATCCTCTCAGTATATGGGGCTGGCGCCCTACTCACTAAGCCACAGGCGCCACCACAAGTTTACGTCTTTAAAAAGTCAATGGTAAGGGCAGTGCCTGTGGCTTAATGAGTAAGGCGCCAGCCCCATATACCGAGGGTGGTGGGTTCAAACCTGGTCCCAGCCAAACTGCAAAAACAACAACAAAAAATAGTCAGGCATTATGGCGGGTGCCCGTAGTCCCAGCTATTCTGGAGGCTGAGGCAAGAGAATCCCCTAAGCCCAAGAGCTGGAGGTTGCTGTGAGCTGTGACACCACAGCACTCTATCGAGGGTGACAAAGTGATACTGTCTCTAAGAAAAAAAAAGTCAATGGTAAAAAGTCAAATAGTACAAAAGGTATCTGGTGAAAACTAAGTTCCTTCCTCCCTAAAAGAAACCACTGCAACAGTACCTTCTGTATCTGTTTTTCCTTTTAAACTAAAACTGACCCTCAAAATAAAGTAAAATAAAACACACACACTATAAAAAGTAGCATCACTTTAAGCACAGTAGTATAGAACAGACCAGCTTCTACTGACCACAGTTATAGGTTGTAGGAGTTACCATCAGTGAGTGATGGTCCAAGTTTTTTTTTTTTTTTTT
>NW_003852438.1:4419116-4443125 GCF_000181295.1 Otolemur garnettii | reverse complement strand
TGAGCCACTGCGCTGGCCTGATTTCAAGCTACCGTTACATCACTGTTCAGAGATCTGAGAAGAGATGTGTAATAACACATCATTATATAGTATTTCCACCATACAAACACAACAGACATAAATAATCTCAAGGGGACAATTATTCATGAAATGCAATTTTAAAAAAAGGAAAGAAACGCAATAAAATAATTACGAAATAAAATTTGGGTATATATTACCCTCACTTTTTTTTTCCTTCAGTTTTTGGCCAGGGCTGAGTTTGAACCCGCCACCTCCGGTATATGGGCCCAGCGCCCCACTCCCTTGAGCCATAGGCGCCGCCCTACCCTCACTTTTAACATACTTAAGTTTATATAACTTAATTTTAAATGATGGTTGTGTTTAATAACCTGTTTAAAAAATTTCTGAAAGTTTGATAAATAGCTTGTGCAAGCTAGTACAAGCCAGCTCCAGCACATTACACACACAGACTTACCTGATGACATGATTAATGATGATAGGTTCTGGTGGCATAAGCAAGGCATGGAGTCGTTGAGGGATCTCTGAAAACTTCATACGTTGAGATTCAAAGATCTATGGGAAAGAGAAGCAGCCTCAGAAGTTGGCATTTTGAGTATTAGTACTGCAGCCCTTCTAGCAAATGAATGGTTTCTTTACTTACCTGCTGGAGGTATTTGTCACAGATGACAAATTCCCGCTCATGAGGGTCCTGGAGCTTATGTGTCTTAATATATTGCCACAGTGCTTGAATGATCACGGGACGAGTCTGGGTGTGGATGCCCAGGAGCCGAGCCAGGCGAGGGTCTAATTTAAACTGGGGAGGCTACAGAGAACCAAAGGGTATAAGAGGATGAAACTAGTTAGCCGGGTCTATGTGCAACAATACATTCAAGCTATTCTACAAACGTCAACAAATGTGCTTTCTCTAGGGCACGAAGATACTAGGAAGAACTGAGAGATGACCAAGACTCTATCCCCGTACTAAAGTGGTAAGTTATTCACAATTACACATAAACCCTTTAAAGTCAGACTGTTGATGAGAAATGTGTGAAAGGTGGACCCACTCATGCCACCATAGAATACCTGGTAATCCAGCATCAGTAGAACAGTACACCGTACATTCACATCTCCTGGCCGCTTCACCTGGAAGCCATCAGTCTCCTGGGTAGTGGCGGTCCTGTGCCACTACAGAGAGGAAGATGTCAGGGGGTGCTCTCCCAGAGGAAGAGCTGGGGTGGGAGGGAAGAGCTTCTGTAATGACTGAATATTCAACTTTGATTACTGAGGCTATTGGAGAAGAGCAATAGCACGAAGCATTTTTAAAAACTGCGCATGGTGTTGGGATTATTGTCTGTGTACAAGTAGATTAACCTTTTAATTTTGACTGTTTGGGGTCACATTTAAATTACCCTGAACTTCCAGTGGTCAATTCATCCACAAGAGGGATAATACACATGGGAACAATAACATAATGTAGCCGTCATTTACTGAGTACTAGGCATAAGAGTATTTGAAGACATTACCTGGATTATCTCACTTAATTTCCAGACGTCCATACAAGACAGACACAATTATATCTATTTTATGGAGGAGAAAACTAATGCTTAGCAGAACAAAGTTAACTTCCCTAGGTCAAACAGCCAATAAAGTGGTGGAACTGCAATTTGAGATCTGGTGCTTCTGATTTTACAGTCCACATTCTTAGCCACTATACTCTACTGCTATTAAGTAAAATATATTTACAAATTTCTATTGATTCTATGACTTACTTCCCTTATTAGATGGTAAAGACCTTCCCATGTCTCTTTGTGGTTGAGGTTAAGGGGTTGCAGTTATACTGGCAAAAAAAGGAGCAGGTTAAGTTCACTTGGAGTGCTGGACTGTCATTCTGGTTTTGACTGTATCACAAAGAATACTGTTGCTAAACACTGTATTCAAAATATTGTGCATTCAGGCATAGTAATAAGATTTTGGTGATTTGGAATGTGAATTTTTTTTTGAATCTCACTTTGTCACTCTCAGTAGAGTGCTGTGGCGTCATAGTTCATAGCAACCTCAAATTCTTGGGCTCAAGCAATTCCCTTGCTTCAGCCTTCCTAATAGCTGGGACTACAGGCACCCACCACAATGCCTATTTTTTTTTTTGTTTGCAGGCCAGGGAGAAGTTTGAACCTACCAGCCCCAGAGTATGTGGCCAATACCCTAACCACTGAGCTATGGGCACCCAGCCTGGAATGTGAATCTAAATGGAGCAGAGACCAAGAGGGAGTGCCAGATCTATAAAAGTAACATTGGCAAGAACTAGTACTCTATCAGTCAACCCTTTAACTAAAGCAACTGCTGGCTGAGCACACTGACTCATGCCTGTAATCCTACTACTCTGGGAGGCAGAGGCAGGAGGATCACTTGAGCTCAGGAGTTTGAGACTAGCTGGAGCAAGAGTGAGACCACATCTCTACTGAAAATAGAAAAATTTGCCAGATGTTGTGGTGGGTGCCTGTAGTCCGAGTTACTTAGGAGGCTGAGGCAGGAGGATTGCTTGAGCCTAGGTTGAGGTTGCTATGAGCTAGGCTGATGCCACAGCACACTAGCCTGGGCAACAGAGTGGGACTCTGCCTAAAAATAAATAAATATATAAAGCAACTGCTAACAGGAAAAAGTATAAATGGTATGTGGATAACTGTTTCACCACTATTAACAAGCAAGATATAGAGATGGCCTGGCATGTATAATATGCCTTCATTAGAATTTCCCTTGAAAGTGGGAAAACAGACCAGGATAGTAACATTAAAAAGGCGGGACAACTTAGAGTGCAAGGTGGGACAAGTTAGAGTGCAAGGGTTCTTGGGTCCAAACTGAACACAACTAGTGCCACCTGGAGGTCAATGTGCAAACTGCAATGGTGGTACTGTGCACCAGGGGTAACTCTTGTCTCCCCCTCTCCCTAAACATTATTTTGGTTCTCAAGTCCATCATCCTCCAATCACAGAGTCAAAGCCCAGAAGGCAGAACTACTCACTTCTACCAGATGGTTGTCTGGCCCATACAGGTCTTTGTCCAGTTCAATCACCAAGGACTTAAAAAAGGAAGAGAATTTCCTCTTTTGTTTGGTGGCATCATATTTGGACAAGGCTGACTAGAGGAGAGAGGAAAATTTATGTTAGAGATGGCCAGAAGAAATCCCCCAACACATTGTCCTATAGAAAAGGAACCCACGGCTCGGCGCCTGTGGCTCAAGCGGCTAAGGCGCCAGCCACATACACCTAAGGTGGCGGGTTCGAATCCCCAGCCCGGGCCCGCCAAACAACAATGATGGCTGCAACCAAAAAAAATGGCCAGGCGTTGTGGCGGGCGCCTGTCGTCCCAGCTACTTGGGAGGCTGAGGCAGGAGACTCGCTTGAGCCCAGGAGTTGGAGGTTGCTGTGAGCGTGATGCCATGGCACTCTACCCAGGGGGATAGCTTGAGGCTCCGACTCAAAAAACAAAAAACAAAAAACGAAAAGGAACCCACAACAGCAATGGGAAAAAACTAAAAAATATCTTCTGAGTATCTCTTAGGAGATGGCAAAGTAGGCATCTGTAGGTATTAAACCAGTCATGGTAGCAAGAGAACCCCGAGGAAGCACCCTTTAACACATATAGGGTCACTGACTTACCCACCTCATTTGCCCAAGGGAAATAAGGCAAGTTAAGCCAAATCGTTGCACATAACAAAGCAAGTTTGAACAGCAAAAAGTCTGACTCTAGAGGGGAAATGAATCACAGGCAGTAAGCAGCCAGAACAAAAACAGCTTTATTTGGACGGAATGACACCACCAGCAGATGGACTGGACCTATATAGAGAAAAAGGCTCTGACACTGAGCTCTGGTTCTCTGCAAAACTGCATTCAAATTAGCTTGCCTGTAAGCAGCTAAAAATAGAGAACCAGAGACTATAAGGGAATGACAGAAAGGTGAGCTTCCCCAAGGAGCTGCTGAGGTGAAAAGTTTGGGGTCTATCACCCACCAGCAGATGCTCCCCATAAAGTAATAAAGAGCCTATCAGAGAAATCTATCCTACTTAAACTGTGAGGTATCTCCAATGAAAGCTGGGAAGATGGAGATGCCAAAGTGAAAAGCAAGGACTCAGAGAGGAAACATGGCCCCAATGCAAACTGATTTAATTAAAAAAATCTAATCTGCAGATACTGCAAAATCCAGCAGCCACCAGGACCTAGAGGAAGGTAAACAATGCATCAGATCCCAGGACAATAAGGTTCTTAATATGATACCAGTGAGGGCCAAAGCTGTAGGAGCCAAACACAAAGGACCATTATCTTTCCGTGCAGTGAAGAGAGTATCCCTCTCCCTGCTGCTCGCAACAGGAGCCATAAACACCAGTCAGGCGTCCAGCTGACTAGACAACACACAACACTGCTTGTTCCCAGAAACTCCCACCCTAATTGCCAACCATGGTGGACCTTGAACTCACATCCTCCAGGAGCCGTCCTTCTACCCGAAGCTCCCAGGAAGCCACCGTCCCTTCCCCATCCTCGGCATCTGACTTAGCCGGATTGAAAGTGTTAGAAATGAAAATTCGCAGCTTCCGTTTTTGCTGAGGAAGGCAGAAACATGATTGATGGTGGGGCTTCAGTGGTTTGATGCTGAAGACAATGGGTCTCCCCAAATCCCAAAATTACTCCTAATAGACAGGCCTGCTATCTACCCAGTCCCTCGGGTGGGTGGATGAAGATTCCATTTAGAAGAAGAGCATAGGCCACTAGCCTGAGTACAAGTGTGTACACTAGGATGCCAAGTAGACAAAGTCATGCAAGGTGCCAGGTTCCCAAGGCAGCAGAGCAGTTACAGCAGAAACATGGACAGAGTATATTTCTGGTACAAGAGACATCAAATGCCCCTCCCCCTTTGTCATTCTGTTCTTATGCTCCTAATGTAGTTCTCAGTTTGTAGGTGGAAGAGAGAGATACAATTAAAATGCCAAAGAGAGCTGTGCTGTGCCTTTGATTTCTCATCCTGAGCCTGCGGAAGGTTCCCAAGTCCTCTCCTTTGGCTCTCTGCCTAGTGCTGTGTTACCTTGATGGGACGTTTCAAGGCCTCCTGGATATCTAGCCGTTTCCTCATGATAGTCTGGTCCAGTTTCCTTTCAAAAGCCAAGAGATCCATATAGGCCTGGGATTCTGGTACCAGTTCACGAATCTTAGGAGCAGAAAAATATAGTTGGTATCTAGAGATGATATCTCTATTCTCAAACTCACCACATCTTCAGAAGACCTATAGACTGGACTCACCCTTTGAGGTAGAATTTTGTCAGCCATCTTCTTTTTCTTTGCACTGTTTGAAATAAATACTATTATCAGGCTGGGATGGAACTAATCAGAACATGAAAATAATCTGTCAGTACCACCATTTACAGTAAAGTGAGGGGACTGTAAAACTCTCACCACCCCCACCACATGACATTCTCAAGGTTGAGTCCCACTGCTGACACCGCACCACCAATTCTTGGTTCAGGTACTCGGCCTCCCTGTGTCCCTCACAGGCTGCCCCTCCCTCCCTTCTCCCTTCTCTCCTTCTGCCCTAAGGGGTCATCTTACTTGTGATTTCGATTTTGCACTGCCTGCTGCTGGACCTGCTGGATCTGCTGAGGTGCAGGTCTCTTGCGGGATTGGTCCATCCCTGACTGGGCCAGGCCAGGTCGGACTGAAGGGTTCCCCCCATAGCCAGGGGGTCCCATGGAAGGTCCCTGAGGTGTCATTCGGCTGCCCGGAAGCATACCTGGTCTCTACAGGGGAGAAATGATACGAAGATGTCATGGTTTCCCTTCTTAATCCTACCAAGATAGGGAAAATAGGGGATGTTGGCGTTCTTTGAATCAAACAAGGCTGGGGGTGGGAAGTGGAGGACAATAAGAGGAGAGTCCTCTTCCCTCTTTGCAATGTAGGTAACTGGATCTTCTGCTCCAGTAGTGATTCCACAGAAAAATAGGGTCCAAAAGCTAAGAGATAGATCACACTCGAATTCTTCCCAGTCTATCTTGTAACTGACACATCAGATATTCCTAGCCCCACCTTTACTCTGCCAACTATCTCCTTAGACGCTGACCTCAATTTACCAGTGACCCCTTGTGTTCCTCTGAGCACTGGAGGTACTCAAGTCCCTTTGCACTCCAGCCCTCAGATGCCCATCCCTACCCACACTTCACCCACCCTGGTTCTCTACCGACTCCCCACGGAAACAATGCCCCGCAGAGCAGGTGGGGAGGCAGTTAGCATTCCTTCACACTACTTACCCCGCCCCCTCCCAGGGCCCAAACCCCTCCCAGGGGAGTCCCTCCTACTTCTACCCCCACCCCTGACACTCCCAGGCCCCCGCTCGGCCCCGCCCCCGGCCCGTGCGCCCCTCCTCCTGCCCCACTCACCGGATAGGCCGCTCCGGGCATCGGGGAGCGGTACAGCCCTTGACCCGGCGCCGGGCCCATTCGCACCGGAGGCCCCGGAGTTCCGCCCGGGCCAAGTGCGGCTGCCGCGCCCGCTCCTCCAGCGGCTCCGGCGCCGCCGCTGGGAGCCACAGACTGGAAACCCGCCCGGGCCGCCATCTTCCCGGAGCCGCCGCTGCAGCTGCACAAAGAACCGGAACCGGAACTCCCCCCGCCTCCCAAACGCCCCCCAAGCGCCCGCCTGTTCGCCCGGCCAGCCGGCCGGCGCGGGAGGCTCAGGGCATCGAGACTGTGAGCTAGAGGGGGGCGACTAGCGGAAAAGGCCTGGGGCCACTCCCTCCCGCCTTCACGGTCCGGGAGGGGGGAAACCATAGAGAAGAGCTCTAGGATAGAGAGGCTCCGTGTGCGGGCGCCCTCAGGCCGACGGGAGGAAGACAAGGACCTGGAAAAGGGGACCGCAGCCCCAGCCAGGGTCCTGACTCTGACAACAGCTCCTTGGGTAAAGAGTACGTTGGAGTAACAGCTTCATCTTTTTTTTTTTTTTTTTTGAGACAGAGCCTCAAGCTGTCCCCTTAGGTAGAGTGCTGTGGCATCATAGCTCACAGCAGCCTCCAACTCCTGGGCTCAAGCGAGTCTTCTGCCTCAGCCTCCCAAGTAGCTGGGACCACAGGCGCCCGCCACAACGCCTGGCTATTTTTTGGTTGCAGCCATCATTGTTGTTTGGCGGCCCGGGCTGGATTCGAACCTGACACCTTAGGTGTATGTGGCTGGCGCCTTAGCCACTTGAGCCACAGGCGCCGAGCCAACAGCTTCATCTTGAAGCAATGCATTTAACTGTCCAAAGCTCTTGTTTGCTTTTATCATTCTCTTAATGCTGTAACCACGGGGGCTGAAAAGGGAAATGTGCTGTTTATTCCATTTCACAAATGGGAAAAGCTAACTCAGGGCAATGACTTGGCAAAGGCCAACCAGCAAGTTCGCTATAGAACCAAAACCAAGAATCCAGATCTCCTGGCTCATAGCCTGAGACTCATTCCACAGGTAAAATGTTTCGATAAGTACCTCATGCAAGAACTTCAGCCCAACTTTGTCTTTGACCTTACATGCTTTAGATTTTAAGTTTCAATTTATCTTAAATTTTGACCATGCCTACAATCCAAAGAATCTTTTGTGTTGGGACTTATGTTTGAGGTTTTTGTTGGCTTTGACACTTCCCTCTTTCCCTGCCTAGTGGTACAAACCATTTTTGGTGTGATGGTCAACTTGTCCCATCCCAGGAAAACTAGGGTTTCCCTGCTCAAATCTTCTTACTCCTCCCCTGCTTGTTTGGCCCCAAGGAAAGCTCAGCTTTAGACCCTTAGTGGGAATATCTAAATACTTTTTGAATAAGAGAAGAACAACACTGAAGAAGAGATGGTCAAAACCCAGTTTATTAGACCAGAGGCATGCGTCACCCAGAGCCCTGCCTGCTGTTCCCCTATCCAGTGCATGCTTCTTGGCCGTGTTCCTCCTTTCCTTTGGGGAGGTATGATCTCTAATGAACCCCTAGAAACCAAGAGTTTCCAAAGATCCTATAGCCTTACTCTGCAGCTCCAGATCAATGCACAGGTGACCTGCCCACAGGTCCTGTCCTGGGATTGGAGACCAAAAGACATCTGGGCAGAGAAAGCCTGGGAAGGGGAGGGGCTCTGGCCTGGGAGGAGTGCCTGGTGGAGGGGTAGGGTAGACCCTCCACCTCACTTGTCTCTCCTAAAGGTTGGGAGGAACAGAATAGCAGAGCCTCCCAACTCCTCCTCTAGGCCTCCCACTACCAAACCCTACCTCACCAGAAAATATAAATGGTGGGCTTGAGTATCAGGTGAGGAAAGGGGGCTGGACACCCCAGAAGGAGGAAAAGGCCACTAACTGAGGACCTCAGCTTCTGCCTGTCAGCAACTTGCTGCCCAGCTTCAAGAGTCACCAATCTCCAGCTCTCTTCTGTTTCTGACACTCTTGGCTCAGTGTCCAGAACAGATCTCCATCCCCTAGGTAGGGAATGACTTTATAGCAACTCCTACCCTGGGGAGGCCACAGTCAGCTAGGAAAGGGCATTGGGATGGATGGAGCAGGGGAAGGGAATGTTAAGGCTGCGGGGGAGGGGGGCAAAGGGTGCCCAGGTTGGGGGAAGAGGGTGAGGCCAGAAAGAGGCAGAGCTTGTGATTCACAGCTTCCTTTCTCGCCACCGAGACAGTGCGAAGGTTACAATGCGCGTGTCGTCTCCTTGTGCTTCTCAGAGGGATGTGTGTACACAGTACAGACACCAGGGGAGAGAGTCCAACTCTTTATACAGGCGAAGGCATTCAGAGACCAGGGAGGGGGCAGAAACACAGAAGGGGGAAATCGGGGCGGGAGGATGGTTCTCAGAGACAAGAAGGGATGGGGTAGAGACAGACAGGGTTAGGGGAAAGTATATACAGAGATATAGCAATATAGAGTCTGTATCATATAGAAATAGAAAATGCAGATGAGGTTGTTGAGAGAAGCAAATGAAGTTGGGAAGGAGGACTTGGGAGAGTTCCATAAGAAAATTTATGGATGTGGCCTCTGCAAGGGCCTCTGGGAGAGAGACTAGTGAGGTCAGGCACCAGTGCCCCTCTCCCTGAGCTGGAAGCTAACCAGCCATGTCTTTTAAGGAATGACAGAGGAGGGCTGCCTCTTGGGATTTCTGTCCAGCAGCTTTTTTTGGATGGGGGGAGGGAAACTTGTGATATCAGAATGTAGCCTACAGCACCAGGACAACATCACGTCCCTATCTCCATTTCTTCAGGGGATCTCCCACCCACACCCTCCTAGAGATTCCACATGGTGTGAAGGAATGGGATTGGGGTTTTATTCCTGCCTGGAGACTTGGATTTGGGGGCAGTTACTGGGCTGAGAGGGTCTCTTAAGGCTGGGGAAGCCCCCCCACTAGCCCTCCCCCTTAAGATACATTCTCTGGTTTGGGGCCAAATTCCAGGCCCGGGGGATCCCTTCCACCCCTCACTGGGGAGGGGGCTTTGGTGACTGGTGGCAGCAGAATGTAGGTGGACACTCAGATGACAGACAGCCAGAAAGACAGAATTCCGGCTGGGAGCTAGGGGAGGCAGCATGGGGGAGACAGGGGCAGCCTGAGATCCCTTGCCCTATTCTCCCTTTTTAGTCTCTTTTTTAAGATTTAGATTAGTTTTGTTAAACACAAAAAGAATGGGATTGAGGCAGGGAGAGGTCTCCATGGTCAAGATTCCTTCCTCACCACAATCAAGAGGAAAGGACTGTCCAGGAGTGGGGGTTGAGTCCCCAGGGCACATGTGGGGGGTGGGCAGCTGGGGACCCCCTTGCTCTCCTAGACCTCCCTATCTAGGCCTTTGGTTCAGTGGCCTGCAGGGCTCAGCAGGTAAAGTCTTCAAACGTGCCTCGGGCCGGATGGTGAGGTAGGATGTTGGCAGCGTACGTCATCCCGGCAGGATGGCCCCGGAGGCTCTCGCACGGGTTCTAGGGGAAGGGCACGCACAGGGACCAGTTATCTATCAAAGGCCACAGAGAGTGCTGGGGCGTTGGGAGGGCAAAGGAGAGAAGGGAGGATGGGGGCGATGGGTGGGAGATTCTGGGGCGGTGGGGCAAGGGACAGGACGGAGGGCGCCTCTAGCTTGCTCCCTCACGTGTCTTTTGACGTCGTCCAGGCTGAGGGCTACGCCCTTGTCCGCGCTGCTCCTTTTGGCCTCCTTCTGGCACTTCCCTCGGCGGCACAGCTTGTGCTTGATGACCTAGCACAGGGGCGGGCGCGTGGGCGGGCTGGATCCCGCCCCTGCTTGGCCCCGCCCCTCGGCGCCCCGCCCCTGCTTACCTCGTAGGCGTAGTCGAAGAGCTCCAGCACCGTGAGGATGCTGGCCCCGATGAACAGCCCCATCTGGCCCCCAATGTCACCTGCCGGGGCAAGGGGCGCAGGAAGGTCAGTGGGGTCAGGACACCGAGAGGACGTCGGGACTTACTGGGACTGGGGTAGACAAATCGTATTCGCAAGGGATTGGCAGCCTTCTTAAGAAGGACCGAAAAGCCAGACTGGTGAAATTTTAATTTTTTTCTCTATGATTGTCTGCATTTTTCTACTTTTCTAAAATGAACAGGTGTTTTTTCAGGAAAATTAACTGTTTACAAAATCTCCAACATTCTGAGTCTCTGGGCCAATTTTAGGAGCATGTGAAATAGCCTTAGCCTTCACCTCCACCCCACCCCTCCCTTATGCCCATGAGCCTGTCTTTTCCACTTTGCCCCAAGAGAAGGCTCAGCCAGCTTTCCTCATCACATACCAAGACAGCAGGGTTTGGAGGAAGGCCCTGGGGATGGCGGCCCTTCTGGGACAGAGGTGAGCACCCTGCTTTGGGTAATAGGGAGCCACACCATGCCCATGGCATGGCAAGGGGTCAGGTGCCATCAGCAGCTCACCCAGGAGCCCTGCAATCTCATAGGCTTTCTTCTGTTCAATGGTCTCATAGTTGAGGACTTCAAAGAAAATATCCAGCACCAGGATGTTCTCCCTGCACAGGGGTTGGGGGAGGAGACTTGGGTTCAAGTCATATCTCTGCCTCTTACTAGCCAGGTGACCTTAGCAAGTCAGCCTCTCTGAATCTCAGTTTCCATATCCATAAAATGAGATGCTGATGGAGTCCCCTGCTTTTTAGGGTTGTTGTGAGGACTAAATAAGATGGCACATATGACAAAATGTTCTGCAGACTGGCAAGTATGAGGTGATCCCACTTACAGCAATGAGAATGAAGAAGAGAGAGGAGAGAGGGGTGCTTCCCCTGCTTGTGCTTACTCTGATCTCCTCTCCACACCCACCCTAGATTCTTCAGTTCCCTCTAGGATCTACCCTGTGTTCTCTCAACTACCTCCTGCTTGCAGCCACAATCAAAGCCCACTCATAATTTTCACAGTCCCAGCCTAAGGCCCTTGCTCTACACAGTCGGAGCCCTTACCCTATGTACTGCTCAGACTTGTTGAACTTCTTGGCCAGGTACTTGGCTGAGGCTTTGCTGGGGATCTTGACCATGGACAGCTCCTTGCCATAGCGGGTCAGGTTGCAGGGCATTTCGCACACACAGTACTCCTGGTCCTTCTCCACCAGGAAGTCTGCACCCAGCCAGGTAAGAGGTGCCAGTTGAGTGGTGCCCTTCTGCCAGCACCTTCTCAACACATACATCCTGGCCCTATCCACAGGAACCCTGGGCCCCCTTCTCTTTTCCTGACCTGCTCTTCACCTTAGCCCTGTACCCACCCTATGCTAATCCTTACTAAGACTTCCCATGGATATTTCTTAATCCTGTGTCTCATTCCCTCAGAGCCCTCCAGGGTCAACCAGTTGAGGGGCTGAGGAAGAGGATAAAGGCCCTTCTCAGGTGACCCTCATTCATTTTCCATACAGGCTTCTGAAGATACTATTCTCAGCCTTAAATTCAGATACAGGTGAGGGTACAGCCTAGTCTAGGAATTATTGGAAACTTCTGGGAGCTTGGTCTGAAACCCCTGTGCATATGGCTGTCAGCATCTTTTCCCTCCCCCAGGCTTCCCCAAGACAGGGGATCTCACCCAGAGCAGGATCTGCACACTCCTTGTACTGCTCTGGAGTGCAGTATGGGGCATCCCCTACAGAGGAGAAAAGACAGTGCTGCAGGGTGGAGATGAAAGCGGTCTTGTGATCTTGGAGGTGCCAAAGGCCTAGGAGGTGGAAGCTGGGAGAGAGTGGAAGGGTAGGACTAGCCAGGCCCCTGCCCCCATCTACCCTGGAAATAACCCCACCTCCTAGAACCCTCCCACCTATCACTTTTAGAACAGTAAGGAACTGAGGTCAGAGAGAGGACAGCAAGGTGGGTATGGGATGGGGCGGGCTGGAAGTGGGGTGAGGAATTTGACACGGATGGGGAGTTGATGAGGGGTAGTGTAGGTCAAGGGACCCTGGAGTTGTGCTCAAGCCTTGGGGCCTGACCTGGCATGTGTACCATTCGGCAGTTGCAGTTTTCCACCAGGTACCGCGTCTCACAGTCGATGCGGCAGGCGGTGATGCTGTAGGAGTCGAAGAAATCCAATTCCGAGTCCGTGGTAACAGTTTTGCAGGTACCCCAGGGTGGGGGCAGGTAGATGAGCTGCTGGGAGAGCCGGGGAGCTGGGGGAGTGTGGGGACTTCTCCCCGAGTTACCTTGATGGATTTATCTGACAAGATGCAAAACTCAGAAGTTCTGCCTCTTCCTCTGCAGCCTCTGAAGGTCTCAGAGTTTACAGAGCACTCTCATTCATTAGATAATTTATGCGTCTGACAAGCCACATGACTCCCTAGGCCCTAGGTCACCTCCCTTTCTCATTATTGTCACACACACCCCCCACTCTATCATGATCCTTCAACACCCCAACCCAGGATCAGCCTCCCGTAGTCCTCTCACCCGCTGCTCCTGGCAGGCCACAAATGTCTGGAAGCCTGGAGCCACACCAAAGCCCAGCTGGTCAATGAAAGGAGGTTCATCCTGACTATGGATCTGCACTTTGATGCCTGCTTCGAAGGACGTCTCATCTATGGGAATGAGGGGTGTATGGATTGAGAGGGCTTCTGGTCCCCAGACCCCTTCAGAGCAGGGGGAATTCTACCTCTCCTGTAAACACAGCATACACTAGGCCTGGGGTGGGGTAGTCTATGAGTTATAGCCCGCCCCAGTCTCCTTCTGCATTTCTTAGTTCCTTGTTGCTCTGATGACCCCTGTGTCCTACACATTTTTTGCCTTACCTGGCTTCTGCTTGGTGTCTTGCTGTTTTAAATTTTTTTCTCCCAGAGAGAGTGTCACTGTCTCAGATGCTCTCCATTTCTCCCCTCCCTTTCTCCCTTCTCCCCATCTCTCTCTGCCCCAAGGCCCCCCGAGACCAGACAGGCAGGCAGCCTGAGAAGAGAGGGAGTTATTTATAGAGTGAGTGGCGGCTGCTGATGGAAAAAGATGACTGGTTACCTTGGAGAGTAACTGAGCCAGAGATATGTGAGTGTGGAAGTCAGGTAGAGTCGGAGGTGGAGATGGTGAGATACTAGGGGAGGAAAGGGGAGAGGCCAAACCCTGCCCAGGTCCCACAGTGGAGCCCAAGAGTCCCTTGGTGGAGGCTGGGGCCTAGAGCTGTGGGGAGGGGCCCTGAGGGGTAACATACCCGTCTCCCCCCACACTGGCAGGTACTCGTCCTGCTGGATGTCCAGCATGATTTCCAGCCCATTGCCCGTCCCACCCTTCATGGTCTTCAGCCGTGGCCGCCCATCTCGGCCTGAGTTGAACGTGTAGCACTTTCCATACCGTGTGAAGACCTGGCAGGGGCAGAGTAGAGAGCCTGAGAGTCCTGCCAGCACTCACCAAAGGCTGTCCTCATATCCTCCATTTTCTGGAATCTCAACATCCTTTGGGAATGATTCCTCCCAAATAGCCCATTCTACATTTGTTCCTCTCTCCTACCTGTTCTGTGCCCTGCTGTACCCTGAAAAGCTGTGGTGGGGCACATCACCTGAGCTCCTTTGCCACCTGGATGGGCTGCTGGTTGGTTTTGGCCAATGGGAGGCATCAGTGAGGGGTCAGAAGGCAAGAGGAAAAACTAGAATACTGATCCTCTCCATGCTTCTCCCCTCCTTAATTCTGGCAGAGTCTTGGGCCCCTGGTGACTACAAATCTTGCCAGGAAAACTCCCTCCAGAGCACTATTTCCTTTTGTGCTCCTTCAGCCTAGACGAGATAATAATTTCCTACTCCTGCTAGCTGCCTTAGCCCCCCTCATTGGTTTCTTAAACCCTGCCCACAGCCCCTTTGTTAAAGTTTTTTCTTTTTCTTTTTGTTGCAGTTTTTGGCTGGGGCTGGGTTTGAACCTGCCACCTCTGGTATATGGGTACAGTGCCCTACATTTTGAGCCACGGGCACTGCCCCAGTTTTTTCAATAGAATTTTTAGGGGTAATCTTTTTCCTGCCAAGACCCTGACATACACACCTTCGTCACCAAGATCCCATCACTGTCAGATATCTGGTTCTTCCTTAGGACCGTCCCCTTAGGCCCAAGCTTCTGGGGCCTTCTGAGACATATCTTCTCTTCTAGACTTCACTCCAAACATCTGAAATCATCCTTCTCTTTCTTTCTTTCTTTTTTTGCAGTTTTTGGCCATGGCTGGGCTTGAACCCACCACCTCTGGCATATGGGGTCAGCGCCCTACTCCGTTGAGCCACAGGCGCCACCCCATCCTCCTCTTTCTAAGAGAAGCACTCAAGCCAAACATTTTATTTCCTTCAACCATTAGTCCTTTATGTCTATCCCACTATCTCTAGAAATTGAACATGGACCCAGTTGCCATGCCAAGGACCATGTTTGCCCAAGCACCAGCACTTCTCCCTACTCTTGGGATTAAGCACCCAGGGCATGGTATGTTTGACAGTGCTTTTGCAGAACTAAGAGGGCCTCAGAAGCTATCTCAGGCCTGGGGCAGTGTCTACCATCTCCCCACTCCATGCTCCAGCACTGCCCTTATCACAGCTCTGATCACACGGCTGTGGGAGAAGAGTAAACCAATGCTTTTTTTTTTTTTTGAGTAAACCAATTCTTCATGGCCCTTTTCTACATCCTCCCCAGATGTCCCCAACTTCCCACAAATGGGGTAGATGTGCTTTTACTACTTCTAGATGGTGACAAAGTTCACAAAGTGATTCATAAGGTGAGACCAGACACATCCCACAGAAGAGAAGAGACAAAAGAGTTTCAGGTGAGACTGGAGCAGTGGGGGCAGTTAGGATTACTGGGAAAAATAGTCTTTGCCCCCTTCCCCCTTCCTAAAACAGCCTTCTCCACACCCCTCTAGAAAAGAAAACTTGGTTCCCTCCCCTGTTTTGTGGGTGAGGTCCAGAGATGAGGCAAAGAGAACTTTGATTCCCCAGCCCCACCACTAAGTCTTGTGGCACTCAGCTACATGGTGTGAGGTGGCCCAACCTACCACTGGCTCAGAGGGCCTGGCTGCTGAGCAGTGGGTTGCTGCTGCCACCTGGTGGTTTTGGATAAAAAGCGTATGTTCTACCCTTAGGCCCAGGGGAAGCCCGGTTAACTGGATCCTTGTCCCACGATCCTTTATTTTCTGGCCTCCCCGAGGCCCAATGGCCCAAATCCCCAGGTCTCTCTGTATGTCAGCAGTTGTTGCATGATACACTGATATGATGAAACCCACCCGCTCCTATACTAGGAAGGAGGTGGGAGGACTGAGGGATGGGTGTGTGGGGAGGGAGGGCCTAGCATCTGGACCCTGCTGGGAGGAGAGCATGCAGGCCAAACAGAGCTGGAAGATGAACTGAGGAGAGGAGGGGGTCCCACGTGGTCCCTCAGCAAAGAAGGCCCTAAACTCCTGGATGGGAGGTCCACTGGAAGGACACCTCTTTCAGTGAGGGCTTCCCTGGGATGAGGGTCCCAGGCCACTTAGTTTGAGTTGGGGGAGCAGGGATGATATAGAGAAGACCTGTTTGTTATTCACCCTTAGACACACACACACACACACACACACAGAAGGTGGGGTGGGGCACCCATAGGAGAGACACAGGAAGACCAAGTGAGGGTGCTCTGAAGTCCCTGCTGTGGGACTGTGACAAGGGGTATGGTGGGATGGAAGTGGAGGCCATCATCACCCATCACCACCTTTGCATGGTCTCCCCTCCACCCCCTTCTCCTGTACCTACAGAAACCAGGTGGCACCCACCCAGTTTTAGTACAAGGGTGACAGTCAAAACAGTGAACTGGCCAGGCACAGGCATCCATCATCAGATCAAATGTTGACTTCACAGATGGAGCAAGGTCCAGGGGCCCTGCTGGACCATGAGGAGGTCTGGAGAGGAGCAAGGGAAGATGGAGGATATTTAAGGAGACACCATGGACCTCGGGGCAGCAGCTAATTACCAACTAGGACAGACTCAGCTCAAGATTCTAACAAGAAGAGCAGTACTGGGTGGCGCCTATGGCTCAGTGAGTAGGGCGCCAGCCCCATATACTGAGGGTGGTAAGTTTGAACCTGGCCCTAGCCAAACTGCAACAACAAAAAATAGCCAGGCACTGTAGCGGGTGCCTGTGGTCCCAGTTACTTAAGAGGCTGAGGCAAGAGAATCGCTTAAGCCCAGGAGTTAGAGGTTGGTGTGAGCTGTAACACCATAGCACTCTACCGAGGGTGACAAAGTAAGACTCTGTCTCTAAAAAAAAACAAAAACACAAGAGGAGCAGTACAAAGTTCACCCAGACTCTGGACTCCTGGGTGAACTCTGGCACAGGTGGGCCAGGCAAGGTGGGGGCAGCATGGTCACCAGCCCCAGCCCCAGGGGCTGGTCAGGGAGAGCCACAGCAGGCACTCTTAGGGTGCTGTGCCAGGCATGGGGCCCACTCACCACTGAGAAGTTGTGAGGGCCACAGGGCCCCCCTTGGTAGGAGCAGTAGAGCAGCATGTCCTCCAGCCGGTGGCAGGAGCGATTGTAGAAGCGGTGCAGGTTAAAGGGCTCCCCAGAGAAGGCCTCAGGCCCTGGTGGAGCCAGGGGCACCCCAGGGTCATCACTTTCATCCAGCCCCAACATGGGAGCGAGATAAAGTAAGTCGGGGTAGCTGAGCTGGGACAGCCTCACAGGATTGGTGTTGCACAGGGTGACTGCCGGGAAGGCCAGCTCCGTGGTGGCCACTTCATTTAGCAGAGTCACGTGTGGGTAGCTGAGGTAATAAGCAATGCGGTCCCCTACCTGGCACAGGAAGGCACCCAGTGCCAGGACAAAGGCCACTGCCCACAGGGCTTGCTTTGGTCCTGGACCCCCCTCCACAAAGACATGGCTGGCACCATGGAGAGTACAGCTGTTGGCAAAGGCCACCAGGTCCCTGGGTGAATCCCCCTCATTGGCTTCCTTCTTTGCTTCCTCCTTTTCTTTCTCTTCATCCTCTTCTGATTCAGAGTTGTTCCGCTGCTGGTGGTGGTAGTGGCAGGGACCCCATACATCTCCCAAGGGCCCTGGAGCCTCCTCTCCAGAGGAGAATGACACAGAGCAGAAGATCTGGATGGGCATCTTCTCCAGGGGCCTCCTGGTACCAAGGGATTGGCAGGAGAAAGGGAAAGGTGCCGGAGGGGAAGGTGATGTGACCTCAGGCAGGGGTCCAGCAGGGCCAGCCACCCAGCCCTGCTGCCAGGTCTCCGCTGCCACTGGTTTGGCCGTCCTTCCTCACCGGGGCCTCTGGCAGTGTGGCTGGGATGGGGCGGGGCGTGGAGAGGAGGCCCAGCCTGCCCTGCCAGGGAGGGAGGGTGTCTGGGCTGATGAATAATTGATGGCTGTGGCAAAGGGAGGCTGATAGAGAGGAGGGGGCCATAGCCCCTTTCCTGTCAGCAGCTTCAGCAGGACAGGGATTTGAGATAGTAGAAACCCTAGAAAAGGGCTAGGGCTCCTGGTACCCACCCCCTCAGGTGAAGGGGACCTAGTCCAGTCCTCTGCTCACAGTGACATCATAACCTCAGCTAGCAACAGAGTCCTCCCCTGCCGCTCCCGACCCCCCCCCCCACCAAGGACACACACACCCATGCTCTCTATCATCCTCTAATCTCTCTCTCTCTCTCTTTTTCTTTTTTTGCCATTTGTATCTAATACATCCTCCAATCTCTTCCTCAGCACATCTCTCAGTTTTCCCATCCCAAATCTGAGTCCTCTCCCTTATTCTCACCTGGCTCAGTTATTCCTCTGGGATATCTGAACACCCAAACCCCAATACACTCTCAGACCTATAATTCCTCTTTAATTTCCCTTGACCTACAATGCCCCCAATTATTTCATGGACCCCAATTCTCTCAATCTACCCTTAGACCCTAGAGCCCCTCTAATTATTCCTTGGAATCCCACCTTCCAGTCACTGCCCTAAACCCTATTAACTTTCCAGTTATTCCCTGACCCCCAATTCCCCTTGATCCCTGAGTTCCCTCCAGCCAGCCCTGCCCCCCAGTTCTGCCTCACATCAGCAGTGCCCTCCCATGCTGAGCTGCACTCAGGTCCCTCTCCCCTTCCCCACCCCCTCTGTGGCTTGTGGGGCAGCCCAGGTTCCATTAGCAGAGGTCTCTCACTGACCACAGACTCATTTCTGGCCAGTTCCTGGCATGGGGGGAGGGCCGCTGTCTCTTGGAGCTGGAAAGCTTTCTGGCAGGTTGCCACTGTCCCTTTCAGCTTGCCTGCCCCAATGTTCAGGAGTTTGAGGATTCTCCTCTGGTGGGTAGAAGAAATTGAGATCAGTGCTGCAACAGGGGTCCTGGGCCCATTGGAGACATTGGGAACCAACCTGGAGTTCTCCCTAAAGCCCCCAGTTTTGCGGACCCTCTAGGCCCAGCAGTTCTCAACCTATGGGTTGTGATGCACAGGAACTGTATTAAAGGGTCGTGGCATTAGGAAGGTTGAGAACCACTGCCCTAGCCCCTCATTCTTGGAGGCTCCCTCTCCCCTGGCCCCTCTGTGTACTCTGATTACTCAGGGCCACTGGTTGAGGAACTTGAGCCATCAGCCAAGTCTCTAGGGCTAAGAAGGTGACCTGAGGGGAGAGAAGAAGGGAGGGAGGGAGGTTTGGCAAGTTAACCCTTCCTCTGCAGGGCCAGAGGAAGAGCAGAAAGGCCAGACAAGTCTGCTAGGGCCTCCACATTCCTTACCCCATAAACCCAGGCCACATTCTCCTTCCTCCTTCTCTCTCTCCCTCCCTCCCTGCACCCCATACTTCCCTTCTCCACTTGCTCTAGAGCCTCTGGAGTGTGCAGGGTTGGGGGTAGGGGTGCCAGGTTCTAGTAGAACTGACTGCTATGTAACCTCTGTCCTCAGCTTTGCTTCCAGGAACTCAGAGGCCCAAGGAGGAGAGGAGCCTTGAGCCTGTCCAGCCTTCTGCCATGGCCCTCAGACTAGCCTCATCCTCTCTTGCCTAAACAACAGCCCCTCCACTGGTCTCCCTGAATCCTCACCCCCAGCAGTTTCTCCCTACCTTCAAGGCTTGCTTTGTGATTCTGACTATTCTTCTGTTTAAAGACCTTCTCTCACTCCCCAGGGCCTCCTGGTAAAATCCACCCTCCCCAAGCCAACTTACAAAGCTGAAAGCAGTTTCTTCTCCAGCCTTCTGCCCCCCCCCCCCACTGCTCTTCTACCCCCAGCCAACATCCAGCTGCCTTCCCAGACACAGAGGACTCATCCACACTTCCATGCCTTCCTCCCCCATAATCTCTCTGGAGAATTCCTACTCAGTTTTCAAGACCCTACTTGAATATTACCTCCTCTGAGAAACCTTCTGTGACTCCGGCCCAGTGAATGCTCACCCAGGGAATAGACTGGAGGGTCCAGTTCTGCTCAAGGCCTTTCAAGCATGAGTAGTGACCAGCGGCTCCTCAAGGACAGGGACAGTGAGAGTAAGAAAGCAGGACCCAGAGACCATGCAGAAGAACAGGAATCTAAAAAGACCAGGGGCCAGGTGCAATGGCTCATTCCTATAATCCTAGCTTTCTGGGAGGTTGGTGGTTGCTTGAGCTCAGGATTTGGAGACCAGCCTGAGCAAGAGCCAGACCCTATCTCTACTAAAAATAGAAAAACTAGCCAGACAATGAGGTGGGTGCCTGTAGTTTCAGCAATTCTGGAGGCTGAGACAAGAGGATTGCTCAAGCTCAAGAGTTCAAGGTTGGGCTCGGTGCTTGTAGCACAGTGGTTATGGCGCCAGCCACCTGCACCGAGGTTGGCGGGTTTGAACCAATGACAACTGCAACAAAAAAATAGTCGGGTGTTGTGGTGGGTGCCTGTAGTCCCACCTACTTGGGAGGCTGAGGCAAGAGAATCGCGTAAGCCCAAGGTTTGAGGGTTGCTATGAGCAGTGATACCATAGCACTCCACCGAGGATGACATAGTGAGACTCTGTCTCAAAAAAAAAAAAAAAAGAAGAGTTTGAGGTTGCCGTGAGCCATGATGCTACCATACTCTACCCAGAATGACAGAGTGAGACTCTGCCTCCAAAAAAGGAAAGAAAGAAAAAGCCCAGGAACATCCAGGACCAGAGACAAGCCACTGTAGAGAAGAGGGGAGAGACCCCCACCTTCAGCTGATGTGCTTAGGCTTCCTCTGAACGAATTCATGTCTCCTGCCCATGCTCATTTTCCTCAAGCTCCCAGAGGGCAGGGTCCTCCTCCTTTGCATCTCGTAGGAGGTGATCCAGTCTGGGTTTGGGGATGAGGGCAGCCTTAGGCTGAGGCTTGGGCTGGGGAAGCTGTAGCTGCCCATGTGGTCCAGGCTCACTAGAGGGCACTGTCCTCCTCTGTCAGCCATCCTGGAGGGGAAGCAGACTGGATTTCCAGAGGGAAGAAATGAAGGGAGGGGGAGCTTTCAGCTTGGGGGCCCCTCCAGAGAGAAGGACGTGTACATACAAAGCAGCTTCAAAGGACAGCGAGTTTGGAAGGGCTGGTGGGATACCTCTTCCTCCATACCAACAACAAGACCCAGGAAGCACACCTGCACATCACTACACACACACACACACACACACTGCACATTCCAACTGCACTTTCCCTCCTCCATCTCCTGTATCCTCTCTGCTTTAACATTCCCTCCCACCTTCATCTAGTCCAAGTAGACAAATCCAAAATTTTCACAGCAATAAGGAGGTGAGGAAAGTATAAAGGGGCAGACACAGACCCCTAGGCGTACACAGAAGGCCCCGGGATAGGTGCCCAAGAGTACACACATACAGAACCCTCTGTCCCTATTCCAACCTTGTCTTCAGCAGTGTGTGGCAACTGAGTGGTTTCTGACCTTTATCTCCTTCTGAATTCCAAACCACCCCTTCATGGTTTTCAATTGATATCTCCCGGGATCCTTACAAAACCCTGTGAAATGTGTAGAAATGAGTAACTTCACCCCCATTTGACAAGTGAGAAAACTGAGCCACACCAGCCCTTCCAAGTCTCTTAGAACGTCAGTAGTGGCCTTGAGCCTAGAGTTAGGGCATCTACCTCCAAATCCCTTGTTCCTTCATTCTTTCATTTCTTCATCACCATAGTAGAGAACAGATAAGGGACCTGCCCTCCTGGAGCTTACTGTTTAATAAGAGAGGCACATCAATTTAAAAAACGAAATATATATATTTAATTGTGAACTATTATAAGTGCTATGAATAAAATAATATGATTCTGTAGGGATGAATGACAAGAGGACCTTACCCTCTTGTCAGAGAACTTGGGAATCAGGAGACTTTATCTGAGGAAGTTATAATTGAATTGCAATCTAAAGAATAAAGAACAGGCAGGTGCGGAGCCTCACGCCTGTAATCCCAGCACTCTAGGAGGCTGAGGCAGGTGGATCCTTTGAGCTCAGGAGTTAAAGACCAGCCTGAACAAGAGTGAGACCTCATATCTACACACAATAGAAAAATTAGCAGGTATGGTGGTGGGCACCTGTAGTTCCAGCTACTCAGAGACTGAAGTAAGAGGATCACCTAAACCCAGGGGTTGCTATGAGCTAGGATGATGCCACAACACTCTAGTCTGGGCAACAGAGTGAGACTCTGTCTCAAAAAAAAAAAAAAAAAAGCATAAAGAGCAATAATTAGATAAAAGTGTGTGTGTGTGTGTGTGGTGGGGGAGAGTATTCCAGAAAGAGAGAACAGAGTATGTGGAAAGGCCCTGAGGAAGAGAGCTATGAGAAGACAGATGTGGCTGGAGAGCTGGTTTGGGGCAGGCAGGACTCAGATCACTTAGTCTTAAAGGCCACAGGAAGGATTCTGGTCCAAGGATAATAGAAGATTCCCCATGGAAGGATTTCAAGTGCTCAGACCTGTGTTTTAAAAAGACTACTCTGCAGCAGAGGAGCCAGAGGGGCTGCTGGTAGGTAGCCATTGCAGTGGTCCAGGTGAGGTATGCAGTGGTGGGATGGCTTGGAACAGGGGGTAGAGTGGAAATGTCTAGGAGGCAAAATTGGCAGGTAGATCCTGTCAAGGCAGGTGAGGGAGATAGAATGACAGGAATGATTTCTGGTTTGCAAAACTGGGTGAGCAGTGGGACAGGCCACTAGATCAAGCACACAGATAAAGGACTAGTTTGAGAGGTAAGATAATGAATTTGGTTTTGCACAGGTTGGTTATGAGGAGCCTTGGGGACATCCAACCAGAGATGTTAAGTAGGAAATTGGTCATTGGGGATGATGCTAAGAGGAGAAATCTGGGCTGAGACATAAATTTGGCAGTTGTCAGTGTGTAGATGGTATTTGAAGTCATGAGTGAAGATGAGACTGCCCAAAAATAGAATATGAAGTTAAAAAAAAGATAGAAAGAAAAAGAAGGGCCTGATTTGGCATCCACTAAAGCTAAACAGAATCCTACCCTATGACTTAACCATTGCTCCTAGTTATATACTCAAGAGAAGTGAGTGCATGTGTCTTCCAAACACATGAACAAGAATGTTCATCGCAGCTTTATTTATGATAGTCCCAAACTAGTCACAATCCAAGTGTCTAGCAACAGTAGAAGGGATAAATAAATTGTGATATGTGTATAGTCATCGAATGACATACTATACAGGATTGAAAAAGAACCAACTACTGCTATGTAACCACATGGCTCAATCTCACAAACATAACCATAAGCAGAAAAGACAGCCGCAGGGAGTATAGACTGTATTGAAGATACATATACTTTAGGAATTTCAAGAATAGGTGAAAATTATCTATACTGACAGAATAGTGGTTAGCTCTTAGGGGTAGTATTAACTAGGAAAGGATGTGAAGAAATTTTCTGGAGTGCCGGAAATGTTTTATACCAATGTAAAGATGTGCCGATGTAACATACAAAAATATTACATTATAAGATATACCAATGTGGCTCGGTGCCTGTGGCTCAAATGGCTAAGGCACCAGCTACATACACCTAAGGTGGCAGGTTTGAATCCAGCCTGGGCCCGCCAAATAATAAGGATGGCTGCAACCAAAAAATAGCCAGGCATTGTGGCGGGCGCCTGTGGTCCCAGCTACTTGGGAGGCTGAGGCAGGAGATTCACTTGAGCCCAGGAATTGGAGGTTGCTGTGAACTATAATGCCATGGCACTCTACCCAGGGTGACAGCTTGAGGCTCTGTCTCAAAGAAAAAGATATACCAATGTAAAAATTCTTCAAGCTGTACCATTAAATCGTTGTCTTGTGGCTTAAAAGTAAAGCTTGGGACTGAGCTTTGAATAGAGACAATACTTAATGGCCAAGGAGAAGAGAATGAACTGGCAAAGAAACAGAAATGTGGCTGGACATAGAAGGAAAACCAAGAGGGGAGTTAAAAAAAAAGAGGTGGGGGCTCGGCACCTGTGGCTCAAGCGGCTAAGGTGCCAGCCACATACAGCTAAGGTGGCAGGTTCGAATCCAGCCCGGGCCCGCCAAACAACAATGACGGCTGCAACCAAAAAATAGCTGGGCGTTGTGGTGGGCACCTGTGGTCCCAGCTACTTGGGAGGCGGAGGCAGGAGACTCGCTTGAGCCCAGGAGTTGGAGGTTGCTGTGAGCTGTGATGTCA
>NW_003852438.1:4406701-4418995 GCF_000181295.1 Otolemur garnettii | reverse complement strand
AAAAAAAAAAAAAAAGAGGTGGTGTTCAACTATTGTGTATGCTATTGAGAGATCAAGGATAAAGAATGTTTGCTGGATTAGGCAACATGAAGGTCTGGCCTTAGCAAGAACCATTTAGGAAGAGTGGTGGGGATGGGGGAAGAAGGTAACCTGGGGTGGATTATTAAGTGAATTAGAGAGGAGGAAATGGAGAGAGTGAAATATACACATCACTTCTAAGTCCATTGTGAAGGGAAAGAGAGATACTGTAGGAGCTTGGAGGTGCTGTGGATTAAGAGACAGATGAGTTTTCATTTTTATCTTAGCCCAAAGCCTGATACATAGTAAGTGTTCAACATATGTTAGCTGCCATTACAGTTATATATTTTAAGACTGGAGAATCTTAAGCATGTTTCATTGTTGATGGGACAGTTTCATTTGAGAGGTAGAGACTAATTACAGAGCAGTGAAAGGCAGGATTAGTAGGACAATGTTCTTAAGAAGGCAGAAGGGGATGAGGTGAAAAGAACAGGTAGAGATTTTACCCTAAATAAGATGGATGCTCCCTTCTAGGGGTAGGTGCCCAGAGGGAGGAGATTGTGTCTAAGGCTTCTGTTTTCTCAGTGGGGGACAAGCCCATCTGTAGAGGGTGAAAAGGTTGTTTTGGAAGAGTAGAGAAGTTTGTAGTAGTCATCAGGGAAAGTAAGTTGACCAGGAAATCATGGTGCGGTTGCTAGGCAGCAATTTAGGTCCATTTAAGGAATTTGAGAGCATGAACATAATGTGATATCAAGCTGCCCTGGTGTGTGACTTCCTTTGGTATAGCCTGGCTCCTCTGGTGTCATGCTGAACAAAACCAGTTGTGGGTTCCTCCAAAATCAGGACTTGTAAAGATGGTGCAGTGAAAAGACAGAAGAGTCAAAAGACTCTTTTGGCCCATTCAACTTGTGGGTAGGATTCTGAGGGTCTCTCCTTTGCACTCATTCTCTCCCTTCCTGTCCCATGACACTGCTACCACTTCTCAATAGGGTACATTCCTGCACACACACCTGCTCCTCCAGCCACTCACAAAGAACCTGGACTTAAAAGCTCTGAAGTCAGGGTCCCATTCCATCATTTCCCAGCTCTGAGTGACCTTGGTCAGGTCACATAGCACCTTTGAGCCTTAGTTTCCTCATCTTTCTGATGAAGATATTGGCATTTCCTATCTCCCAGAATTATAAGCATAATATGAGCTAAAGTAAAGGGAATTTGTAAATTGCAAAGCACGACTGAAGATGATTAATTTTGCTGGTATGTGCTCTGAATGCAACCAGAGGTTTGTCTGTACAAAAGCTTTCTCCCCCAGCCACACACACTGTGCTGCGGGTGCCCCCCCCATGTCCACATACTTCCACTCACTGCAGTCTACATCCACATTCTCTCCCAGACACACAAACCAAGGGGCACATGTGTGCTTGCAGACTTGGGGCACGCATGCAATGAGCATATTGTGAACAGGGTTGAAATGGCTGCTGTCCATGGTCAAGGCCATTGCAGCATTGTCTCCCCTAGGGATGTTCTCAGCCTGGCACGCTGATGTGACACACTAATTAGAGACACATGACACTAAACTACCAGCCCAACCCCCCAGGCCCCTGAGACTGTCAGCCACATTGAGGACATGCAGATGAGAGGTGGGGAAGGGTTTTCTTTCCAGGAACTCACAAGATCTCAGGAAAATCACAGCTTGCTCTCCCTCTCCCTCTTTGACTTTAGAGATCCTGGAGCAGCAGTCTCTGTCCTTATAGTTTCTTAAGAAAACTTTCCCTTAAGGTGAATACACAGCAGTTCTGCACTCACTTTTAAATATTTCATGAGGAAGATGTCTCACACACGTGTCCAAGTAAGTCCCTGATGCATTTGCATTTCCATTACAGGTGGGCCAACATGGGCGTGGCCAAAGAGTCCCGGGGAGGGGCTTGTCTGGAGGCTGAAGGAGAGGCTGCCCTTTGACAAGAAATAATTTAACCACCTCCTTAAAGAGCCCTCTCCTCACAGGAAATTGGACTTAGAAGATGAGAAATGGAGCCAGGTAGAACTTTGCCCAAAATAGAACCCAGAAACCCTAATACCCCATCCACCCCCTTCAACTAAACACCACTTTTTTTTTTTTTTTAATAAAACCAGTATTTCTTTATTTTTTTTCTGGCTAGAACTTAAAGTGAAACTCAAAAGCAGTTTAACAATCAGAGACTGTTGATAGAGATGTTTTGAGAAGATAAATACTCAAGTAGACATTACAGTAAGTACCACTTCTTATTCTTTCTTTCTCCTTCCCAGTTTTGCCTCCCAGAATGCCACCCCAAGGGACCTGACTGGAGAGTTCTCAGCCAGAGGGTAGAGGCTTCTGGAGCAACCTCAGACTTCCATGTGCCAGGCAGGAGAATGGATGGCCCTTGCTGAGAGAACTGGCCAGGTCATGAGCTGTGGAATATGAAGTAGGGGAGATGCTAACACATTCTATAAAACTGGCATTTTCTGAGAGGTTGAACTGGAGATTGGGAGGACTCCACTTGGATGTTGAGGTCCTCTCATTTCTAATGGGTTCCTGCTCATTCTGAAGCCCCCAACTTCCTTAGTACCACCCCTGCTCTCAGCCCCAAGGCACCTGTGCTGCCCTGACTTTCCCCAGCACAGAGGTTGAACTGGAGATTGGGAGGACTCCACTTGGATGTTGAGGTCCTCTCATTTCTAATGGGTTCCTGCTCATTCTGAAGCCCCCAACTTCCTTAGTACCACCCCTGCTCTCAGCCCCAAGGCACCTGTGCTGCCCTGACTTTCCCCAGCACAGGACTTGACCCTGAGAGGTGGTGCTGGCTATTACAGGAATGAGCCAAGTGGAGCTCAACACTCCCCGTCCCAGCTCCTCTCTCCTAATATCCAATCTCCCTCACCACACCCAGAACTGAAATTATTTTCCACAAAATGAAAGCACACTCAGAAGCAGCTTCTGCCCACAGTCCAAAATTCCTGACCTCTCTGCAGGCTCCTCTCTGCCTCCTGGACACACAGTGGGTGGCAGTGGCCACCTTGAATGTTCTCCATCAAGGCCCAAGGCTCGGAGGCCTTCTCCTCCCCAACCCTCCACTTCCAAGCTCTGCCCCTAGAGGCACTTAGTCACTTACATCAATTCCCTATTACTTTAGCCAACAGCCAGGAGATCGATTAGCTTTGAGTAGCCTCTTAGCTGATAGCAGTCCTGGGAGAGAGGTGGAGTCTGAAATGGCTCTGGTTGGGGGAGAAAGGGAGATGAGGGAGGAAACTCAGTTACCCAAAGGATGTTTGTGTACATCTGTGCATGAGAGCGGAAAAAGGAAAGACTGAGACCCCACTCAGGGCCCATGCCCTGGGGTCCTGCAGTGGGCTCTTCTCCATTCTCTTCTCTCCACCCTCCCATATTCAGTTCAGACACTTTCTAGGGAGGGAAGGAGAGAGAGGAAGGATAAGGCTGGAGGGGTGCCAGTGAACTCCTGGGGTTTGAGGGCCCATCCTCTCTCTGCTTCTGCCTCTTCTATCCCTCTGCAATCTGTGCATATTTCCCTTTTAATCCTCCACCCCTGGAGACTACCAGGCCCCTGGGTCAGGATACCCATGACCCTTCTACCTCTCTGCAGAGCAGTTTGGACAGCCTTTCCCGTCCTTACCTGTCCATTTCTTTCTTAGCTAGAGGAATAGACCCAGGTCATAAGGTCAGGCCCTCCTGAGAGACTCCCATGCTAGGCCCAGCTCTTCCTGGGCCCAGCCACTCCTGGTTCTGCTTGCCTTTAGATAAAAATCTCTCCTCTACCCCTGGGTCCCAGGATCACCCACACCCCCTCTTATGTTAGCACCTCACTTCCCTAGGTGTTCCAGGAGATTCCTGCCCCCCACAGCCTTGAAGGAATTTCTGTGCCCACTTTTTTCACTTCATCTCTCCTGGGGGAGACTTCCATGGGCCTCCTGAGATTCCTGTCCCCCAATTCCACCTGCTCCTGAGAGAGATTATTGTCAGCAACACCCACCCACCCTCAGGACTTCCCCTGTCTGATCTCCCCTTTCTTCTTATCTAGGGTCCAGAAGCGAATTCCTGCTCTGCTCTCCCCAGGCAAAGGGTCTGGGTCACAGCCGGAGGAAGGGCGGCATGGGGCAGACTGGGCAGCCATCTGCTGGCCCCCTCCCCTTGCTGCTGCTCAGCATTCCAACCACATTAGCCGCTCCCACTGCCAGGGACAGACAAGGTGCAGCTGGAGGCTGGCACCAGCTGCAACTGTCCTCACTCCCGGCCCCCATCCAGACACTAGCAGACAGCTGCGCCCCCAGGCCCCTTCTGTGGAACCCCTGCCCTGCCTTGGCCTGGCTGGCCTCAAGGTGGGGTGGGAGAGAGGAGCCTCAGCCCCTGTTGCCTAGGCAACCAGGCACCCCACCAGGAAGGAAAGGAGGAGGCCAGGGAAGAGGGGGCCTCTGTTTGGGCCTTTGGTTGCTCTTTTGGTAGCTCAGGAGGGAGCCACTGCAGCCCACCCATCCGGATTGCTGCCAGGCTACTCCTCCTATGGCCATTCTGCCTCTTTGGTCCCAAAGGATTTCCAAACAAGTTTCTCCCAAATTTAGCTCAGATTCCCCATCTTCACCCCCACCTTCCTGACCAGACTCAGCCACACCTGGGGGATGAACCCCCAGCCAAGCGTTCTGACCACTGACCAGTCACCTGTGGTTGAACAGGATTCAGAAGCGTATCTGGGATCACGTGCATTACTGAAGATTCAGGGGTCTTTGGGTCTTTGAGAGACAAAGTAGCCTCCTTCCTGTACCTCCCGGAATGGCTCTCTAGGAACAGGGCTGTTATCCTTTGGATGAGGGTTGCCCTTAGAAATCCACAGAAGAGTCTACATTTGTTCCTGCACACTATATTTTGCAAACACTGAGTAAGAGCTTGGGTAATGAGGGGAGGGGCCTATGGCAATCCTGCCAGGTGGGCCTCAGGAGCTCCTTCCTGAACTACAAAGAGCAACCAAAGGCCCAGAGCCTCTTCCTTGGCCACTTCCTTTGCTCAGTTAAAAAATTCTGCTCTTGAGGCTGGAAATGATGCCAAGATGGTCCCCCTAAGTCCTGACCCTATAGACAGAGACTTTCTTTCACTGCTACATCCACCCAAGGAGCTGGATACACATTCCCAACAAACCTCTTAGCCTAGCACAGAGTGTCAAGGATGTTAATCATGAAACCCAGGAGAGAAGAGAGAAGGTAGAACAGCAAGCAAAGAGTGTGTGAGGTCCCTGGGACTGGGGCTCTGGGGGAGAATGCCTGCTCAGCCCTTCTTCTCCACCAGGGAGGGTTCAGACATAGACACAGCCAGACTCTCATCTGTATAAGAACATCCTTATGGGCAGAAGTGGTAGAGTTCTTGACATGGAAAGGGGCTGGTAGTGAGGTCAACTAGAGAGGGTAGAGGGAGGGCTCAAGAGGTTTGGGCCCAGCCAGATTCAGGGTCAGGTCTTGGACACAGGCTAAGAAACAGCAAATACCTGGTCTTCCCTGACTATCCAGAATCAAGAAATACCACAGTTGGGCCTGCAGGATGCAATGTGTCTCTTCCCCTAGCTAGAAGAACTCAGATTGCTCCAGAACTATGTGAAACAATCATATTTCCATCTGACTACTTAGAATTGACTCCTTAGTATGGACCAATTGCATTTCAGTATCTCCATTATTGTAAGCCAAACATGTCTTACCATCACCACCTAGAATCTTTCTGGATGTGATGCACAAATGCAGCCCCAACTAAACACTTTCTAAGGCCTGACTATATCCCAGCTTTATACCTTAGCACCTTCCCAAGTGGAACCAAGCACATTTCTTCCTCATCTAACACTATGAACCATCCAAGATGGTCCTTTCTGTTTAGCATTGGCGCGCGGTGCGGGTGGGGGGGGGCTGTTCTGGCTCTTGCTTCCACCTTCACCTAGATCAGCAGTTCTCAACCCGTGGGTCATGACCCACAGGAACTGTATTAAAGGGCTGCAGCATTAGGAAGGTTGAGAACCACTGACCTAGATTCTACTACACTTGGAAACCCAGTTCATGAGCTTGGGAACCATCTAGTCTCAGGCTCTGGGGAATCCAGGACTCTTCTGTTGTAAAGAAGGGAAAGAAGGAAGGAGTGGTTCTTGTATCCAGGCTAAGTCCCCCATCAGCTTAGCTCAGCTCCCCATCAGCTTGGCTCAGCAGGGAGTGTAGTCATGTAACCTGTTTCTAGCAGATTGACAAAGGTCCATGAAACAGGTCTGCAGAGCACAGAAATTGGGAAGTCCTGTGTAACCTCAAAAGAAAACACTAAGCATGACCATGACTCAAGCCTTACACAAACATGCAGTTCATGTTCCCATAATAGTAGGAAGAAGTAAGCAGGTGGGGGATAAAACGGGCAGGAAGAGAAGATAGGATCTGAGAGCAGAGAATTAGGAGTAGGCATGGAGACCAAAGGGTCCCAGAGGAGACTGGGTTTCAAAGAATAGTCAGAATTGGATGAGGACTTAATAACTCAGGGTCAGTGCTACTAATGGAAAGAGGCTTTGCACTGAGTCTTACCAAGACATGAGTTCATATCCTAAATCTGTCACCAACCAGGTATGTGAGCTGGGGCAAATCATTCTGCTTCAGTTTATGCATTTGTAAAACAGAGGTAATGTGATTATTTATCCAGGGGACGAAGGAAAGCTCAGAAAGAACTATAAGCACTGTCCTCTCCTGTGATGTTATTCATACATGGCTTCAAGTCCTTTGGTCTCTTTCCAGCCTCTGTCCAGGTCTTACCCCCAGGAATCTGTGTGACTTTCCCAGGATCATCTAGCACATCAGATGCCAAAGCCAGTTGCCCTATACCCTCCTTGATGCAGTCACATCTGTGGGTTGTAGGGTGTTTGTTTGTGAGGCATCTCCATTTTAAAAAGCAAAGGGAGCCTCCAGTTCAGCCATCTCTCATGATCATGGCCTCTCCTTCCTCAGACTCTGGCTCTGTGGCTCTTGCTGGCAAGGGGGAACTGAAGCAGACAGTGTATGTGCGCAAGGTGGAGGTGGCACAGAGGGAATTACCTGTCTATTTAAGAGGAAGCTTCCCTCTCAAGCTTCTCAAGCTTTAATGTGTACTCAGATCACCTGGGGACCTTATTAGACTGTAGATTCTGATTCAGTATGTCTGGAAAGTGGGGTGGCAAAGTCCTTTATATCTTTTAAGCTTCCCAGCAATGGTCTCTGTGGTCCAAGACCTCACCTCGAGGAACAAAGCTATCGCTCACCCACCCCCTAGCTCTGACACTGTGGCCCAGAAGGTAAGATTGGTGGAGTCAGGCTATGCCAGGCCACATGTGAATACGTGTGTGTGTGTGTTGTACACCACAGGCTCTCTCTCTTGCCATCAGGGATGGCTCAGACCCTCATGCGGTGTAAATGTGCCCCTGAGCACCAGAAACAAAGCCAGGACACACAACTTCCTCTTTCAGAGTAGCAAGACCATGAGAGGCCTGTCCTGTTCTTTGTTATCTATTCCTCTGGGGGCCAGGCTGACTTGCTTCTCACACCAGGGGACTCACTCACCACCTTGAAGTCTTCTGCGCTGCAGACCTCCCCCCGGAAGTGGCAGGAGAGCAGCATGTCTCGAATGTCATGCCCTGCTCTGTCGTAGAATTCCCTCATGTTGAAAGGCTTGGGCTTGAAGCTGCGGAAGTTGGCCTTGTCCTGCAGTATCTCTAGCTGTTTTTCATCTGCCATCTGTGTGTCTGGTATCTCATACCTGGAGCCCAGGGTGAGATGCACATGGATCAGGACGACCAGCAATGTTTTACACCCAACATGGGGGAGAGAGGTGCACCATCTAGCCTTGGGGATCAGGACCAGGCATTGGCAAAGAAGGAGAGCTGGGCACGTCCAGAGGACCAGCGTTCTCAGACAACCCTGGGATCTTTAGTGGCTGCCCAGGAGATGGGCATCTCAGCACATGGGTGAGAGGAAGCATGATAAGGATGGGGTGGGTAGAGAGATAAGGCAGGAGTAATGGCTTTTATACTGTGCTCTCCACCCTTTAAAAAAGGTCTGTCCCCCATCCCTCAAGTGAGGAAAAGATCAAGATAGAGGCTGGAGGGAGGGCAGAGCTCACTCCAGAGAGGGTATTAATGTCTCACAGCTCAGGCCAGGTAGGGGTAGAGTTGTTTTGGACTATGCTGGGATCAGAGATTGGGTGCCCTTAATTAGGTGCTCAGCATTATCCCAGCTCCTCTGCTGTGAGTGGCAGGTGTGGGGGTGGACAGAGGGCAGGGTTGTCTGGGCTCTATGGTGTGTTAGGGAGGCAAACACCCTGATTAGAACTCTTACAATTCTGGTTGTGGGGCTGAGGGGTGGGGTGGGAGCCACCCACCTGTTGTTGAGCAGGGCCAACAGCTCCCCAGCATGATACAGGTCATTCTTGGAGACTTGGCTAAAGCGAAATTCATTGAGGTTGCACAACGTGACGGCAGGGAAGGTGAGCTGGGAAGCAGCCACCTCGTCGAGCTTGGTGACGTGGTGGTAGCGGAAGTAGTACTGCACACGCTCTGTGCACACGCACAGCAGCACGGCCAGTGAGCCCAGGAAGCACAGGGCCCACAGTGCCCGCTTCAGAGACAGCCGCTCGTAGGAGAAGATGTGGGCCAAGCCGTGCAGTGTGGAGCTGCTGGCGAAGGCCTGGATGCTCACCGGCTGGACGCCACCCACCTCCTCCTCCTCGGCCTTCAGTTCCATGCTTGTTGAGGAAATCCTGTGGGGGGCGAGGAGCACAGTTTGTCATTGTCCTGGAATGAAAGTACACATGGAGCCCCTCCAAAGACGTCCATCCAGAATCCCATCTCCAGAGGTCAGAAGACGTCCCTGGTGTGCAAACCCAGAGGTGCCCTGACCAAAGGACATATCCCAGGACAGGGTTTCTCCAAACACACAAGCTCAGGGGGTCAGCTCAGGCCAAGAGAATGCTCTTTCAGGGAAGCTTCCCAGGCCAGGAGAGACCCCAGATCTAGTCATTAGAGGGTGAAAAGGAAGTCCTGATGTTTCCACAGGCAGGCCAAGAGTTCCCTCCAGATGTGGGGTCACTCTGGGACAGAAACATCCACCCCATCCTGGAGATGAAAACTCCCCTTCTTGTGGGCTGAACCCTGGATCAGGAGCTCCTTTCCTGGTCAAGGGTATCCCCAGGGCTGGGCATTAGCCCTTTGAGTTAAACCTGGGCCAGAAAACCCCTCGGGAGGTAGATGCAGCTGGGGAGGGGCTCAGCCTGAGTCCTCACCTGCGGGTATCTCCAGATCTTACCCAGGCGCAGGCTGTGTGTGTGTGTGTGTGTGTGTGTGTGCGTGTGTATGTGTGCTGGGAGTGGGGGTAAGGGGTGGCGAGCTGCCCGAGGTGGATGTATGGTGGGGGGGCGCGGTTCCCTATGACAGCGAGCAGTCCCCGCCCCGGACGCAGCCCCCCCCTTCCAGCCAGTTCAGCTTCTCGTCGCAGTCAGATCCCCTGCTCGCCCCCGCCCCCCTCCCCAGCCACCAAGCCGCCTCAGCAGCTGGGGAAATCCAGAGGGGAGGAGAGTTCTGGCTTCGGGGCGCCGGGGAGCCCCGCGGCCAAATACCGGGGAATCAGAAACCCACCTGAGGGGGCTTCGGAAAGCCGGAAGCCGGCGGCGGGTCCTGGAGCGCGGGACCGGTGGCGGGTTCAGTGCCCAGCCACGGAGGGGCTCATGGCCCGAAGCCGGAGCCGGCGGCAGCCGCGGCGCGCCGCGCAGAGCCCTGCAGGGAGCGGCCGCCTGGCCCGGCTCAGCTCAGATTTGTCCGCCGCCCGCGCGCGCTATCTCGCTCGCTCGCCTCGGCTGGGTCCGCCCGGCCTCTGCGTGGTGCGCGGTGCTCTCAGCCCCGGGATCTGCAGGGATCCATCGTCCGGCCGGGAGGCGGCGGGAGGGGAGGGGGAGGGGAGAGGGTGCGCGTGCGCGCCTACGAGTGTCTGCGAGGGTGTCTCCGGGCGAGTGTGCGCGTGGGGCCCCAGGACCACGGAGCAGGACCGAGGGCTCCCCCCGCTGGCTCGCCCCCTCCTCGTGGCCACTCTCGGCGGCGCTGCCTCCCTCCGGTCCGGAGCTGTCTCCCTGCCTGCGAGGCCCTATGGCTTGTGTGTGTGACTATGTGTGTGGTGTGTGTGCGCGCGCGTGTATGTGCGCGCGCAGGAGGGAGGGTGTCTGCCCCTAGCGTCCCCCTCCCCGCGCTGTCTCCTTCGGATCGATGCTCCTGCCTCTTGCTGCTGCTTCCTCTGGTGGCACACATGCTCGTACACACACACACACACAACCTCCGAGTCACACTTGACTGATTCAACCACTTGGCCCGTGTGGAAACACCAACAGACATACAGCCCAGAGTCACACCACACCACTTACAGCCACACACCTCACAGACGCCCTGCACATCCCAAAGGCCTGACCCACATGGCAAGCACGCACCTGTTCTTATCCCTGCCCCCACCTACATGTAACACGTACACACATGCACATATGTGAACAAACATAATGGCCTTGGCCGCTCAGACCCCAAGCTTTGAGCTTGCTAGGGTGGGGAGTAAGGTGGGAAGACTGGGTGCATATCATAGCCCCTCACTGCCGAATCTCTAAAGAAGAAGCAGAAAGGAGAAATAGCCAGAGGTCAAAGTAATTTGGACAGAAGTTAAGAAAAGGAGTGAGAGAGCAGAATGAGAAAGGGTTGGAAGGGGAAGCTATGCTCAGGGATGGAGCAGAAGTCTGGCACTGGACCCAGGCCTAGGGGCTGCTCCAGTATCTCTCACCTTCCTCCCTCCCTTCCTTCTTTCTTCTCTTCCTCCCTCCTCCCCTCTGAGAGGCGGAGGGAGGGGGGGGCTCCCTATTCAGTTAACAGAGAAGAAGCAATCAAGGGGAAGTTGTTAATTTGCTGATGCTCATTAGGGCCTCTTAGCACCAAGGCGGTTGAGGTCTGATGGTGTCAGATGATGAGGAGGAGGGTGAGGTGCGGGGGACCAGAATTCTATCTCTAGTGGCTTCTTCGTTCCACTTGCAGGCTGGCGCAGCTCTGGGGGAAGGAAGGTGAGAGGCACGTTCCCTGGACGTGGTGCTGGGCTTTAAGTTGGGAGAAAGAACCTGCAGTGAGAAGGGGACAGCACCGTGAAAAGAAGTTGGAACAGAAGTTATAAGGGGCATATGGGAAAACCAGCAAGGGATCTGGAGATTTCTAGAGGGAGTGTGGACTTAGGGCTGTGGAGGAGGGAGGTTATGATCCATTTGCTAAGGGCTCGGGCAAAGAGCTGTAAAAAGGAAGGGAGAATCTTCCATTCAGGTTTTGGGTTTGGGAAGCTGTCCTGCAGCACCAGAGGGCCAGAGGGTTGCCATGTCCCTGGGCAGCCACTGGGTGGCAGCCCTCTCCCAGATACTTAGAACAAACTCAAGGGGGCATTTGGGAGTATTCTCCAGGGAGGGTCCCAAATAGGGACCCTAGGAAGCATTGGGCAGAGTCTGATTCCTGAATTCCAAATGTTCTCAGGGGGAGGGGAAGATCATCTTGGAGCATCTGTAATTCCTCTACCTCCCCACCCTCGCAAATTGAGTGACACATGGAGCCTCTTCAAATGGCTGTAAATTGCTTCAGTCACCTGGGATGTTACCCGGGGAGCAGCGGGGGTGGAGGGAAGGTGATGAGGTGAGGTGGAGGCAGGCAAGGACTGATCGAGGCCACCGAACACTTTCAGGGGGTGTCTGGAGGAAGATAGAAGGTGTGAATCAGGTGATAATCAGCGTCCAACCTGGCCTTGCCATTCATTGGCATGGTCAGATCGCTGGACTCTTTGAATCCCAGTTTACCCATTTGTAAGGGAGAAAATATTTATTTCTCATGATTTTTTGAGGATTACAGGATCTAATGCATCAAAAGTGCTTAGTACATTGGCTTGTACTTAGTAAATCCCTAATAAGTAAATAACTATTATTATTAGCATTAGTATTTGGATCCAGTGGTAAAACCACCAGTGCAGCCAAATCAGGGCAGAACCTGAAACAGTGTTTTTCAACCCAGGCTGTGCATTTGAACTCTAGGGAATTTTTAAAAATGCTGATGTAATTACTTCACCATAGATCAATTAAAGCAGAATCTCTGGGGGTGGGGACCAGATCTCCCAACCCTTTAAGATCTCTATACAGTCAATCTTTTTTTTTTTTTTTTTGAGACAGAGCCTCAAGCTGTCCCCCTGGGTAGAGTGCTGTGGCATCACAGCTCA
>NW_003852438.1:4393634-4406577 GCF_000181295.1 Otolemur garnettii | reverse complement strand
CAGCCATCATTGTTGTTTGGCGGCCCAGGCTGGATTCGACCCTGCCACCTTAGGTGTATGTGGCTGGCACCTTAGCCACTTGAGCCACAGGCGCTGAGCCCATACAGTCAATCTTAAGGAACCACACTCTTTAGAACCTAGGGGCCTAAATCAAGGCTCCATAATGTCACCCAGTCTTAGGAAGTTCTTTCTTATGCGTAACCTGAATCTCTCATACTGTTCTTTTTTCTTCATTTGAGAAGAAATGGGTCCCTACAAACACAGATCCCCTCCATTGCCCTGAACATTATAGGAAAACTTCACTGGTGGTTTTCCTGCTTCAAGCTCCAAGACTGGCCCTGTGGATGTAGTGAGGAGCCACATAGTCCTGCCCTCAAATATCCCAGTGTGAAAGAGAGACAAACATGTTGACCAGTGACTCTAGTGCAAAGGCCAGGAGTGAAATACAAGGATGGGCCAGGGCTGCCAGAAAAGAGTGACAGGGGCCAGTAATTCTGACAGTGGTTTGAGGCAGGGATGAGAAAAAGAAGAAATTAGTGCTGTGGACTTCAGTGGGATAATGTTTGAAAGATGGATCCAAGGACTATTATTAGTTTTCCACCGCTGCTGCTTCTCTGACCCATCTACCTCTTGTCCAAACCCTGACATATCCTGGCTCCTTCAGCATCCTCCCATCTTCTTGTCAGCCCTTTATTATCTCCAGCCCTTGGAACCACTAGAGCTCAGTACCCTGTCCTCCCAGGGTCCAGGAGGAGAATAGGTTGGAGATATTCCTCCCTCCACTGGTGAGAGGCAACTAGCCAGGAACTACCCAAGGCTTTATCATCATGCTGACCTGAATTCAAACCTCAGCTCCTCAGTGCTGTGTGGTCCTAGGCATATAACTTAGCCTGAGTCTCACTTTTCCCCCACAAACCATAAAACCAAGCTAATGCCCATGCTGTTGAAACAATGTGTGTCTAGCAAACAGTAGGTGTTCCATCAATAGTGGCAAGCATTACCATCATCCTGGAAAGGCTGATGGGAGCAAATTCCCCATGGATGCTTCCCTTGCAGATGGCCCCATCTGCTCTAGGTGCAGAAGCACCCTCCAGCGATGGGTTGGGGGGAGGGTAAAGGGGGTACAAGGCCCCCTGGGACTTCCAAGCAGTTCTTCTTCGCTTCCCTGTGCATGAAATCACACGCACCCCAATCTGTTTGCATCCACTTCATCTGCTAGCTCAGCAAATGCAGAGACAATTAAGGAGTTAATTAGTACGCAGTTGGGAAGGGGCTGGAGGACCCAACAACACTCCCCTCCCCCACCCCTTCACGCTCAGTGTTGCTCTCCACCCATGATCCTCATCTTCTCTCCCGTTTTCTCTCTTTTCCAGTCCAAATGCTCCTCTTACTCTCCTTTATTTCTCAGCTACTCTCACCCTTTCTCTCCCTACCCTGTGCTGTCCTCTCTTCCTTTCTTTTCTTTCCCTATTCTTGTCTGGAATCTCCTGGCTCCTCCTCCATCCTCTTTACCCACTAAAGTCATTGTCTTCTCCATCCTTCAAGGGCTCAAGTTTTCCTCCCCCGACTCCCTACTTAACCCTAGCCCTTGTTCACTTTCTATCTCTTCTCCCTCTCCCCTCATCATCCTTTCCTCTCCAACTTCAATTTGAGTCTCAAAAACTATGCCTTGTCCACTGGTCCATGAGTGTGGGGTTCTGTATCTGCTCCAGGTATCCATGGGCTCTACCTTGCCTTCCAGGCCTGGTGTCTGCTTCTGCAACCCCAGAAGAGTTTCTCCCTGTCCTCACCCTCTCCCAGAACCTCTCAGCCCTGACTTTCTGGGTGTCTTGGGCTTTTTTTGCCAGAGCATCTCTATGGGGTTCCATACTACTGCCTCTGTCTGAGTCTCAGCAGTTTGCAATCCAGGATCATGCTGGACCCTTCTTTTTCTTTCTCCCCGCCTAGCACAGGGGCAGATAGCCACCTTTCTTTTATCACACATTTTGATTTGTATGTGAACATGTCATTTGTGGAATCCTGATTTCAGATGGGAGAGATCCTTAAAGATTATGAGAGAGAGAGAGAAGAGAGGTGGAGAGGTAGAGAAATAAGGGTCAAGACTGAGACTGAAAGGGCAGATGTGTGCACAATATGGCCCAAGAGAGAAGAATGGAGGTAGAGTAGAGAGAGAAGAGGTAGGTAAAGGAGGGAAATAGAGAGGACCTCAAGATAGGGAAGAGACTGCTAAAGCCCTTTCCTGCTTTAAAATTCTGGGTCTTTGAGAAGAAAAATGAGGGAAGGAGAGAAACAAAAGGCCCACAGAGTGCCTGAGGGTTTTCTAATCTCAGGAAATTTCCCCAGTTGATCTCCCTTCCCTAGCACTGACCTCTAGCACTCACCCTATATCACCTGCCCTGGTTTCTCTGTTTTGGGAGTTCTGGTTGCCCTGGGAGCAAGTCTGTCCTCTGTCCTCTTCTTGCACCCCCTTGGGGTGGGGTGCTCCCTCAGAGTGAGCAGCCCCTATCTTGACCACCAGAGAAGGGGAGTAGGAAAGGATTATGGACAAAGCAGATCCCATGAGTGAACTGTGCTGAAGTCCAAACAGAGCCTGACACTTGGTAAGTGAATTTTACTGAGGGCACGCTCAGGGAAGGACTAGCTTTCCAGCTCCAGGATGCCAGGACGACCTGGCCTGAGTGTCACAATTGCAGCTCCTCAATAGTGTTTAATGAGTTGCATAAATGAGGAGAACCCTTGGGGGCTCTGCTGGGTCTGGGGGTTCCTTGGGTCTGGGGACACCTTCCTTTCCCTGCATCAGTTGGCCCTGAAGGGCACTTGTCTCTGAGCTGTCCGTCAGCTAAGCACAGTCCTCCTCTCTCCCCTGCCTCCCCAACAGAAAGGCCCTTCCACAGCTGGCTGCCTTTCCCATGGAACCCCCTCCCACCTAACCCAGGCCCCTCTGGAAGGCGCAATCTCAGCGCCCAGGGCGGCGCCGAGCCGGAGGAGGCAGTGCCGGTGAATAATTCATGGGGCTGGGAGGCCCTTATCTCCCTGGCCGGCCCCACCCGGGGCCCTTGCACTGGGCCGCCGTCCCGCGGCTCCTGGCTTTATCTCGACGCCCAGCTTGTAATGCAGCCCGCCATATCACAGGCAGAAGGGGAGATTAATTTTCTGGTTTTGCATGGGCGGGAAGGAGGAGGGGGCGCGGGGAGGTGCTGGGGAGCAGAAGCTGGGATCTTTCCGATTTCAGACTCCAGCGGCTTAATCCTCTCCCAGGCCTGCAGGAAGGGGAGGACGAGGGTGTTGCAAGCCAAATTTCATCATCAGCGGCAGCCCCAACAGAGGGAGGAGGAGGCGAGGGGCAAACAGACGGGAGAGGCAGCGCGCTGGCGCAAAAAGGGGAGTTGTTTGGAAACAGGGTAAAAGGCGGCCCTCTCAGCCTCAGCTCACAGACGGCTCAGCTTGGCAGGAGCTGGAACTCCAGGACGCATGGGGCACGCACCTGGGCACAAGAATGTGAACACAAAGGACCTCTGGGCACACGGGCTCACCTCTTTGGGAACTGACCCTGGCTGTTGTCTGCTGCACCTCACACAGTGACTGGCACAGTATAGTCTTAAAAAATACTGAATGACAGGCTGAATGTCTGGGGGAATGTTGATGAGCTGAGTAGACACAGTTCCACATGCTTCTGGAATCTGGCTCTTCCTCCTCTGGCCATCTGCCTGGTGGGCCTAGGCATGTGCAGATTGCTGGCTTCCTGGGTTTCCCGCACCCCCTATGGTTTACACAGGTCAGTGAGCATGGCCTGGGGAGTCAGCTGTTTCTACTTAGATGACACAACTGCCCAGAACTAGAAGAATTGACCACCTGTTGGCCAAGCACCTATTACAGGCAAGCCCTTGGGTGAGAAGCCCCGAGTTTCCTACGATCAGTCATAAGTGGGTCCTACCTTCAAGGAGCTTGTGGCCCAACAGAGATGATCAGACACCTAGGTAACTGACTCAGATAGCAGAAAGAGTAGGATGCTTGCCAGGAAAGAGGTACTAATAAAGTGCTCAAAGGAAGGCAAGAGTTGATGACCAAGAAAGCATCTCAGAAGAGATGGGTAGGAGTTTGAACTGGAATGGGAGGAAGGCAAAGCATTTCAGAGGGAGGAATAGTATGAAAAATGATGGTGATGGGGGATCGGGGTGAAGCAAAGAGATAGTAATTTACCTGGTGGTTGAGGGGGAATAACGTGGGCCAGGGTTGGGAAGCAGGAGGCAGTGAGGACATGGAGTTTCCCGACATGTAGAGAAGCTTGGATTTGTCCCAGGGTCACTTAGGAAGAACTGAAGGGTTTTGAGTAGGAGACGGCATGACCAAAGTGGTCCTGGGGTAAGATAAAGATAGCCGACATTTATTGAGCACTTATGTGCTGGGCATTACACTAAATGCTATGAAAGGAATTATCTCTCATTCAATCCTCACAACCATCCTCTTTGGTAGTAATATCACCCCATTTTATAGATGAGGAAATAGAGTCACAGAGGTGTTGGCAATGGAATGCTGACAGGAAGTTTCGGATAAAGGATAAATTCTTTCTTTTTCTTTTCTTTTCTTTTCTTTTTTTTTTTTGAGACAGAGTCTCACTCTGTTACCCTGGCTTGAGTGACCTGGTGTCATGATAGCTCACAGCAACCTCAAACTCTTGGGCTTAAGTGATACGCTTGCCTCAGCCTCCTGAGTATCTGGGACTCTAGGCACCTGCTGCAACCTACGGGGCTAATATTTCTACTCTTAGTAGAGACGGGGTCTTATTCTAGCTCAGGCTGATCTTGAACTCCTGAGCTCAAGCAATCCACCTGTCTTGGCTTTCTAGAGTGCTAGGATTAAAGGCATGAACCACCACAGGGGCTAATAGGAAAAATTCTTTAACATCTCAGGCACTTTTGAGTAAGGAAAAGAATGCATTTTTTTTGTATTCGATCTCCAATTTTTTTTTTTTTTTTGCAATTTTTGGTGAGGGCCAGGCTTGAACCCCACCACTTCTGGTGTATGGGGTCAGTGCTCTACTCCTTTGAGCCACAGGCACTGCCCTGATGTCCAATTTTTTAATCTCTATGCAATCCATTGACATTCCCCTAAAGATTTTCATGTGACTTATACAACCAATAAGTAAAAAACTTACGAATTTAGCAGGTTATATTTCTTTAATTTTTTTGTTTCTTTAAATATCAGTTGCAAATAAAACCAAACTTCATAAGTCTATCAGTTTTTCTTAAAAGTTTTAAACATCTTTAAAAACACAAGACATACAATTGCAAAAAAGAAAAAAGAAACCCATTCCAACCATTACACAAACAATTTCATGAATTTAAATTTCTTTGTTCAGTATTTCTAATTTTACTTTCTTTATTCTTATTTTTTTTCTTCCCAGGGATAGGATTTTCCTGACTTAAACTAGAGAGTAAAGATTTGGCTGAGACTGCAGATGGGGTTAGCTGGGGATGGTTTGGGACTGGGCACACAAATCCTGGTGGGGTGGGGCTGCCAAGGAGATTCTCCTGGAGCTCATTATGCAGCCCTTCGCCTATTTCATCAGGAATTGTCCTCCGTATGCTCAGACCAATCATAGGTTCTAATTTTTTGCTCATGACCCTAATCTTTTCCCCCAAATAATTCTAGTTTTGAGTACCTTATCTTTCCAGTACAGCCCACCGTATAACCACTGTTCTGAGTGGGGCCTGGTCTGGTTCAGTTAAGTCGAAAGCCCTTGGTCAATTGGTTAACTGGAACTACATCCTTTCCTTCTCATCAGCTGCTAAGACCTACAATATTGTCAGCTAGGGCGCTGAAGCAAGGATCTAAGACGAGGTATTAAGGGCTTGAATTAGGGCACTGGCAACGGAAATAAAAAGGAAATGACAGTTTTCAGAGACTCCATGTAGGCAAAATTGACTTCTATTAAATGGGGGGATAATAGCTTACAGCAGAAGCAAATGAAAATAAATGTGAAGCCCTTTGTATTATACTTTATAACCACCATTAAATTCCAGTTGTTTGTGTTTCTGAGATTATGTTACCATCATGAGATGACCAGGGACAAGACCTTAAGAGGTTGGCCCAAATTTAAGAGGTGAACAGAAAAAGAAGAGGCAGGTAAGGAGTCTGAAAGACTAAGGGGATTGAGAAAGTTGGTCAAAGAGGTGGGAGGAAAACAAGGAGAGTGATCTCCCATAGACCAAGGGAGCAGGAGGCAAAAGAACATTTAGTGTGTGTTACAGAGGCCGAGGAGAGATGTGAAGAGCTGAACTAGGTGGGACTATAGGGTTGTATCAGGAGATAGAAAAGAAACAAAAGAGGCAAGAGATATCTTAGAGAGAACTGGCATATGGTTGCTGACTAAAGGTGCTAATGAGGGGTGAGAGGGGATGCTGGTGATTCTAAGGATTCTAAGGTCATGAACTTGGGGCCTGGGCAAGTGTAGCGGGATGGGGTGGCCCTGGGTTCCTAGGATGCACAGACTCCCTGCTGTGACCAGGTTTGACTCTCTTTTGCAAACAGAAACTGTTTTCTCAGCCATATGGCCCTTGGCCTTCTAGTGCATCTAGCACTTTCCACGCTTAACCTTTTCCTTTCTGAGGGAAGCAGAATCATAGGCATTTAAAACTGGCAAGGCCTTTAGAGATTGTCTAATCCATCCTACACCATCACCATTTAACAACACAGGAGGATACTGAGGCCAGTGAGTACATGGGGATGATTAATGAATGACAAAGCTAGTATTAGGATCCTGGTCTCTTGACTGCCAGTCTAATATCTTTTATCCCATCACTCAACCTGGTGACCCTGCTGCAAGAGGACTTAGCCCTCAAAGTACTACCTGGCTGCCACATAATTAGGCTTAATTTTGGCTTAAAGCCCTGGCATTGGAGCAGTAGTAGTGGGCTTGATGATGGTCATTGTAGGAATGAGGCTTCAGAAAAGATGAAACCTGGCTGGATGTGGTGGCCTATGCCTGTAGTCCCATCTATTTGAGAGGCTGAGGCAAGATGAATTCTTGAGCCCAAGAATTTGAGGTTGCTGGGAGCTATCATCACACCATGGCACTCTACCCAGGACAACTGAGTGAGAGTCTATCTCAAAATTTAAGAAAAGAAAAGCCCTTTCTGTGCTAGTCAAAGAACAGGATGATGATGGGGGAATACTAAGAAGCAGGAGGTATTCAGAAGTTGAGAGAGATGGCAGCATCAGGAGCTCAGTGGGTAGGGTGCTGGCCACATACACCAAGGCTGGAGGGTTTGAGCCCACCCAGGGCCTGCTAAACAACAACGACAACTGCAACAAAAGTAATAGCCAGGCGTGTGGCAGTCACCAGTAGTCCCAGCTACTTGGGAGGCTGAGGCAAGAGAATTGCTTAAGCCCAAGAGTTTGAGGTTGCTGTGAGCTGTGACTCTACCCAGGGAAACAGCTTGAGATTTTGTCTCAAAAAAAAAGTTGAGAGGGATGAGCTGCAGGAGATGGAGGCAGGGGGACTCCAGAGAGGACAGGCTCCCCTAGGAGTGAAGCTCTGACCCAAAGCCTGTGAGAAAAGGGAGCTCAAGTGCTGGTACCTACGGGGTGAGCTGAAGACCAAGGGCAGGAGTATTCAGTAGAGTATAAGATAGATGGCTTTGTCCAAGGTGAGTAAACCACAGCCCAGCCCCCAAACTGGCAGCATCTTTCTGTCTCCTCTGGGCCTCTGACCACTCTCTCACCCTCCTCCCTTTGACTGCTGGTGGTAATTGCTCTCCATTTGGTGATTACTTAGCTCATTAATTATCTAAAAGAGAGTGGCAGCCCAGAGTGGGGGTGATTGGCAGAGGGAGTAATGGGTAGAGAGAGGACTCCAGGGGAATGGATATGGGCTTGGACCTGGAATAGGGCTGGAACATGATGTTGGAGAGTAGATCTTGTATATCTGGATCTAGCTAACTGGATTCTTTTGCTCAGATTTCATTTGGAAGATCCACTTTTTTTTTTTTTTGAGACAGTCTCATTTTGTTGTCCCCACCCCTGGTAGAGAGCCATGGCATCATAGCTCACAGCATCCTCAGACTCTTGGGCTCAAGGTATTCTCTTGCCTTAGCCTCCTGAGTAGCTGGGACTACCGGCAGCTGCTACAATGCCAGGTTATTTTCACAGATGGGGTCTTGCTCTAGCTCAAGATGGTCTTGAACTTGTGAGCTCAGGCTATCTGTCCACCTCAGCCTTCCAGAGTGTTGGGATTATAGGCATGAACCATGGCACCCAGCCAGAAGATCCACTTTTCAACTTTAATATAGACACTTTTATTCTTAAATACCCTACCATCCAATACCCTGATCCAATTACCGCTATTACTCTTAAATACCCTACCATCCAGTACCCTGATCCAATTACTACTATCAGTACCACTGCTCCCCAACTTTCCTTCACTGTCATTGTTACCACCAATGCCAATGTGGTATATAGCCTTTAAGATGGCTCCTAGTGACTGCCCTGCCTTCTGGAGAGAATCAGGTGGGGACTTGGGTTGAGGAATCAGGAATCATAGAAAGTGAATGCTAAGTCAAGGGAAGTTTATGCTTATCACCACTGTGGATCAGGATGGTAGGGAAGTCTTCATGGAGGGAGATGTCTCTAATGTAAGCTTTGAAGGATCAGAGATCTAGAGAGACAGAGGGGGAATGGGAAGACATGAATCAAGTCGATGCTTTAGGTGGAAAATGAAGGAAGGGATCTAGCCTGAGGGGAAGGCTATAAGCCATTCAGGAGAGTGGTAAGGAATGAGGCTGGAACCAGAACAGAAGCACATGGAGGTACAATGCATGTAACAAGTCTGTGTATGGTTCTGTACTTTCCAAATCATTCTCTGTCCTAAGTTAGTTCATGAGTGCTCTCTTCTTTAACAGATAAGAAAACTGTGATTTCAAGGATTTAAAGATCTGCCTATTTTTACAGTCTTGGGCCAGCCTGGTGGCCCATGCCTATAAGCCTAGTGCTCTGAGAGGCTGAGGCCAGAGGATTGCATGAGCCCAAGACTTCAAGACCAGCCTGAAGAAGAGCAAAAGCCTCATCTCTACTAAAATTAAAAACAGGCCAGGCGAGGTGGCTCATGCCTGTAATCCTAGCACTCTGGGAGGCCAAGGTGGGCGGATTGCCTGAGCTCACAAGTTTGAGACCAGCCTAAACTAGAGCAAGACCTCATCTCTAAAAATAGGTGGGTGTTGTGGCAGATGCTATAGTTCCAGCTACTTGAGAGGCTAAGGCAAGAGAATTAAGTCCATGAGTCTGAGGTTGCTGTGAGCTTTGACACCATGGCTCTGGTAACAAGAAAAACTTTGACACTTTGGCTCTGGCAACAAAGTCAGACTCTGTTTAAAAAAAAAAAAAAAACATAAGCTGGGCATTGTGGCAGGCACTGTAGTCCCAGCTACTCAGGAGGATTACTTGAGGCCAAGAGTTTGAGGTTATACTGGGAGCTAGGCTGATGCCCTGGCACTCTAGCCTGGGCAACAGGGCGAGACTCTGACTAAAAAAAAAAAGTTATCCCACTTCTGTACCAATTATATCTACTTCTCAGGTTGTTGTATAGACCAGATATCACATGCAACACACTGCTTGGTGCTTGGCACATAGCAGCCTGGTCCATCCTCTATCTCCCTATGCCCTGTCCACTGTCCCCTCTAGCACCTTGTCCATTTCCTGGAGGCTGGGCAGGAGTTTACTCACTGTGCATCCAGGCATTCCTGCCCTGCTGCACAACTCCACAGGGTACCATTCCCATGTGGACATGAGGGTAGGAAAGGGATACAATTGACCAGCTACTTCTAAAATCTCCTCCTCCAGAATGTCCTTCAGGATTGGTCTGAGGGGAGTCAACAATGGCTACTCCTCTCAGCTTAGGAATGTTTGACCAAGACATCACCTTGTCCCATTTCCCAGAGAGACTATGTCCTCCACCTACCACAGAAGGGCAGGACCCAGAACCTGGATCCAAGGACCAGAAGGAACCTTCTGGAACCTTGTAAAGCCCAGGCCCACGTCTCAGCCAGGGGACACACCATGAATCCCATTGTCTTGAAATAACAAGACAATGCTATCCTCACAATTGTTTGCAACTTTCATATCCATGGCTTTGTTCATACTCACCATCACCCTAGGACACAGGCCTTATATTTTCTTCACCCTCATTTTATAGATGAATAAATGGGAGCTCAGAGAGGTTAAATGATGTTGCCCCAAATCACTGAAGTAGTGAGTGGCTGAGGTGACCCCAGGCCTAAGGATGCCACATATCATGTTCTTTCCCCCACCTGTACTGCCCCAGGCTTAAAGAGGCTTGGTGACTTGCCTGAGTCCCTGGGCTTGGAAGTAGTAGGGGATTAGAACCTAGGCTTCGCCTCCACCCCCTAGAGCAGTGTCCTTTCTGCTCCATCACCCTGCACCAGGTAGAAAAACTGCTGCAGCGAAACAAGTGGAGAAAGAGAAATGATGGGAGGGAGGAGGAGGGAGCTTGGCTCCTATTGGTGACTGCAGATGATGGGGTTGATATGGAGATGGGAAGGTTGGGACACCAGGGTGCCCAGTTGGCCAGCCCTCCCCACTCCATCAGGCTTGGAGCTGCAGGCTGCCAGTGCTACTCCATTAAGACCCCCAGAGAGCCTGAAATGAAATATTCCTCCTCCCCTGCTCAGACAGCCTTATTGCCATTGACAGCAAATGTATTGCTCTAATCTTTTCTCATTTTGCCAGAATGGACTCCATTCTGACCTCCCTCCCAGCCTTGAAGGCTTCACAGAGGTGGGAGGGAGGCACCAAGGAGCAGAAGGATTGAGGTGGGAGGGAGATGCAGAGGTTGGGCTGTAAGTGGGGCAGCTGTAGCGAGCCCAGATTCCATGTGGCCTTGTCTCTAGAAGGCTGAAAGACACTTGGAATTTGAAAGTCTCTGGGGGAGGTCAGTCCTCTACATTCCCTGGCTGAGGATTCCCCATGAAAGCAGATAGGAAAGTCTTGTTAGGCAGTAAGGAAGTAGGCCCTGGGGCCCCAGGGAAATAGAGCATACAGGCCTGCTGTGTGCATGTGTGTGTGAGAGACAGTCTTGTTAAGGAGGGGGAGGCAGGGCATGTGCTCACTCTTCAGAGTGGCTGGACTGCTCACCAACAGTTCTGCTTGTCCTCTGCTGCCCAGAGAAGCCTCACCAATGTGAATGTCCCTGCTCCCTTGGCTGCCTCTCTGGCTGCCACCTTCCTTTTTTTTTTTTTTTTTTTTTGAGACAGAGGCTCACTCTTATCTCCCTGGGTTGAGTGCCATGCCATCATCATACCTCACAGCAACCTCAAACTCTTGGGCTCAAGCGATTCTCCTGCCTCAGCCTCCCCAGTAGCTGGGACTACAGGTGCCTACCATAATGCTGGGGTAGTTTTTCTATTTTTGGTAGAGACAGGGTCTTGTTTTTGCTTAGGCTGGTCTGGAACTCCTGAGTGTGAGCAATTCACCTGCCTTAGCTTCTCAGAGTGCTAGAATTACAGGCACGAGCCACTGTGCCCGGCCTCCTTCTGGCCTCCTCTGCTTAGGAGCACTCGCCTGACAAACCTCAGAAAGGCATTGTGGAAGGGTCAGAGATGTGGCAGGGTGGGAGGAACACTCTTGGGAGGCTCTCAAACCTGGGAGACAGGGATGGTGCCCTGAGTCCAGGCAAGGGGCCAAGGAGTAGGGTAGGGCAAGGTGTTGTGGGAAAGCATTTACAGCTCAGAGCCAGCTGGGAGTCCATGTGAAGGGAAAAGCAGATGAATGGGGCTTGGCCAGGGAAGGGCGTGGGTGGCTCATCTAGAGCAGTAATGAGGTAGGTAATGTCCAGAGCTCTAGCCTGAGAAGCAGGGGAGCCTGGAGGCCCTGGGTCCTTCTTCATTTGTTCTGATAAAATCAGCCCTGAGCATGTGTGTATGTGTGTGTGTGTGTGTGTGTGTGTATATATGTGTGTCTTTCTGTCTGTCTGTCTGTATGTCTCAGGGTAGGTAGAGTCCCTGTGTCCCATCACACGGTACACATCTATCTGGCTGGGTGCATCTTTAGGCTGAGCTGAAATGCTTCCTGGATCCTGACAGTTTATGAGAGGGAGAGGGCCTCAGGAGAAACTCCTTACGGGAGTGGCTAAGCTGGGTCAGAGCTCTGCCAGGGTTTAGCAGGGGAAGGAGAAAGGGAGTGGAAGGGGGAAGGGAGTGGAAGGAGGGTCCTGGGCGCTCCTGACCTCCCTTCTTGTGTGAGCTGCTGCCTTCTATTGCAGGGCGAGACAGGCCCCACAAGCTAGCAAAGTTCTTCTCGGAATTAATCCCTTACCGAACAGAACTCTCTGACCAGCATGACCTTCATTCTCCTCTCTGATTGCCCCAATGCTACCTTTAGAAAGGCGTCTCTGACTCCACAGGTCTCCATCCATTCCCTGTATTCCCCTGTATGAAGGTTACTCACTTGAAGTGGCCATTCCTGGCTAGCTAAATACCTTTTCTTCTCCCAGTCCCTTCTCATCTAAGGATAATTGAGGTGAAATTTGAGAAACTCTCTCTGTTTCTATGTTTCTAAGGTCTAACCAGATAGGAATTATCACTCAGCACCAAGGATGTCCTCAGGCAGGTATGTGACCTGGGACAGGTCACTGCCCTTTCTGGGCCTCGCCTCACTCAACTCTGGAGATACCTTTCCCTTCCAGATCCTATGTGTAACAGGCCTTGGCTGTGGTCTACAGACCCTGGACTGGAACCTTGGCCCCCACCCTCTCTCAGTTTGGAGCGAGAAGCCTTCTTACTGACCCCAAGAGCCTGTTTCTGCATTGTACAAGTGTTGTGACTCTCCTTCATGGTCTGAATCCCTTTCTGCCACATGGCCATAAAGGCTGGCCCCTGAAAAGGCCTTTAGAGGACATTTAGACCAGAGGTTTTCAACTTTTTTTTTTTTT
>NW_003852438.1:4391555-4393398 GCF_000181295.1 Otolemur garnettii | reverse complement strand
GGCTGGATTCGAACCCACCAGCTCTGGTGTATGTGGCTGAAACCTTAGCCTCTTGAGCTATAGGCGCTGAGCCTCAACTTTTTAAATTCCAAAACACTTTCCCTGACCCTAACATGGAAGTGGTTGTACTTTTATTATCTCTTGAATGAGAAAATACATAACAACTGAGTTCTGGATTTCATCATTAAAACTCATTTATATTTCATTCTCAGCAGTCACACAGTTACATAATCAGTGACACACGGGTAGACGTTTCTCAATCTTTTTGGAGCCTGAGAACCACAGATCTAGATCATTCCTCATGTCATAGATGAGGCCTAGAAAGGGGAGGGGAGAGTTTACAGTTACACAGGTAAGAAGAGGTTGTGTCCAAATGTGAATTCAGGATAGATATTTGCCAAAGGGACTGCAGAAGCCTACATAGGGAGGAAGGTGCAGGCAGGTGGGGGGGGGAGCAGTAGAACAGGGCCACCTCTAAGAGGTGCAGGGAGCCCCCACCCTGTCTTCTTACTATTCAGATTCAGGAAAAATATGCCTATAGAAGGCACCTCTGTGGAGGTTATGTAATCCTAGCACTCTGGGAGGCCGAGATGGTGGATTGCCCTGACCACACAGGTTTGAGACCAGCCTGAGCAACAGCGAGACCCCATCTCTAAAAATAGCCAGCTTTGTAGCAGGCACTTGTAGTCCCGGCTACTCAGGAGACTGAGGCAAGAGAATAGCTTAAGCCCAAGAATTTGAGGTTGTGGTGAGCTCTGACATCACAGCAGTCACTGAGGGTGACAAAGTGAGACTCTGTCTCAAAAAAAAAAAGATAGTTGGGGGTAGTGGTGGGCGCCTGTAGTCCCAGCTACATGAGATGCTGAGGCAAGATAATCACCTAAGCTCAAGAGCTGGAGGTTACTGTGAGCTGTGACGTCATGGCACTGTACCAAAGGCAACAAAGTGAGAGTCTGTCTCAAAAAAAAAAAAAAAATTAGAGCTCTTCCTTCTATATACCCATACTGCACAGACTCTAGGCAAGTCATTTAACCTCACGGAGACTCAGCTTTCTCATCTGTAAAATGGGAGGAAAATATAATGACTTTTTTATCTCTGGGCAAAAATAAATAAATAAATAAATAAATAGGCTTGGCGCCTGTATAGCACAGTGGTTATGGTGCCAGCCACATACACCAAGGGTGGTGAGTTCCATCCCGGCGCGGGCCAGCTAAACAACAATGACAACTGCAACAAAAATAGCCAGGCGTTGTGGCCGGCACCTGTAGTCCAGGTACTCGGGAGGCTGAGGCAAGAGAATTGCTTAAGCCCAACAATTTGAGGTTGCTGTGAGCTGTGACACCATGGCACTCTGCCGAGGATGACGTAGTAAGATTGTCTCCAAAAAAAAAAAAAAAAAAGAGCTCCTCCTTCTGTATACCCATACTGCACAGACTCTAGGCAAGTCATTTAACCTCTCTGAGACTCAGCTTTCTCTTCTGTGAAGTGGGAGGGAAATATAATGACTTTTTTTTTTAATCTCTCGAGACTGTTGTAAAAACCTAATTAAATGTGTGTGGAAGTTTGATAAATGACAAAGTGATTGGATAAGGGAACTTTGCAAAGATAATCTCCTTTTATTTATTTTTTAGACATAGTGTCACTTTGTCACCAAGTAGCTAGGACTATAGGCTCCCACCATAATGCCCAGCTATTTTTAGAGATGGGGGGGTCTTACTCTTGCTGAGGCTGATCTTGAACCTGTGAGCTCAGGCAATCCACCTACGTCAGCCTCCCAGAGTGCTAGGATTATAGACATGAGTCACCTCTCTGGGCCCTAATAATCTCTCTTTTTTTTTTTTTT
>NW_003852438.1:4383767-4389588 GCF_000181295.1 Otolemur garnettii | reverse complement strand
TTTTTTTTTGGTTGCAGCCCTCATAGTTGTTTGGCTGCCTGGGCTGGATTCGAACCCGCCAGCTCAGGTGTATGTGGATAGTGCCTTAGCCTTCTGAGCCACAGGCTTCGATCTACTGGTCTCTCTTCTTAAAGAGGTTGAACTCTAATAAAGATGTATTCAATATGTCAATAACTACCTCCCATCCCCACCCCTTCAAGCAGGGTTCCTCAGAGCCTGGGCACCCAGGAGAGGCACAGGCATGTTTCTGAATGGAAACTTAGTTCTATTAGAGTTTGATATTGTTCAACACTTCACTGAGTATGAAAGAGTGATTCCTAGGCATGGAACAGAGTAACCACAGATTTTGATGTATTTGGGTTTTTTTGTTGTTGTTGTTTGCTTTGTTTTTGTTTTTTGAGAGTCACTCTGTTGTGCTACGGCCTCATAGCTCACAGCAACCACAAACCCCTGGGTTCAATCCATCTTCCTGCCTCAGCCTTCTGAGTAGCTGGGAGTACAGGTGCCTGCCACAACAGCCGGCTAGTTTTTCTATTTTTTAGTAGAGATGGGGGTCTCACTTTTGCTCAGGCTGGTCTCAAACTCCTGAGCTCAAGCAATCCCTCCCCCACCCCGGGCCTCCCAGAGAGCTAGGATTCCAGGCAAAAGCCAGTGCACCACACCCCATTTGTTTTTGTTTCCATGAGAGGGAAAAGGGTGATCAGAAGAGAGAAAAGAAACAGAGAGGAAGATGGGAAGAGGGATACAAAATAATAACTAATATTCACGGAGTACTTACTATGTGCCAGGCACTGTGCTCAGAGCTTTGCAAACACCAGTAGCCTCATTATCATTCCCGTTTGACACGGAGAAGTTAAACTGCCCATCACGACGGTCCTAAGTGGTGGAAGTAGACCTTGAACCAAGGCCAGTATAACTCCAGAGTATGTGTATTTATTTAACCACTATACTTTACTGCATCTCTTAGAGAAATAGAAAGAAAATCTTCAATGGCTCACTAGTGCCTTGGGAAGCACATTTCATTTAATTTATTCAGCCTAGTATTCAAGGTCCCTCACTCAGTGCTCTCAAAATCCCTTCTGGTCATATCTGCCCCCCTCAGCCAAAATCCTTGCACTCTGGTCACACTAGATTGATTCCTGTTAATACTTGCTGCCTACTTCACTTCCTCATCTCCTCCTCGTTGGAGTCAAACTCATCCTTCAGAGATCTCCTTTTCTGGTGGACTCTACTAATTCTCAGTCGGAAGTGGGGTCTCTTTGCCTGAACCCCTAGATTACAGTCGCCGCTGCACTATTGCTACCTGCCTGTGCATGGGATCACCCCAGCTCCGCCTCTGTGCTTAGCGGGTGCCAGGAGCGCAGAAGCGCTCGGAACTTGGGCGTTTAATGCGCGGAGGGAGCGCTGATCTTGGAATCGTGGGAGGGAGCGAGACCTCGGGAGACCCAGAGAGCACAGAAGGAACTGGTAGAAAGAAACTGAGCAAAGAAGAGAGAATGAAGACAAACACTGGGCTGTGGCCAGACGGATCACAGCTAGGTACCTGGTCTCGCCCCCCTCCCAGCCCGCCCTGCTCCAATCCTCCCTCACTGCCCGGGGACCTATATCTGTCACCTATAGTGACAGTTCCTCAGTCACGACATCTGGGCAGGAGGCTTGCTCTTGGAGGAGTGGGGGCGGCTGGATACGGGCGCACTCGGGAGGCCACCTGAGACTTCCCCACCGGCTTGAATCCCATCCGCGGCTCCTCCTGGCGCCGACCAGTGGCGCCCCATCGCAGCCCGGGGGGCCTGTCTGCCCCGCCTTCCGCGCGGGAAGGTAATAAACCTTCTTCCCAGGGCGCGTTCCGGCCGTTTCTTCCCTGGCACCTCAGAACCCCTGAGAGTGGGGCTCACCAGATGCGGGAGACTCAATAACCAGGTCAAAAAATCTCAGCTCTCGTAAGTTGAAGAGTTAGTAATCGAACCGAAGCTTTTTTGGCACCAAATTATCTTCTTTTCCTATTATAGGTGCGGCCACCGGACGCCTCCATACCCAGAGAACTGTAGTTTAGGAAGAAAGAAAGTTAGGAGCCCCTTACACACACTCACACTCATCTTCAGGTTGCTTTCTTCTCTCCCGGGAGGGTGCAGCAGAGAAAGGGGCTGAATGGGATGGAAGGAGTGTGGTGGTGCTTTGGGTAGAAGGAGGTGTAGGAGGGACAGTGTCTCCAACTCCCATCCTTTATTTGGGATATGTGAATTGGGTGGTGGGGAGAAATGCTACCACCCCCCCACTGAACTCAACTCACCTCCACTTGAATGGCTATATTTTGGAGTTGCAAAAGCAAGAGAATATGATAGTAAACAAAAGGAGTATCATCCCATGTTGTCTGAGTGTTTATAGTTTAGTAGGGAAAATAAGGAATATTTACTGAGTGCCAGGAACTGTGCTAAATGTCTTACAAGGATAGGACATTTATTCCTCTCAACAACCCTATGAAATAGGTATTATTATTTCTAGTTATGGATGAGTGAGCCAAGGCACAGCTGTTTTGTGGACAGCCATATAAAAGTAACTGGAAGAGCCAGAAAGGTGGCAAATATGAAAGGGGGATGATGAAGTGCTAGGGAGTTTGTAGCAAAGGCCTAGAGCCTGCCCTGAGGAGGGCAGTAAAAGTTTAAACTATCTAGAAGGGTGAGTAGAATGTATCTAGAGGAAGAGGCAGTGGGAGATTGAGATGTCACTTGACCCCAGTGAGAATAGCCCACATGATAAAGTCCCAAAGCAACAAATGCTGGTGTGGATGTGGAAAGAAAAGAACACTCATATACTGTTGGTGGGATTGCAAACTAGTACAGCCCCTATGGAAAGTAGTATGGAGATTCCTCAAAGAACTGAGGAATTTTATCATAAAGACACCTGCACTCAAATGTTTATAGCAGCACAATTCACAATAGTGGTCTCAAACTCCTGAGCAGAAGTAATCCTCCTGCCTGGCCTCCAAGAGCGCTAGGATTACAGGTGTGAGTCTCCAAGCCCAGGTAGAATTACATTTTTAAAAGATCACTCAATTCAAAGACAGGATCTTATAGGGTAAAGAGTAGGGTGAGGTAAGTTATACGAGTGCAGCATCAGATCCCCTCAATTTAAAGTGCTGATATTTTGTGTAGCATGTAATTATTCATTTATTTATATTTAACTTATTTGTTAAATTGCATTAAATATTGATTATCTTGAAAAAAAATCACTCAAGGCATAAGAAAGCAAGGTAGGGGTAAACAGTTTCATTGGAGGCTTGAGTGGGGCCAGCAGGAAAGACAGAAGTGGGCACATAAAAAAGATCAGTACTTAAGAATTGTACTCAGGGCTTAGTGCCCGTAGCTCAGTGGTTAGGGTGCCGGCCACATACACTGAGGCAGGTGGTTCGAACCCAGCCCAGGCCTACTAAACAACCATGACAACTGCAACAGAAAAATAGCCAGGCATTGTGGTGGGCACCTGTAGTCCCAGCTACTTGGGAGGCTGAGGCAAAAGAATCACTTAAGCCCAGGAGTTGGAGGTTTCTGTGAGCTGTGATGCCACAGCACTCTACTGAGGGCAACAAGGAGGACTCTGTCTCAAAAAAAAAAAAAAAAAGAATTGTATTCAGTAATTGGGATGTAAGGGAGGGAGAGCTGAGGCTCACTCCTGAGGTCCAGACATTTAATTAGTTCATTTCATTTCTTTCATTGATGTCATGAATATCTTCTCCACTTGTCCCTTCCTTGTCCTCCCACTGGCTGAAATCCAGTCTATCTTTGGATTTTTCTCTCTCCAGACCACACTTCCTGTCATCTTAGCATATGTTCTATACAGAACACAAATCTGTCAGGTCAGTCCAAGCACCATTGTCCTGTCACTGAATCTTTCACAGAATAAAGCCCGATTCTTTCTTATTCAGTTTCTTCTCAGGCCAAAGCCCAAAGCAGCACTCTCACTGAACCCCCAGTAGGGGGTTCACCTGCCTCACCTGAAAGTAGAGATATATGTTCCTTCATAGCCCTAAACCTTCGCGTACTGTTTACTTGCCACATATTTATTAACTATATCATGGCCTCATTCCTCAGAGGTCACATGATTTCCCCATTGCCAGGGAATTTGCCTATTCACACTTCAAGTCCCAGCACAGGTAGCAAGCCTCTGCAGGCTTTTCTAGCAGTCCCACTCCTCAGAAAGGATTAATTGCGTCCTTGTCTGAGTTTCTAAAGAACTTTACACATATCTCTGATTTCTGTACTAATACTTATTTCATTGTATTGTGAGCCTATGGCTAATGCAATCAATGAATGCCCCTGACCTTCAGAGGTTGTTGGGAGGATTCAATAGAATAAGATGAGGACTGTCTGGAAAGTATCCAGCCATGTACTATTAAAAAAATAGAGACACACATGGCTGGATACTTTCTGGATAGCCCTCATATATGTACAGTTAATATTTTCTTTTCTTTTCTTTTTTTTTTTGAGACAGAGCCTCAAGCTATCCCCCTGGGTAGAGTGCTGTGGCATCGCAGATCACAGCAACCCCCAACTCCTGGGCTTAAGTGAGTCTACTGCCTCAGCCTCCCAAGTAGCTGGGACCACAGGTGCCCGCCACAATGCCCGGCTATTTTTTGGTTGCAGCCATCATTGTTGTTTGGCGGGCCCGGGCTGGATTTGAACCCGCCACCTTAGGTGTATGTGGCTGGCGCCTTAGCCACTTGAGCCACAGGCGTCGAGCCAATTTATTTAATTTTTTAAAAAATTATTATATTTTAGTAATTTTATTTTGAGACAGAGTCTCACTCTGTTGCCCAGCCTAGAGTGCCATGGCATCAGTCTAGCTCACAGCAACCTTAAACTCTTAAACTCAGTCTAGCTTAAACTCCTATGTTTAAGCCACCCTCCTCCCAGAGCCTCCTGAGTAGAGTAGGTGGGACTACAGCAACCTACTACAATGCCCACCTAATTTTTTTCTATTTTTAGTAGAGACTGGGTGTCATACTTACGTAGGCTGGTTTTGAACTCCTGAGATCAAGCAATCATCCTGCTTTGGTCCCCCAGAGTGCTAGGATTATAGGTGTGAGCCATTGCACCTGGCTTTTTTTTTTTTTTTTTTTTAAATAGCCACAGCATCTCACAACGTTGCTTAGGCTGGTCTCAAACTCCTGGCTTAAAGTGATCCTCCTCTCTCAGCCTCTCAAAGTTCTAGGATTACAGGCACGAGCCACCCCACCTGGCCTATATGTTTGACATATAAAAATTGTATATATTGGGTGGCACCTATAGCTCAATGAGTAGAGTGCGGGTTGAACCCGGCCCCGGCCAAACTGCAACAAAAAATAGCCAGGCATTGTGGTGGGTGCCTGTGGTCTCAGCTACTTGGGAGGCTGAGGCAAGAGAATAGCTTAAGCCTAAGAGCTGGAGGTTGCTGTGAGCTGTGATGCCACCGCATTCTACTGAGGGCAACAAAGTGATGACACTCTGTCTCAAAAAAAAAAAAATTGTATATATTTATGGGAGTACAACATGATGTTTTGATACATGATATATGTATACACTGTGGAATGATTAAATCAAGCTAATTAACATATCCCTTACCTCACATACTTATTATTTTTTGGAGTGAGGACATTTAAGATGTACTCTCTCAGCTTGGTGCCTGTGGCTTAAGTGGGTAAGGCACCAGCCACATATACCTGAGCTAGGGGGTTCGAATCCAGCCTGGCCCGCCAAACAACAATGATGGCTGCAACCAAAAAAAATAGCTGGACATTGTGGCGGGTGCCTGTAGTCCGAGCCACTTGGGAGGCTGAGGCAAGAGA
>NW_003852438.1:4380854-4383170 GCF_000181295.1 Otolemur garnettii | reverse complement strand
GCATCACAGCTCACAGCAACCTCCAACTCCTGGGCTCAAGCGAGTCTCCTGCCTCAGCCTCCCAAGTAGCTGGGACTACAAGTGCCCGCCACAACACCTTGCTATTTTTTTTGGTTGCAGCCATCATTGTTGTTTGGCGGGCCCCAGCTGGATTCGAACCTGCCACCTTAGGTGTATGTGGCTGGCGCTTTAGCCACTTGAGCCACGGGCACCAAGCCATGAGTCTAGGTTTTTAAAAGGTATGAAAGTCCTTGTGGTAGCAGAATTTCAAGTCCTAAATAATATTTATTAAATGGAATTACAGCACTTTCATTTTCTGTTTATTTTTGTTTTCTCGAGCTATCTCCTCCATTTGTAGCTACTGGGCAGCAGAGACCATATCAAACTTATTTTTCTGATTCCTGGTGCAGCGCTTGTTAGGAAGTTGGCTCACGTAACATGCGTTAAATGAAAACCGGAATGAATGCTCAGTAAGTATGGTTGAAAATGAATGCTCTTCTATCTCCTGGAATTCTTTCTGTTCTCCAATGAGTCCCGACATTGTTCTGATAAATTTTCCCAAGAGCCCCATTTCCCTGCTGGGGGGCGACAGTAAGGCTAAGAATAATTTCCTCTCCAGAAGTAACACTTTCTATGCTGATGCCACTGCCCTATAACCCAGGTGGGACCCTGTCTTTAAAAAAAAAAAAAAAAAAAAAAAAAGAGCACCACGTGCCCTTAGTCAACATGGTATCTTGATGACTTCAGGAAAGGGCGCCCGAGGAAACGCTATCGACCTTATTCACAATGGCTACTTTTGGCTTCGCTGTGTCCAGAATGCGCATGCTCACAGCTGTTCCCGCCTCCGCCTCGTGATTCTGACGCGTGCGTCGTAACCTAGGCGGCGGTGTGGGAGGAATAAGTCTCTCTGTGATTGGTTGGTGCAGGATTTCAAACCCGAGCCGGCCGCGCGGTGCTGCCCTGCCGTTGGATGAGGCGCGGGAAGTGAAAGGGCAGCTTAGGTGGTACCAAGCGACCCGGCAAAGTGAGTGCCCTGGGCTGCGCAACGGGGTGCATCTGACGCTGGATTCTGGCAGGAAGGGGAGCGTCCGACCTGGTGAGCCACTACACCGCGAGGGTCCGAGGAAGGACCAGTACCTACTACTTCTCCACTCCGGCTTCTCTGGGCGGGGGATAGAGCAGGCGGACTGGGCAGGGGCTGGAGGTGCCTGGGGCTTCTGTCTTGAAGCCTGGCTTGACGCGGAGCGGGGGACGTTTTTTTGAGGTGGTGGTTTGAGCCGGGCAGGACTCACCCCAAAGCAGTGACTCTCACTTATACAGAGTTTGGGAGTGAGGGGGTAACAATTCTCATCCTTTTCGGAGGACCAGGGTGTTTTCAAAGGGAAAGGCCCGGATGTTTGAGAGGCCAGGGCGGACTGTCCTCTGCGGCCTGTTTGTCTAGGCAGCCTGTGTCTGTCTAGGTAGGCTGGCCGAGGCAATGACATCTTGTCCTTCCTGTTCTATTTCTTATCCTCAGTAACAACGAGGCCTTTTACATTTTCATGTACATTTCTCTTCACAAGATTTCTTTTGTGAGCGGAGAGTGTGTGTAGGAAAGAGTTCAGTGGAACAATAAGCTTTTTATTTGAAAAGAAATATTAAAGCGATGACAGTATCTTTTAATGTGCCTGCTAAGTCAACTTTTCAAGTTATTTTATATATATGTTTATTTTTTGAGACAGTCTCAAGCTGTCGCCCTGGGTAGAGTGCTGTGGCATCACAGCTCACAGCAATCTCTAACTCTTAGGCTTCCGACTCTCTTGCCTCAGCCTCTCAAGTAGCTGGGACTACAGGCGTCTGCCACAACACTTGGCTTTTATTGGTTGTCATTGTTGTTTAGCAGGCCCGCGCAGGATTCGAACCCACCAGCTTCAGCCGCTGGCGCTGAAGCCCTTTTGAAGTTATTGTAGGTGTTTAGTAAAGGTTCCTTTCCTATAGCTTAGTCATTCAACAGGTATTTCCTAGGTGCAAAGTGTAAGTGGTGCGAAGTATAAGTAGAAGACAATTTGATTTGTATTTAAAGGAATGTGTAGTTTATTTCGGTTGATAGAACTTAAAAAAAAAGATAACTGTGGTGAATCCGGTAGGCCTGTATGCTGTTGAGAGTGCTGTACTAATGTAGAACAGATATTTCTAATATTCTGTTGGAAAATATTTTGTTAAGTCCCAGGACAGTGGCTCAAGCCTGTAATCCTAGCATTCTGGGAGGCCAGGGTGTGTGGGTTGCTTGAGTTCAGGAGTTTGGGACCAGCCTGAGCAAGAGCAAGATCCCGTCTC
>NW_003852438.1:4376085-4379764 GCF_000181295.1 Otolemur garnettii | reverse complement strand
AAAAAAAAAAAAAAAAAGAAAGTTACAGGTAAATGATGACCTGAAGGGGATGAGGGAGTGATTGACTATGGAGGGGATTCCAGGGGGAGGTAGCTGAACAACTGGAAATTATCTAAAATGTCCAAAGAAGAGAATGTTTAAACAAGTAGTTGTTTATCAACGCTTTAGAATTTAATGGAAATATAATAATAAAAAGCAAAACACAAAATTGTATATAATGTATGATTGCAATTCTGTGAAATATGAGTGTATAGGAGCAAAGATTAGATAAGGAAGTAAACAGTTGTTTGTTTATTTATTTATTTATTTATTGCAGTTTTTGGCCAGGGCTGGGTTTGAACCCACCACCTCCAGCATTTGGGGCCGGCGCCCTACCCCTTTGAGCCACAGGTGCCTCCCAACAGAGTTGTTTAGAGTATGAGGTTGTTTTTTTTTTTTTTGCAGTTTTTGGCTGGGGCTGGGTTTGAACCTACCACCTCCAGCTGGCGCCCTACTGTTTTGAGCCACAGGCGCCGCCCTGAGGTTTTTTATTTTTTGAGACAGTCTCACTTTATCACCTTCTGGTAGAGTGCCGTGGCATCAAAGGTTCACAGCATCCTCAGACTCTTGAGCTCAAGCGATTCTCTTGCCTCAGCCTCCCAAGTAGCTGGGACTACAGGTACCCATCACAATGCCCAGCTTGCTTGCTTTCTTTATTTTGCAGTTTGGCCGGGGCTGGGCTTGAACCTAACACCCCGGTATATGGGGCCAGCGCCCTACTCCTTGAGCCACAGGTGCCATCCAGTGCCTGGATTTTTTAGAGATAGGGTCTTGCTCTTGCTCAGGCTGGTCTTGAACTCATGAGCTCAGGCAATACACCCACTTCAGCCTCTCAGAGTGCTGAGATTACAGGTGTGAGCCACTGAGACCGGCTGAGGTTTTTATTTTACTATTTATTTATTTTTTGAGATAGAGTCTCACTATGTCACCCTCAGTAGAGTGCTTTGGTGTCATAGCTCACAGCAACTTCAACCTCTTGGGCTTAAGTGATCCTCTTTTTTTTTTTTTTTTTTATCTTTTTAATTAATTAATTAATTTTTGCATTTTTTTTCACCAGGGCTGGGTTTGAACCCACTACCTCTGGCATATGGGGTCGGCGCCCTACTCCTTTGAACCACAGGCGCCACCTTAAGCGATCCTCTTGCCTCTGCTTCCTGAGTAGCTAGGACTACAGACGCCCACCACCACTGCTTGGGTATTTTTTGAGACGGGGTCTTGCTCTTGCTCAGGCTTGTCTGGAACCCATGAGCTCAGGGCAGTCCACTTGCTTTGGCCTCCCAGAATGCTAGGATTACAGGTGTGAGCCACCATGCCTGGATCCTGTTTTACTATTTTATTTTATTTTTTAATTTTTATTTTTTTTGAGTCAGAGTCTCATTATGTCACCCTTGGTAGAGTTCCATGGTGTCATAGCTCACAGCAACTCCAACCCTTGGGTGTAAGCAGTTCTCTTGCCTCAGCCTCCCAAGTAACTGGGACTATAAACACCTGCCACAATGCCTGGCTATGTTTTGTTGGAGTTGTCATTGTTGTTTTAGCTGGCCTGGGCTGGGTTTGAACCTGTCAACTTTGGTGTAACCACTGTGCTACGAGTGCTGACCCTATTTTACTATTTTAAAATAATATTTATGAACATAGAAAAATTAAACATATGAGGCAGCATTTTTATTTTTAATTTAATTTTTTTGAGACAGAGTTTCACTATGTTGCCCTTCGAAGACTGCTCTGGCGTCATAACTCACAGCGCCGTCAAACTCTTGGGCTTAAGTGAGTCTCTTGGCTCAGCCTCTCAAGTAGTTGGGTCTACAGGCGATCACTACAATGCCCAGCTATTTTTTGGTTGTAGTTGTGTCATTGTTTGGCAGTCTCGGACTGGGTTCCAATCCGCCAGCTCCAGTGTATGTGACTGGCACCCTAGCCACTGAGCTACAGGCGCCAAGCTGAGACAGCTTTTTTTTTTTTTTTTTGAGACAGAGTCTTAAGCTGTCGCCCTGGATAGAGTGCTGTGATGTCACAGTTCACAGCAATCTCCAACTCTTGGGCTTAAGCAATTCTTTTGTCTCAGCCTCCCAAGTAGCTAGGACTATAGTAGGTGCTTGCCACAAAGCCCAGCTATTTTTTTTTTTTTTTTTTTTAGAGACAGAGTCTTTTTTTGTCACCCTGGGTAGAGTGCTATGACATCACAGCTCACAGCAGCAACCTCCAGCTCTTGGGTTTAGGTGATTCTCTTGCCTTAGCCTCCTGAGTAGCTGGGACTACAGGTGCCCTCCACAATGTCTGGCTATTTTTTGTTGCAGTTTGGCTGGGGAACCCCCCAACCTCGGTATATGGGGCTGGTGCTCTACTCACTGAGCCACAGGCCCTGCCCCTCCCCCCCCCCTTTTTTTTTTGCCAGGGCTGGGTTTGAACCCACCACCTCTGGCATATGGGGCCAACACCCTACTCCTTTCCTTGAGCCACAGGTGCCACCCTTTTTTTTTTTTGGTTGTAGTTGTCATTGTTTGGCAGGCCCAGGCTGGATTTGAACCCGCCAGTTCCAGTGTATGTGGCTGGCACCCCAGCTACTTGAGCTACAGGCGCCCAGAAGGCAGCATTTTTATATCTGTCTTGAGTGCTGTAGATAGCAAAGGTCATTTTGGACTAAATGGCTAGAGAAGGCCTCAGTGAATTGGTAAGACTTATTCTCTAGACCTTGAAGATTGGAAGACTTCAGAATGGGAAGAATTCACAGGAAAAAAAAACTTAGTATACTGAACTGATGATGATTTTTTTGAAAAACCATAACTCTTCCTTACTTTACTCTTCATTCATGTTTAATGTTGGCATTTTGTTTACTCTCTCTGCAGTTTTTTGCTTATAAGAATATTTGGTTTTGGCCCGACATGGTGGCTCATGCCTGTAATCCTAGCATTTTGGGAGGCCGAGGCAGCAAGATCCCTTAAGGTAGAGAGTTTGAGACCACAAGAGTTTCTATTAAAAAACAAAACAAAATAAAAAAACAGAAAAAATTAGCTGGGTGTTTGTGGCAGGTGCCTGTAGTCCTAGCTACTTGGGAGGCTGGAGGATCACTTGAACCTAGGAGTTTGAGGTTGCTGTGAGCTATGATGCCACAGCAGTCTAGCCTGGGCAACAGGGTGAAACTCTTTGTCTCAAAAAGAAAAAAAAAAGAAAGAATATTTGTTTTAAGATAATCCTTCTGCCTGCTAGTTGTTTTTTTTTTTTTTTTTTTTTTTTTTTTGTGGTTGTAGCCCTCATTGTTGTTTTTTGGCGGGCCCAGGCTGGATTCAAACCCGCCACCTTAGGTGTATGTGGCTGGCGCCTTAGCCACTTGAGCCACAGGCACGGAGCCTGCCTGCTAGTTTTATAGATACTTTGGATATGGTGAAACATAAGCCAGAATCCAGATATTTGGGGAAAAGAATTGTTCTCACATGGGTTCATATGAGAAAATTCTTAAAGTATTGAGACTTTTCAAAGTCTCTTAAGTATTGGGAATGAATTTTCTTGGCAGCAGGGAACCTATATTGTTGATTTCTTGGGATTTCCAGATTTAGTAATGTTTGTGAGAATGTTTTTCATTAAAACACTTTCCTGGCTCGGCGCCTATAGCTCAACCGGCTAAGGCGCCAGCCACATACAC
>NW_003852438.1:4374348-4375662 GCF_000181295.1 Otolemur garnettii | reverse complement strand
AATCTTTCATTGTCTTGTGACATTTAATACCCTTGATGCATCTAAAAAAGCTGATGTTTAGGTCTCTTAATAATGTTTGTAGGGGGAGGAAGAAGAGGATAGAGACTTTTCCTAGGATACCCTGCAGTAAGATCTGTAATAGTCCATTATTCTGAAGGACGATGATGTCTGTCTCTTGGCTGGGTGATTGAAATTAAATCGGGGGCTCAAAGCAATCACATCAAGCTGAGACTCTTTCATGGTGTTTCCAAATTGCTCCCTTAGGGATACTCATAATTTGGGAATCTGTAACATAGTGACTTCTCCACCTCTGGGGCTCCTCATTAATAACAGCTGAGCTTCTCTAGCACCTTTTTGTTTAAAGTGCTCTACAAACTGATTTCCTTGCTATAGACAGGGACCATTTCAGCTTTTCCCAATGGCAGCAGCCTCAGTTGTGGAAAGTGACAGCTGTTTTACAGCTGCAAAGCAATGTACTACATACAATATGACTTTGTTTTTGTCAGTGTATCTCCTAGCTATGAAGCTAAATAATAAAGGGGGAGAAATAAACAAGTATACATGAGGGTGAAAATGTGACGCAGCAGGAAAATTAAGATCATTTTCAATTGATGTTGAATAGGATAAGTAAATTTTCACTTTTTGAGTTATAATTTGGTTGAGTTGTCAGAGATAGTACTGATGCAGAAAGATATTTTTGTCATCTATAAATAATTCCTGAGAGTCACTGCTGTAGAATGTTAATAAAAATATATGGTCCCCTAGCATATAAAGAGAAGAGGATTATATTCTGCTAGTGCTGTTTTTGGATTACCCTAAATAAACCTGTGTTAGAGGAGAAACTAACTCTTCAGAAGCCTTATTTTGAACAGCTTGTTTAAAAGCCTAGCCCTGGTCAAGTTTTGCCATCTCCTTGATTCTTCTTGGTCTGGGTTATAGCTATGATCTCTATTTTACATATATTACCCTTTGTATGGTACACTGTGACCTGAAGGAAGTGCCTCATTCATATTTTTATGACATAATTTCTCTTCAGCATATTAGGTTAGAAGGAACATAGATTTTTATACTCATGCCTAGGTTTTGATGTGAGCTCAGTGTTTATTAGTCATTTAAGGTCTCTGAGCCTTAGTTGTCCATTGTCTGTGAAGTGGAGATAATAAAGTTAGTAAATTCACATAAAGAAAATATATGTGGGCTCGGCGCCTGTGACTCAAGCGGCTAAGGCGCCAGCCATATACACCTAAGGTGGCGGGTTCGAATCCCCAGCCCGGGCCGGCCAGACAACAATGATGGCTGCAACCAAAAATGGCC
>NW_003852438.1:4361185-4372395 GCF_000181295.1 Otolemur garnettii | reverse complement strand
GGCGCCGAGCCTGTTTGTTTGTTTTGAGACAGAGTCTCAGTAACCTCAAACTCAGGCTATCCCCTTGCCTCAGCCTTCTGAGTAGCTGGGACTATAGGCACCCTCCACGATGCCCAGCTAGTTTTTCTATTTTTAGTAGTGATGGGGTCTCGCTTTTTGCTCAGACTGGAATACTGTGTGTTTATGTAAGACAGTAGTACCATATGTAAGATTTTCCTCCTCCTCTTTTACAATCTACCCGAGACAGAGGGCAGAAACATATAGTAAGCTAAATGAAAGTACAAGGTGTGTGTGTCTCACTGGTAACTGAGCAAAGCAGTGGGGAAAAAACTGGAGGCAGGGAGCTCAACTAAAGTGAGCGATGACAACCTGCAAGTGATAAGGGGTTGGATCCCAAGTGATAAGGGAACCAAAATTTTGGAGGGACACATGAGAGAAAAAGTACATGAGGTTTGATGATTATACTTGTCAGAGGGGGAGTGCCCAAGGTGATTGTTTTTTGTTTTTTTAGAGACAGAGTCTTACTTTATTGCCCTTGGTAGAGTGCTGTGGTGTTAACAGCTCACAGCAACCTCTAAGTCCTGGGCTTAGGCTATTCTCTTGCCTCAGCCTCCCAAGTAGATGGGATCACAGGCACCCGCCACAACACCTGGCTATTTTTTGTTGCAGTGGCTTTTTTTTGTTGTAGTTTGGCCTGGGCTGGGTTCGAACCCACCACCCTCAGTACATGGGGCTGGTGCTTTACCCACTGAGCCACAGGCGCTGCCCAAGGTGATTGGTTTTGAAGTTTGGAACTGAGTGACTTAGAAAATGATTAAAAACAGGGAAATCAAAATTGATAGTAGGAAAGAGGTAACTCAGTGGATAGGGTTGTTGATGTCTGTGGGGGGAGAATAGTACAATATCTCAAAATCAAGTATATCATTGGGGCATCCCAAGCAAATTGGAAGCAACAGGATAGCTAGGAGTTAGGAGAGAGACTAGGTCTGGAGAGATAAATTGGTGAGTTGTCTATAGAGATGTAATGGCAAAAGTGGAATAGTTTGATAAGTTGTGAGGTTGGAGAATTGAACTTTAGGAATTGTTTGGTGTTGGGAGGGAAGAACAAAGCAAAATCAATTATCAGACTATTTGTAAAACTAATTGTAGAGGCTATGAATGTCTGATAGAGCTACATATTAACCTCTTTTTGTTTAATAATAGAACATTGGGAGTTTAAACAGCTATCTCCTAAGTACTAGGCATCACTGGAAGAGAACACTGTATATATGTGTATTGCCTTAGTTATATGTGTGCCAGTTACTGTGGTGAGGCGATGGTCCCATAAAGCTGCTCTGTGTCTTGTGTTTTCAAGAGGGTATCTCCCCCAACCCTCACTCTAGGGAGTGGTGTGCACAAAGAACATAGGGAAAAAGAATAATGGATTAAAACTTTAAAAATGTGGTATTTTATTTTTATTTTTTTTAAGGGGCTGTCTTGGTCTCTCTTACCTTTTTTCCTTCATGAGAGGAACCCATTTCCAACTCTCTTTGGAAGTGTTCTAAACTTTCTCTTTGTTCTTCCTAAATATAATTTTTCTTTGTCACATTGAGAAAAAAATAAGGAAACTGTCTTAGTTCAATTCTGTTGCTATAAGAAAATTTCTTAGATTGGGTAATTTATAAATAACACAAATTGTTTTTTACAGTTCTGGGAAGTGTCCAACATCAAGTTGCCAGTAGATTCTGGTCTGGGTAAGGGTTCATTTTCTGCTTCTGAGTTGGTGTGTTCTCACATGGCCAAAGGGCAAAAAGGGCCTGATGGTCTGAGTCCTCCTGAGGCCATCACTTCTGAAAGGTCCTGCCTCTTACTATTACTGCGTTGGGAATTAAGTTTCAACCTGAATTTTGGAGGGACACAGACATTCAAATCATAACAAGGACAAAAGATTAGATTGTGTTGTTTTTTAAGACTTAAATCCCTCTGAGGGCTGGGTGCAGAGTAAACACCTGTAATCCTAGCACCTTGGGAGGCCACTTGAGGCCAGGAGCACTTTAATTGACCACTTGAGGCCAGGAGTTCAAGACCAACCTGGGCAACATAGTAAGACCACGTATCTCAACACAAAATTTTTTAAAAATTAGTTGAGTGTGGTAGTGCATGCTTGTAATTTCAGTGACTCAGGTGGCAAAGGCAGGAGGACTGCTTGAGACTAGGGATTAGAGAATAGCCTGGTCAACATAGTGAGACCCCCATCTCAAAAAAAAATTATGATAATAAAATAAAATAGCTGGGTTCGTGGCACACACTTGTAGTCTCAGCTACTCAGGAGTTCAAGGCAGGAGGGTGGCTTATTCCTAGGAATTTGAGGCTGCAGTGAGCTATGACTGTGCCACTGCACTCCAGGCTGGGCAGCAGAGAGGGACCTCGTCTCAAAAACAAAACAAGGGCAGTGCCTATGGCTCACTGAGTAGGGTGCAGGCCCCATATACCGAGGTGTGGGTTCAAACCTGGCTTCAGCCAAACTACAACAACAACAACAACAAAACAAACGCTGGGAAAAGGAAAAAAAATTTTTTTTTTTTGGTTTTATAACTTGATGTTTCTGACAATCACCAGTTCTCATCTACATTGACTCTATATTTTTGAAAGTGGTAACAGGTACATAGATAACCAAAATATAGAGCTTGTTTGTGTAGTTTTCATCTTCATTACATTTTATGGACAACTGCAAACAGATATGGTATAGGGCATTCCTTATGCCTTTGGCCCAGACACCTTTGTTGAGCCTGGTATCAGTATGCACATCTCTAGTCCCCATCTCTTTCGTGGCAGATTTCCAGATTTCTTTGAATGCCTGAGGGGCACACTTGAAGCCCACTCTCTGTACGGACTTGTGAATGTGGGTGGTGTATTTTGAGTTTACCACCTCATTGATGGCAGAATGGCCCTTCTCACTACCCTTCTTTGCGAGAGCCATTCTGCTAGTCCCCATGTTGGAAAGAAAGAGTCCCTTTTCTGCATTCTTTTCTTTTTTATGTTTTTAGCTGGCTTGGGCTAGGTTCGAACTCAACAGCCTTGGTGTATGTGGCTGCTGCCCTACCCACTGAGCTATGGGTGTTGCCCCACCTTTTCTGTATTCTTGAGTAGATAGAAATTTTCCTGTGGTACTGGATTCCAGTCCACAGATATATTCTGTCTTATGGTCTCAGAATATATAGGTGAGTGCTGAAATGATAGAAATCAATACTATATTACAACTGCTGATTAGTGTCTTCCATTTTTACTGGGAGCCAAAGGAAAGCTTTTTAGTCAAGTACTGAATATCCTGCCCCTGCTTCTGTCTTATAGTACTTGGATATGTTTGCCTATTATATTATTTAATCCATGGGCATTTCCATGACTTCCAGAGCTCTTTCTGCTGGTTTTAATGCTATTCCTTTAGTTTTGTTCTTAGTTTAGAGAAAGATCTTGGTAATAGATTTGTTGGTCTGGTTGCTTAGCAGCTTGCTGTGATTATGTAGCTTGGAACAGATACATTGCCATTTGAAAATCTTGGTTTCTGTAGGTATATATTGCATCAATCTTAGAATTGAAAACTTTTTTGCTATTGCAGTGAAAGTACAAATGAATAATTCTATAGCATTTGATAGAAAATATCTTTATGTTCATATAATGCTTTGTCCTGTTTTTTTAATAGTTTTTCCCTTGCCCTCATAACTTGTGGTATAGTCTTATTTATATACATTGCAAAGGCAGTAAACCTTCATAAAAGAGTTGTTAAGGTTTTATTTAGATGCATGAAATGAGGAGCTGGTCTAGAATGGTTAGGCTGGACATAAGAAGAATTTTTTTTTTTTTTTTTTAGTTTTTGGCGGAGGCTGGGTTTGAACCTGCCACCTCTGGCATATGGGACCAGCACCCTACCCTTTTGAGCCACAGGCGCCGTCCAAGAAGAATCTTTTAATGGTATTTCTGAGCACATTTCAATTTTCAAATGAAATTTGATTTTTTTATTTCACTTTCTTGATAATTTTCATAATACCCAGTTGGTGTCTTCCTTTCTTAACTGTTAAATGAAAATCTTATTTCCTCAGTGTTTCCCAGTTAAAGTCTATTTGGAATAGAACTGTCTGTAAGTGCACTGTCTTTACTGTAGCATCAGTAGGTTTTAGAATGGGGTGGGGAATATAAAGCCTGAAATTCACTATATAGAACACAGTAGCAAATGATTTTTTCCTTTGCCCTCCTAACTGTGAAGGTGGTGTATTGTCTCTGTGATGCCAGAATGTGGTACAACATAATCTTTTGCCTATACTTAGTATAAATTTATTAGACATAGTTCCTGCATGCAGTCCAGCAGAGAGCCCTGCGTTACAGAAATAATTCTTGTGCTGCTGAGCTGGCGATTTCCCTACTTAATCACTTGTGTGACGTCATCTGTGCTATTGGTAGGAAATGTGCTGACCATGTCCTGCATTTTAAGAGGCAGTTGCAACAAAGGCATTAACTAAAAATGAAATCAAAAATAGACCTTTTAAGTTACATTGTAGGTCTTCAAAGTCCAGAGGATTAAAGTGGCAAAAGGTTATATTAATTAATAGGTTTGATTTGAAGAATAACATTTTGTAGTTGGGCATCTAGTTATCAGCTGACATACTCATTCCTAATTGTTTTCTTTTCTGCTCCAGAGTCATTGCAGAGCAGAGGAAGAAGTAGGCAAGCAGGAAGAAAGTATTACATTCAGAAGTCTGAAATGGTTTTCTAATTTTCAAATGAGTCTCTAACATTCCAAATTTGTTTTTATAATAAGGATCACACAAAACATTCATTGTTTGCTTGAGATTCTTTTAATGGCAGCTATAAATAGACAAGTTCAGACTTTGGTCATTGATGGCTGTACTGGATTGCTAGTGAATCTTTTGTTGAGGGAAAAAAAGCAGGACCCCTAATGTATATTTGATTTCTTGGCAGAAAGATGGATACTACAATGCTGAATTTGCGGAATCTGTTTGAGCAGCTTGTGCGCCGGGTGGAGATTCTCAGTGAAGGAAATGAACTCCGTAAGTCATTCTGAGTTGGCATGTGCAAAGAGAAAAACACATTTCACAGTTGGGTTTTCTACACAGCTGAAGTGTGTTCCAGTCTTACAGTTGGTTTTCATTTGAGTTACCAACAGAAAGTGATGGTCACTTAATCATTATCAAAGCCTAATGGTCACTAGAATTTTTCTAGAGTTGTTCTTAAATGGATTTTACACAGACCTTTTGTTGTCAAGGTTCTTTTTCCACTGAATAGTTGGTATTAGTTGCCAATTTCATTTTTTACCATGAACTGGGAAAAATCTGGATATCCTAGGATGTTGGATGTTGTTGTTTTTTCTTTAGTAGTTGTCTATTATTTATTTATTTATTTGTTTATTTTTGAGACAGAGCCTCAAGCTGTTGCCCTGGGTAGAGTGCGATGGCATCACGGCTCACAGCAACCTCTAACTCCTGGGCTCAGGTGATTCTCTTGCCTCCATCTCCCAAGTAGTTGGGACTATAGGCGCTCGCCACAACACTGGACTATTTTTTGGTTGCAGCTGTCATTGTTGTTTGACGCCCTGGCTGGATTCGAACCCGCCAGCTCAGGTGTCTGTGGCTTGGTGCCTTAGCCGCTTGAGCCACAGGCGCCGAGCATTGTCTATTATTTTTTTATCTGGGGCTTTCTCTGTGTTCTATAAAACATTTGCAATTGAAAAAGGAAAAAGTCATAATTTCCTTTTTGCAGGAGAGACTAGCCATCTACTTTCACTACTCCATATATTTGATACTTAGTAATAAAGGATTGAGATAGGTTAGAAAGCTGGGAGAAAAAAGATGTTGATAGAGGGAACTGTCTCGGAAATAAATTAGCAAGAAAGAAAAGTGGAGCTAATGGTACTGATGTATATGATCTAAGGGAATTATTCTCTACTGGCTTCTCTTTGTGCTGCTATCCTCTCCTAATTTCAGACTTTCATTAATACCTAATTTAGTAAATGTTGCTCTAAAGTCAGCCCCCCTGGTATATAATATTAATGTAAAAACTGTGTCTTAAACTTTTTAATTTCCATAGTACTTCGTATGACATCTTGCTTATGCCATTCAATATTTTCTTTAAATTGATTGATGTTTTTAATAGCTCTTATCCACTTACAGGCCTTTCAAAACAATATTCTATTTTCTCTCTCTAATAGCTACTGCATGACCCTGTCATCTGGTACCAGCTCAGTAACCATGATAGCATACTAATTAGGATTCTCTTTGAGGTCACATCATCTCAGAAGATGGATTGCTTTGGAGACTGGTGGGGAAGAGTATGGAATAAGATCTTAAAATTCAGGTTCACTGAGCAAATATTTTGTTGAAACCTCTCATTTTTTCTAGCATATGTTGAGTTAGGGAAAGGGATAACTAAATTGTTTCGTGAAGAAAGTAGGATTCGAGTTGAAGCTTAAATGTAAGGTAGGATCCTAATAGGCAGAGATGAAAGAGGGCCTTTTAGTTCAGGTACTAGCCTATGTGGAGGCAAGAGGGTGTGGGGCTTGAAAGGGATAGAAGTAAGGGGGACTGACTTAATTCAGAGCTGTGCCATGGGAAAATTACCCTAAGAAAGGAGTGGGCTGCATTAGAGGTTGAGGCCTGAAGACAGACTAGGAATGAGATGTTTGCCACAGCTCAGGAAAGAGGCAATAAGAGCCCTCACAGGAATGGTGGTCATGAAGATCGATGTATGGGGAAATCAGTGGAAGAGATGTGATTATAGAGTCTCTAGGAAGAGGCAGCTGATAGGATGTGGGGCCAGAGGGAAGAGTCTGTTTAGAGTTTTGATAACTTGTGCTGGCCTTTACCCATTCTGTGTCTCTTTCTCCATCTGTAAAACAGAAACATAAATGTCTTTATCTTCTTTGTGAGAATACTATAAGGATTTAGGGAAAAATTGAGATACTAGTTGTACTTTGCAAGTGATTATGCCGAAAACCTCCCCAAATCAAGATACCTATTTTTATAGGTGTCCTTATTTGAAAGCAAATTTTTATCTTCCCATTGACTTCTTTTATTAAATAGAGGCACATTTCACACCCGTGTCTAAATCTCTAACATAGAAAGTTGGCTTTTGAGGAACTAAAGTGGCGCAGTGTTTTTTTTTTTTTTTGGCCAGGGCTGGGTTTGAACCCGCTGCATCTGGCATATGGGGCTGGTGCCCTACCCTTTTGAACCACAGGTGTTGCCTAAGGCTTAGTGTTTTCTAGCCTCTAAAATCTTATTTGTGGTCAGGCGTGGTGGCACTCTGGGAGGCCAGGGCTGGTGGATTGTCTTGAGTTCAGGAGTTCAAGACCAGCCTGAGTGAGATCTTGTCTCTTAAAAGAAAAATACCTGGGCATTGTGGTAAGCTGTAGTCCCAGCTACTTGGGAGGCTGAGGTAAGAGGATCATTTAAGCTGAAGAGTTTGAGGTTGCTATGAGCTATGATGCCACAGCATTCTACCAAGGATGACAAAGTGAGACTCTGTCTCAGTTAAAAAAAAAAAAGTCTTACTTGTGTAACCACCACAGTATCTGTCCTCTTTTTAGATCCTTAGGAATTCCTCCCACGCTTAAGTATCCCCGACTCCTTATTTTTGCCTTTCTTCATAACTTCATTTCTTTCTCCTTTTTGTGTAGTTTTTAAAGAGCCAAGTCCAAAGTTATTGAGAGATCAGAAAGAAAATTAATATTTAAATAATTATGGGTAGTGCCTGTGGCTCAGTGGGTAGGGCACCGGTCCCATACACCAAGGGTGGCGGGTTTGAACCTGGCCCTGGCCAAACTGCAACAAAAAAATAGCCAGGCGTTGTGGTGGGCTCCACAGCTACTCGGGAGGCTGCAGAGTAGTCCCAGCTACTCAGGAGGCTGAGGCAAGAGAATTGCCTAAACCTAGGAGTTGGAGGTTGCTGTGAGCTGTGATGCCACTGCAATCTACTGAGGGCACTAAAGTGAGACTCTGTCTCTAAAAAAAAAAAAATAATTATTATTAGCATAAGTATTCTTTTTTTTTTTTTTGAGACAGAGCCTCAAGCTGTCCCCCTGGGTAGAGTGCCGTGGCATAGCTCACAGCAACCTCCAACTCCTGGGCTCAAGCAAGTCTCCTGCCTCCACCTCCCAAGTTACTGGGACCACAGGCACCTGCCGCAGCACCTGGCTATTTTTTTTTGGTTGCAGCCATCATCGTTGTTTGGCGGGCCCAGGCTGGATTTGAACCCGCCACCTCAGGTGTATGTGACTGGCGCCTCAGCCACTTGAGCCACAGGTGTCAAGTCAGTGTAAGTATTCTGTTATCTTTTCTCTAGTCTATTTGGTTTTTATGTTCTGTTTTTATTTATTTATATACAGTAGAACCTCTGTAAGTTGACCACCTAAGGGACATTAACAAACTGGCTAAAATACAGAGGTGGTCAATATAAGGAACTAGGCCTGATATACTAATACATACATTGGGTGAACATCTAGCCTATGAAATTAGGTCAATTTAAGGAAGTTGTCATCTATGGGGCTTCTGCTATATTTTAGTTTCAGATATAGGAGCTTTTCTGATGAAACAGAAGATAGTACAAGTATGAAAATATATGCTTTGGGGAAGTCTAAAAGGATTTAATGTGGAACAAACTGATTAGGAAAGGATTCATAGAGCAGATAGGTCTTGGTAAGTGTGTATGTAAAGAAGAGTAGCTAAGCCATTCCATTTGGAGTGCATAGCTTGGTCACAAGAAGGCAGAGATGAATGTAGATCTGTTCTAGGGATAGAGAAAGACTGGTTTACCTAGAGAGATATTCATTGGTAAGGTTGTGGTGGTCTTGGATGCCCAGAGTTTGGGCTTGGCGCCTGTAGCACATTGGCACAGTGGTTATGGCATCAGACACATACACTGAGGATTGTGGGTTTGAACCTGGGCCGGACCAGCTAAACAACAATGACAACTGCAACAAAAAAATAGCTGGGCGTTGTGGCAGATGCCTATAGTCCCAGCTACTTGGGAGGCTGAGACAAGAGAATCGCTTCGGCCCAAGATTTTGAGGTTGCTGTGAACTGAGATGCCACGGCACTCTACCTAGTGTGACATAGTGAGACTCTGTCTCAAAAAAAAAAAAAGATAAATTTCCCAGAGTTTAAATTTGACGTGAACAACAGCTCTTCACTGATTTGTTCAACACTTAATATGCAAGTGCCTACCATGTGCTAGACAAACCGGAAGGCACTGGAGATAAAAGAGCTAAAGAGACAAAGGATCCTTGCTCTTAAGAAGCTTAGGTCTTGGCTCGGCGCCTGTGGCTCAAGCGGCTAAGGTGCCAGCCACATACACCTAAGGTGATGGGTTTGAATCCCCAGCCCGGGCCCGCCAAACAACAATGATGGCTGCAACCAAAAAATGGCCGGGCATTGTGGCGGGCGCCTGTAGTCCCAGCTACTTGGGAGGCAGAGGCAGGAGACTCGCTTGAGCCCAGGAGTTGGAGGTTGCTGTGAGCTGTGATGCCATGGCACTCTACCTAGGGGGATAGCTTGAGGCTCTGTCTAAAAAAAAAAGAAGCTTAGGTCTTAGCAGGGAAGACAAAGGGAAGAGCCTATGTCAAGGCTATAGGGGAGTGAACTGAAAAAAAGATCAGGATTTCTATAACCACTTAAATCTGTATGCCGAACTATGAACCTGATTTATATTTGTTATTTTTTAATAATTTAAACTTTTTAAAAATTTTTATTTTTTAGAGAATGAATAAAAGATTATCCTCAATTTGTTTTAAAGAAATTTTCTATCTCCTTCACTTTTGATAGGTGCACTTCATAGTTTTTTTTTTTGTGTGTGTGTGTATATATAAAAAAACTTTTTAAAGTGGGTACTGTAATTTGAATTTAATAAATGGCAGGCTAGTACCAAGTTGAATTGTGATTTACAAATCACCCCTACAATGTTGTGTTTATTGATCTCTACCATCCCCAAATTTTTCCTATTTTGTAGTGGTCCTAGGTGCCTTCTGACCTAGTCATAGTAAACTTCATTCCCAGCAGAATTGTACATAAAAGTAACATCTTAATTGGGTATATAAATGTTGTGGTTTGGGTTGAATATAAGTTAAACCCATAATTTAATAATTTATATTATTAAAACAAGAACTCTTTTCTCCAAATGAACTGATGTTTTGTTTGGTTTGAGTTCTGTCTTCATCTAATTTAGACCTAACATGTATGCCAATTAATAATGAATAGGAATTAAAGTCAAAATTTAAGACTTATCAAAAAGGAGTATCCTAAAGAACAAACAGACCAGCAAAATTCAGTCAGATGAAAATCTTTTTCAGATTGTTTTTAACTTCAGTAAATATTTGAGTGTATGCATTTTCTTCTTCTTTTGTTTAGACAGAGTCTCACTATGCCACCCTGGGTAGAGTGCTGTGGTGTCATAACTCACAGCAACCTCAAACTTCAGCTCAGGCGATTCTCTTGCCTCAGCCTCCCAAGTAGCTGGGACTACAGGTGCCCGCCACAATGCCGGGCTATTTTTTTGTTGCAGTTGTCATTGTTGTTTAGCTGGCCCAGGCTGGGTTCGAACCCTCAACCCATAGCAACCTCAAACTCTTGGCCTTAAGTGATTCTCTTGCCTCAGCCTCCCAACTAGCTGGGACTACACACATCTGCCACAATGCCTGGCTGTTTTTTGTTGTTGTTGTTGCAATTGTCATTGTTTTTAGCAGGCCTGGGCAGGGTTTGAACCCGTCAACCTTGGTGTATGTGGCCAGGACCCTAACCACTGAGCTACGGGTGCCCAGCCTGGTTTATTTCCTTTTTTTTTTTTTTGAGACAGAGTCTCACTTTATCTCCCTTGGTAGAGTGGTGTGGTGTCACAGCTCACAGCAATCTCCAGCTCCTGGGCTTGGGCGACTCATTTGCCTCAACCTCCCAAGTTGCTAGGACTATAGGCACCCACCACAACACCCGGCTATTTTTTGTTGTAGTTTGGCTGGGGCTGGGTTTGAACCCGACACCCTCAGTATATGGGACCGGCGCCCTACTCACTGAGCCACCAGTACCACCCCCAGAACCTAGTTTATTTCTTTATTTTTTTATTTTTATATTTATTTATTTATTTATTTTAAGAGCATGCATTGCCAGGGGCACTGGCTCTATGCAGTAGCTGAGTTCTTCCCCTTAAAGAATCCTAACTTTTTTTTTTTTTTT
>NW_003852438.1:4348951-4361007 GCF_000181295.1 Otolemur garnettii | reverse complement strand
CTCCAACTCCTGGGCTCAAGCGAGTCTCCTGCCTCAGCCTCCCAAGTAGCTGGGACCACAGGCGCCCGGCTATTTTTTGGTTGCAGCCGTCGTTGTTTTGGCGGGCCTGGGCTGGATTTGAACCTGCCACCTTAGGTGTATGTGGCTGGCATCTTAGCCACTTGAGCCACAGGCGCCGAGCCGAATTTTAATTTTTTTATTCTTGATGTTTGCAATATCTAAGACAATGAAGTCATAGTATCCTGTTTTGTTAAAATTTGTTGTTTACTAAAAACTAAAGTTTCCTTATGACTTGATTTCTCTAAAATGAGTTGGTATCATAATTAGTAAGTTTGATATTTAGTCAAATTATTAAAATTGCTTTAAAAGAACACACTAATGTTTCTGTACCCTTAGATTAAATTCAGCTGGGAAAGTACACTTACCAACCAAGAATCTGCTAGCTTTGTGTGACTTTGCCCTAGTTTCAGCTGTAAATTGGGTTAGTTTGACCAGCAGCAGATGTATACCTTGGAACTTTCTTCCATGATGCTGGTGGAGAGCAATACTTAGAGATAGATTGAGGTTGATGAGAAAATTGTAAGGTATTTATGTAAATATATTGTAGAAGAATAGTCTTTGCCAAAAGAATAAAGGCCACCAAGGTTATCTTGCTTTGAGTTGCTGCCTTGAAAGCAATGCTTCTTTGCAGACATTTGAAGAGAGTTCACATTCTGCGATCTGTGACATTCCAAAAGCTAGTATGATCATCTCTTCCTGTTTTTCCATCTGGGATGGTTACATACCCTTCAGGGCAGTGTTAAACAGCAAAAGCAAATTGGCTCTTTACTTTTAAATCAATATTTATGTAATTATATAGCTGAATGGAATTGCAGGCCTAGACATATATAATATTAATCTATATCTACTGGAGCATATTATAGCAGTTACATTTGAATTTGCTGTTTAACATCTCTTGGGTGCAGCAATGTGTGACTGTGAAGGAGGCTGTTTTTGTTTTATAGCTGTAACTGTCCCGGTGCGTGACAACTGCCCCAAAGGTATCCCCCTTTGATTGCCTTCTGCTCAGAAGCTCTCAGTGTTAGTGTTACATCTGGAGCCAGGTGACTAATGAGTTCCATATTCCATAGCAGATGCCACTGGCTGAGCCAAAAGTAAGTGGCCTATTGAAAAAGGAATTGCTCCCCACAAAGCTCTCAGCTAAAGTGATAAACATATCTAGGATCTGCTCCTGGTTATTTTCAGCTGGATTTGCCTATAGTTCAGCTGGTCCCTTAATTATGTATTTGGAGTGAGACTAACCATTTATTAGAGCAGTTATATTCTGTTTGGTGCTTGAATTATTAAAGCTTTCCCTCTTTCCTCAGAATTCATCCAGTTGGCGAAGGACTTTGAGGATTTCCGTAAAAAGTGGCAGAGAACAGACCATGAGCTGGGGAAATACAAAGATCTTTTGATGAAAGCAGAGACTGAGCGTAGTGCTTTGGATGTTAAGCTGAAGCATGCACGTAATCAGGTGGATGTAGAGATCAAACGGAGACAGAGAGCTGAGGCTGACTGTGAAAAGCTGGTGTGTATTATTTTTTATGCTGGATTAGTGTTCATGGGGGAAGGGGAAGCATCATGGGATAATTTTCACTTGCCAGATGTATACTCAGTTTTTTCTTTGTTAAAGAACTGAAATAGAAGGACTGGGTGCAATGGCTCACACCTGTAATCCTATCACTCTGGGAGGCTGAGGTGGGTGGATTGCCTGAGCTCACAGGTTCAAGACCAGGCTGAGCCAGAGCAAGACCCTGTCTCTAAAAATTGCTGGGCGCTGTGGCAGGCACCTGTAGTCCCAGCTACTTGGAAGACTGAGGCAAGAGAATCACTTGAGCCCAAGAGTTTGAGGTTTTCTGTGAGTTATGATGCCATGGTACTCTACCAAGGGCTACAAAGTGAGACTCTGTCTCAAAACAACAACAACAAAGAAAACAACTGAAAGTGACCTGTCCTTTGATAGCCTGCCCATTATTGGAGCTGAAATTGTATCCTAGAATCCTATAGGATTTTATAGAATTTGATGGCTTGAAATTGTGTTTTGTTTTTAAGTTTGAAACTATTATTCAGTAGACACATTTGAAATGAGAATTTAAAGAATTGAAATTAGAGGGAAAGGGAAACCCTAAGTATTCAGTCCGTCACAGGATATTAGCCATCACTCATTGTTTATTATAAGTGCTAGCCAGAATATCTGTCCTTAATGTGAATAGCTGGTAATTTGTCCTTGATATGGGTAAGACAGTTTTAACTCTTTCCTTCATCACTGTTCTCTAATTCAGGGTGAAAGGCTAAATGTATTCAACTAGTTGAGCAATGTGAGTTATAAAATGCTTTCATTTTGATGTGCCAGGGTGGGTCATGGTGCAAAGAAAGCCTTTAGTAGGAGGGAATAATCCATCTTGGTACAGTGTTAGATGCCTCAGTAAGCTCAGATTGTCTGGTTCCAGTGCATTACAGCTTTGTATCCATTTTAATGCATTTTGCTCCACCGTTTAGAAAGGTGGGTGGTTGCTTTGATCTGTAGAAGCCAATAATTGTCCTGGTAAAATGACACTAAAGTGTTTTTGCTATTTGAAATCTATTTTGAGACTCTGATTTTTCATTACTCTCTTGGATTAGCAGTTTTGATCCAAAAGTCTTATAGCAGAAACTCCAGTATTCTAGATGGAGTTCATTTTACCAGTCAGAAATCAGAGACACAACCTGGGTTTGATGTGAATTAATATGCTATTGGTGTAGCAACCTTCTTGAAGGCCGGTTTGCATAATGCTGTATTTTAATGTCTTCAGGTCTGCCCATCCCATAAATTTGAGGTGAAGCTTTCTCCGTTAGCTAGTTATGACATTTTACTCTGCCTTGGTCTATAGGAACGACAGATTCAGCTGATTCGAGAGATGCTCATGTGTGACACATCTGGCAGCATTCAGCTAAGCGAGGAGCAAAAATCAGCTCTGGCTTTTCTCAACAGAGGCCAACCGTCTAGCGGCAATGCTGGGAACAAAAGGTGGAGGAACCACATCTGTTGTTATCTGATCACAAGCAACACAGCTGTCAGAAGTTCTTGTTATCCAGACTCTTAAATACACTGCTTTTAGAATATGTGCTGAATAAAGCAGAAAAAGATTTTAAGGGTGGGTGGGGAATAAAGGCACAAGGACTTACCTTTTTATTTTATTTTTTACCTTTCCTTAGAATGTTGTTTTACCATAGGTAAAATTTTGATGTTGGCGCTAAATTGCACATCAATAACTAATCCCACACACTGCTAAGAAACCTAAAGGTGAAAGTTGCAGTTCAGCAATACTTCAGTGTTTACTCTCCAGAGAGCTCTTGCAGCACTTCTCGTATAAAAAGGCTTCTGTGAGCCAAGACCAGACAATAATTTTGGTTCCACTGCACCGCTGTTTAAAATAGCCTCAACCAGGCTTTGAATTTAATGCCCTCAATGCAATAAGTAGGGGAAGGTCAGCACTCTCAACAGCTATTTGTTTTGTTGCCTGATTGTTTTATTGGGATATCTTTATAACTAAGAAGATGTATAAGCTTTAATTTCTTAAAAAGCCAATGCTGGGTAATACTCTGTTTTATAGAAAGTAGCCACAATTAAGATCAAATTAAACTTCACTCTTCTGCTTTGTGAGTTTTGGTAGCCTGTAGTACTATGTATGAACTCATCAGGGAATGCACATAACACCCATAGCGCTCACTGTAATTTTCAACTGCTATTATAAGCCCTTTGCTGAAAAAGCAACTGCTACACCTGTACTCGTGTTTGTGCAGTCCTCGTGAAAACCATCAAAATTAGCCTACCACAGGGTTTGAACTTGTTGTCTCCAGAGAGGTTTTGCCATGAAATTGCTGATGTTTCTTGACAGGTTGGACTTGTTTTGAATGTTGGTGAGTTTTATGTTCCACAGTCTTCTGTGTCTAACCCCCTCTTGTCTCATTCATCTAGACTGTCAACCATTGATGAATCTGGTTCCATTTTATCAGATATCAGCTTTGACAAGACTGATGAATCATTGGTAATATAAACATTTGATCTCTGAGAATTACCTACTTTTTTTTACCACTGCTCCTTCAGGAATATTTGTCCTCTCTTCTGTATATGCTTTATTACTGTTTTATTAGTTGATATGATATAGATTCTGAGTTAGCAATTTAAAATATAAGTCCACATGCACTATAAGAGACGGGCTTATATATTTATTTAGTTTCTGGAAGTGAGAATATAGAATTCAGGATTTGGAATGAAGTTGAGTTTACTTAATGGGTCTCTGTGAGCTGTGTGTATTAATTGATTAGGTCTTGACTTATTAAAGTCCCATCTAGCAATTAAAAAATTAGCAAGATTATATCCAGGCAAGGTTTATTTGCTGCTCTTGAGGCGAATAGACTTCTACCTTATTTCTGAATTAGTTTGGTTCTTGAGGAAAGCCTTAGTTGTACTTTACAATTAGAAGGAAATGAAGGTACTGGGACTTTAGCCAGAGACTGAAGAATTTCTAGGCACAAAATAATGCTTTGATCAATAATGGTTAACAAGTCTAAAGTCTTTGTTACCCTGCTTTTATGTGGCAGCATCCTTCTCTTAATGTAGGGTGGTGTTTCTACATGAAAGGTCATCTCCTGATATTTTAGTCTCTGATGTTTAGGGGACTAGTGGTTCACTAATTTGCTTATTCTTTTCTGTTGCCAGCTGAAAGCTGGCAAACAAATCAGAGGAAGTTATTGATAGTTGGTTTTCTGACATAACAAAAGAAGTGATGACTACTTGTTACATGACTAGGAATTTTCTGTCAGATTGAAAGTTCAGACTAGGGAAAAGAAATGGCCATTTTTTATATATAATAAATATTATACATTACCTCTTTTTTCTTTGCATTTTCTTTTTTGGCCAGGGCTGGGTTTGAACCTGCCACCTCCAGCATATGGGGCTGGCGCCCTACTCCTTTGAGCCACAGGCGCCACCCTATACATTACCTTTTTGAAATAAAGAATGATATAGAATAGGTCTGGGATATATAGTAACACTAAACCATATCATTAGCTGATTTTGGAGTTAGACCTGTGATATGATATCTGTTGTAACTAAAGCTGAACCAAACAACCAGTAACTAAATTACTTGACCATAAATTGGAGAAGTTAAATTTATTTAGCCAGGCACTATTTTCTATATGTATATGTGTGGCCAAAGCAAGCACACTATTTGTTATATGTTAGTATTTTTAGATGCTGTTTTCAGAAATTACAGGTAGCTTCTAAACTAGACACAAATAGTTAAGTGAATTGAAACTAGACTGTAGTGAAAGACAAGTAATTCTTCAGTGGTGAATACAATTTCTTAAGGCTGAAGTTCCTAAATTAGAACTTTTTTCTTTCTTTTTTTTTTTAAATTTTTTGAGATAGAGTCTCAAGCTGTCACCCTGGGTAGAGTGCTGTGGCATCAAAAAAAAAAAAAAAATCAAATCAGCATGCATAACAAATAGGAGATGAGCACATTAAGACTTTGAGATAACAGCATAACCTGAAAAAGAAGCATGTTTATAATAACTTAATTTTAATAGTATTAGGAATCATAATAAAAGAATAGTTATGGTGAAAAAGTCAGAGTTGATAACAAATCAAACATTTCTAGAAAGAAAACGTCATTAATAATACTGCAATGTATGAATTAAATGGCATATTAGAAACAGTTGAAAATCAGAAGATAAATGTGAGGAAATGATCTTGAATGCAAAATACCAAAATAAGTACATGGAAACATAAATGAGAAGGTAAAAGATGGGGAAGATTAAGGAAGATGTTGACAAGTACATCTAGCAAAAAATCTAGAAGGAGAACATAGACAGCGTGGAGGGAAAAGCTCTGGTGCTTTTTATTCCTCTGTATTCCTTTCTGTCTAATAAATCTTATCTTACCACTGGTCTGTGGGCCATGGGTTAATTCTTTAAATCCAGGAGACCAAGGACCTACTGCAGAAAGAAATTCCGGTCACACGCTCACAGCACACCATTTGAAAACCACTGCCTAGAAGCTGGAAAAGACAAGGAAACGGACTTTTCTCCGGAGTCTCTAGGAGCTGGAACACATCCTTACTGACATCTTAATTTTAAGCCAGTGAGATTCATTTCAGAATTCACACCTCCAGAAGTGTGTGATAATGTGTTTTAAGGCTGTGGTCCCCAACCCCAGGGGAGCAGACTGGTAGCAGGAGCAGGGCTGCACAGCAGGAGGTGCGTGGCGGGTGAGCAATGGGACTTCCTCTGTACAGTACAGCCACTCCCCCTTCCTCTGCCCCCTGTCAGACCAGCAGTGGCATTAGAGACTCATAGGAGCACAAACCCTACTGCAACCTACATCACACGCTCCTTGTGAGAATCCACTCCCACTCTGTCCCCTGTAGAAAAATTGTCTTCCTTGAAACCAGTCCCTGGTGCCGAAAAGGCTGGAGACCATGGTTTTCAGGCCCTGATTGGTGGTAATTGGTTATAGCAGCAATGTAAAACAAATACACCTTTTATCTGAACATTGTTATGGCTTCCTGAGAGCAGTGGTTAAATCATCTTTTAGAAAGTGTGGCTTCTTGAGGACACATTTCGTGGCAATCTTTGGCAGAATCTGGTCTGACACAAGCTAGCCAAGACCGAAGCCTGTTTCTTTTGAGGGCACATTCTCTCACCTGCTGTTTCTCCGTTCTTTTTGAGCTCTTCTGGTCATAACCGGTTGAAAACAATGGTTTGCGTTTGCAGGTTGTTACACTTGGGAATTTCAAGGTACTCTAAAATAGCCGGTAATCTGATTTGTTTTTCTCTTGCCTGATCATCTATTAGACTATGCTTACATCTACAGTCTGTCCATAAAGCACTGCCCTCTTGCACTGTGTCAGATACTTTTTGCCAGGAAAGCACTAAGAGGCAATGATGAGGTTCCAGGGTGCCGGGGAGTGGCGGCAGGTGGTTTGTGGTCTCCACACTTGCAGCGCTCATCATCCTGTTTGTCGCAACTCTCTGAGGCGCCGTGAAAGGCTCTGCAGCAGGAGTGGGCTCCTCTGTTGATCTACTTGCCTCTATTTGAGCACAGGCGTTGGGATTGGCATGTCTGATAGCCACATATTCACTAAGCTGCCCAAGACTCTCAGCATGCACGGACGCAGTAACGTGATCGTCACCAGTGATGAGTTTGTCAGAAGAGGAGAAAATGCACAGAAAAAGGCCCAAACTACTTTTGACACAGCCACGCACACCCACGTGCTTCCCACCACACGGGGCTGTTGCTCTCAGCTTCTCTTGGTGGTGCTGATGTGGGTGCCGTGGCTCTGGCTGCTTGGAAGAGGAACACAGCCAAGTTATTCCTGGTTCTTTAAAGTAAGGAAGCTGTTCCTTTGTCTGGGGCAAACCATAGAAGTGTGGGAGGGCTGACAATTTTTAGCCTTTCCCTTTTCTAATTTTTTCTTTCCTTTTACAAATGCAATGGGTAAGGCCTGTTCCGGGTAAAACAGTGAAGCATGTAGTGTATTTATTGAGGAATCATGCCATCCTTGCTCCTCACAAAATTCAGCAAAACTACAAAATTAAACCACTAGAAAACAGAGAATTTAAAATAAAGACTATTAAAGTAACTGCAATAAGATATCCTTTTCCCATATGGTGTTATTAAATAGGTTAAAAGACATCCTTTGATGTTTCGGCAAGTGTGTGGTGGAAAGGATGATGGAGTGGCTTGCTGGGTATGTACCCCCACACGAGGTTTTCAGAAATCAAGTTGGCTTTTTGTGTTGGAAACCTTAAGCGTGTTTTTTTTTTTTTTTTTTTTTTTTTTTGAGACAGAGCCTCCAGCTGTCCCCCTGGGTAGAGTGCCGTGGCATCACAGCTCACAGCAACCTCCAACTCCTGGGCTCAAGCGAGTCTCCTGCCTCCGCCTCCCAAGTAGCTGGAACCACAGGCGCTCGCCACAACGCCCGGCTGTTTTTTGGTTGCAGCCGTCATTGTTGTTTGGCGGGTCCGGGCTGGGGATTCGAAGCCGCCACCTTAGGTGTACGTGGCTGGCACCTTAGCCGGTTGAGCTATAGGCGCCGAGCCAAGCGTGTTTATTTTTGTAATCCTGGGATTCTATTGGTTGGAATCCATCCTTTCTTTATTCCCTTCAGTTTCTTCACCTGTAAAATAGAAGTGGTCATAGGAACTGTTCCACAGAGTCAGAAGAGGAGAAAAAGCACAGGGAAAGGCTCCAACGACTTTCCACCCAGCCATGCACACCCCCGTGCTTCCCATCCCACGGGTCTGTCACTGCCAGCTTCTCTGGGTGCTGCTGATGTGGGCGCCGTGAGAATTCGATAACTGGCACACAGTGTGTGCGCACAATTGTTAGACATCATTATTGATGGAGAAATAAAGATCTTTTCAGGCAAAAATATGACAACGTGTGGCATAGAAATTTAGGGTATCGACAGCTCTCTGTGCTGGAGTCAACCTAGAAACCATTTTAGGAAGAAAGCTTAGGGTAACTTGGGAGCCTTCCAGCCACCCACTTCCCAAGCAGTTGTTGAATCGGTCTCATATGATGTCTGAAAGTTATGTAAGTTGGAGGCCACACTTTAACTCAGAGTGTCATTAAAAAAGTTAAGGACATCTTTGACATAGAAAACTACACATTATTTTAATGGGTTCTTTTGGGGTAAACCTAGTGTTCTCCTGAGACAACGTTCCAGGCAACACATTGTTATCTGGAGTAGTGTGTTTGGTGTGGGATTATCAGTCTTTCCCATTGGGCTGTGTTGTAGGACTAGGATCTGAGTCTATTTGAAAGTTTTCAAAGGGCTTTGGAGATGAATACTTCTCCGTGCGTAAGGAAGGGGAATCCAGATCGGTTGGGGCTGGTAGCTTTCGCTTGCGGTTTAGACGGACAGCTCAGAGTCTGCTGAGTGTAAAGAGGAGGATACAGTGGTTTGGGAGGGCTATGATGTGTGTGCACAGGAAATGCACCAGTGGTGACGGGGTGGAGACCGAGCTACCTGGAATCTGAGAAAGAGGGAATTATCAGAATGCAGAGGGAGGTGGTGGTGCAGTGCAGGAATCTAGTGGGGGGTAGTTAGGAGGGATAGACCTGTAGGTTGCCTAGTGCACGGTCCCTCTCATATGTCCAGGAGCTGCCCTGAATGGTGTCTTCCAGCCTTATGCATGTGGAAGCCTCCCTCCCCATCCTCCATGCCATACAGATGAACCTGGGCTGTACCCACCCCCATCCTCACCCCTACAGTGCCACAAAACTTGCTTCTGTCCAGCTACCCCATGGAGACAACGCCTCAGGATACCTCTAAACCCAAAGGGGCCCTGGGGGTCTTGGTGTTCTCAGAGGAGCTCCCTGCCTCATGCTTGAGGCAGGGATTCTGCTAAATTGAGCAAAATCTAGGTTTTGACTGGTGTTTTTCAGCCTTTTTTATCTCCTGGTACACTTGAACCTACAGTTAAATGTCCGTGGCACACCTAAATTATGTTCATCAAAAAAAAAAAAAAAAAAAAAGAGTAGAAAGAATATACTTACTGTGCTTTGAACTTCTTTCAAATATAATTAATGATCTTTAAAAATGTTGATAGCACACCTAAGATCCTCTTACAGCACACTAGTTGAAAATCCCCGATCGAGACCCTTAAACTGGGACTGTGGTTAACAGCACTTCGTTACTTTTATAACATATTATTTTCCTACTTCCTTTAAACTTATTGGTCTTTCACACAGGACATCCTGTCCATGTGTGCCCACTGAAGACTACACATAGCTAATTTCATTTGTTCTGTATAAAGCAGGGGGTGAGGCGATAGACCCAACGGCTAGGACAGATACCTACAGTATCATAGTGGGATGAATTCAGGTGGAATCTACATACAGGAATACTTCAGGGTTTTGGAACTTTGCTCAAAGAAATACTGTAGCTCATTTTGGGTCTCCTTCTTGATGTATTGCCAAGCAGAAAGGGAAAATGAAATTGGAAAGTTCCAATTAGGCAAATTGTTCTCTGATGCACGATATTACAGAGAAATGCCCTTGTCTGAGTGCTGTTTCAAGGACAATCTATTATACTTTCTGGGCTAAGAGAATGTTCAGTGAAGGTCACTTGGAAATCTGGTGTCCCAGCAAATATTTCCAATTAGATAATGACTTTCTGTAACTGTCTCTGGATCTGGCCTAGACCTTACGGAGATTATTGATCTGCTTACTGAGCCAAGTTTTGCATTACTATAAATTACTTGGGTAATGCTTACAGCTTAGTACCTCACTCTTTAAATTAAAAGTGTACGACAGAAGCAAGAGTGATCCGGGGATCAAAAAGTACAATTGATGTGCATCTCTTCTTCGTAGAAAAATAAATACAACCCATAAACCAGATACAATTGAACTAGAAAAAAGTACAGAAAGAAAATCAAACTATTATCTGTATGTTTTCCAATAAGCCTATGGTTCTTACTAAACTTTTTATAATTATGACAAGTGGCTTTGATGGGTTCCAGGAGAACATGACAATTGGCCCCATAATGTTTCAGCGTAAGGGAAACCTAGTCCTAATCGTATTCTGGAGATGCCCCTGGCTATTGCAGAATTTCCTAACAGCAGGTTTCTTTGTTTGAAACATTGTGAAAATTTAAGTTGTTTAAATTTTCCCAGTGATCCAACGAACTCAGTGTGTTGCTGTTCAAATGTCATGAAGGAGGGTCATATATTCAAAAATTGATGTGACATTTTTGAGTTGACCCATTCTTATTCTTCTCATGCTCCAGGTATCAGGAAATATCCTTTCCAATTTTTAGGTGCAGCTGGGGAATAATTCTCTCAGAAGAGACAAGGGCTTCACTGCTTGGGCTCACAATTTGTCTTTGGGCCACGAGGGGCCTGAGGGTGAATGGGGTATGGCTGTTTTTCCGAGCAAATGGGGCCCAAAGAAGGTTGGGGCAGTAGGGGACAGCATGGAATAACTCAATCTTTTTCTTGTGGCCCTTTAGAGCTCTTCCAAGGACTGGTTCTTTCCCTGCTTCTGCATGAATTCTCTCGTAGACCCCAAACCCCTGCTTGACCTTTGTATCATAAGAGCAGTATCACTGCAGCAACCAGGTGTCCAGTCCAAATATTCACACTTCAAGCTCTCAACCAAGTGAGAATGGTGTTGGGCTGGGTGTGAAACTCATTGTGGGGTAGGAGTCATGACCAGCTGCATCCATCACCAGCTAACCGGCAGTCTAACCTTGCTCTCTCCCCTTGAGTGGCTGTAGTTTCTAACCCTTTCATAGTGGTGCCCCAGGGGCAAAAGAGACTAGGGAAAGCCTGAACAGTCATGTTTCCTGATCTGGCATCATACCATTAGGGCTTGGTGGATGCTCATGGTTGACTCTCTTTGAGCAGTTTTGTGGATTTGTTGGAGAGTTCCCTACCCACTAGGAATCTCCCACTGCAGTTCTCACCATCCTGGAAGCCTGATTTCCACCCCTTCCTTAATCCCTGCACCTCCATTAGTAGATCCTTCTATAGTCATTTGGCTCCATCCCAGCAACAAAGAGAAGTCTTTCTCGCTCTCATCCTCCCTCTGGTCCACCTCAGGCAAAGGAAAACTCACACATCCTATCCTCTCAGGTATGAGATGCTCTGTCTCTGTTATCTTTGCTTGGCCACTGTAGGCCACAGTCTCTTTCCTTTCCTTTCCTTTTTTTTTTTTTTTTTTTTTTTGCAGTTTTTGGCTTTGAACCTACCACCTCTGGTATATGGGGCCGGCGCCCCACTCCTTTGAGCCACAGGTGCTGACCCTGCATATTCTTGCTGTTATGTTAGAGATATTCCAGACAAGGCTATCCTTTAAGATATCCATTAAGAAATTATTATACAAGTAACATTAGCAAGGATCAAAACAAAATGAGAAAATTTTACAAATTTTCTATGCTCTAATACAGAACCATGGACTTCTCTTCTAAAGGTAAGTGTGTGTTATGGACTAATGTAAGTGTAAAGAAGTTTTTCTTTCTTT
>NW_003852438.1:4310452-4348931 GCF_000181295.1 Otolemur garnettii | reverse complement strand
TGGTCTCGAACTCCTGAGCTCAAGCAGTCCACCCTCCTTGGCCTCCTGAGTGCTAAGATTAGAGGTGTGAGCCACTGCACCCAGCTCTTTCTGTTTTCTTGTCTGTCCTATACTCATGCCCTGTGTCCCTGAGCTCCAGGGAACACATAAACCTATCAAATAGACCCTTGATGCTTCTACCACTTGGCTTAAGGCAAGAGGAAGCACCTACTTTGATTTCTGGAGCTTTAGTTCTGCAATAGTTCTCTCTGAAGGAATTTTTTTGTATGCCTCCTTAACTCTTGATCAACCTTCCATATACCTGCTAAATAGATGCCAGATATATATGACTAGCTGTCATAAAACCAGTTTTGGCCATCTTCTCCCCAAGTTCTATGTAACATCTCCTTCTAGAAGCCCACAATTTTAGTTTAAGAATTTGGACCCTAGCTAAAATGGAGATCGTTATAACCTTATTATAGTACCCTGTAACAGCTAATTGCCAAACAAGAGGTTGGTAACCTAAAAAGAGGTGATATCAAATGCATTTGCAAGGTAAACAAAGAGAAGATTTGCCTGATAGGTTACATTGACAAATCTTGAGAAGCAAGAGTGTAGGATTTATTAGTAATGTCTGCAATGAGGTGGGCAAGGTAATGATGTGGGGCAGAAGTCTGCTATCCTGGTAGATGTAGGAGACTCAGTATCAACACAGTTTTTTTTTCCATTATAAATCCTTTATTTCAACTAGAAGGTACAATCTCTCAGGGGTTTCATAGTTTAAAAAGCTACAATCACATCATGTAACCACATAAAAAATAGTGCTGTAAATGGAACTGCTTGCCTTTGATCATATACATTTCTGCACAGCCCATATGGAATCTGCACAAAGAAATATCTTCTCCCTTTCCAATTAATTGTTCTTGTATGTAAGTTGCTTTCTATTCCAATATATCCACAGTGGTGAAATAAGGCCAGCCACGTAGCCAAAGGTTGCTCCAAGTGTACAGGAGATGGGCCATACCTGCCATGGTCTTTCCCAATCTAGCAGAATAGGAAATGCTCCAAGCCATGCTCCTACAAAACTAGAAATTGTAGTGATCTGGAGACTATTCTCCTAAATGGATGTAACTCCATTTCTACTGAAAACTCTTAGCCATGCATTGAGCTTTGGTCTTAAGAAACATAAACAAGGTACAGTAGTAAAAGTAGACAAGATAACCACAAATAAAAATGTTTCCAACACCAACTCTATTAGTGGTGCTACATACAGAACAAAAATTACGTGAAAGGTGAAACACGACATAAGAAAGTAGAGACAGCATTTCAAAACTCTGGTTACCTTGTGTGATAATGAACTTCTTTTAGAGGATGTATTTGGTTTCACTACTAAATATAATACTAGATTGACAGCAGTCACAACACCAGAACAGATGCACAACCATGTCAAGTGTGTTTCCAATATTGAGAAGTTCTCCAAGAGGAATGGTGGAATCAAGACACTTAAGATAATTGAAAATATGCATAAAAGATGGGCATGCAGTAGTTTCTTGATATCAGTATCTTTCATGGTGTCTTCTTCTGTGGCTATCTAAGGTCCCGTGCACCTCAACCCAGTTTTTGCATGTTGTTCTTGGGCTTTCCTGGTTTACTAATCTATAAGACTTATATATTTTTTTATTTTAAGATATATACAAAAAGAAAAATAATTTGACCAGGAGTGGTTGATTTCTTCTCTGCCAGTAGGTCATATAACCATAACCAACTAGCATCTGGTTAGGTGGAAGAACTCAGCCCCCTGCCTCCCCCATGCAAGTGGGATCTTAAGCAAATCAGTTTGCCTACCCTTTTCCCAGCCTTACTCATAAACTTGACCAAAATCAGGTTTAAAAGGTAATTAAGAGCAGCTTGAAAAGAAAAAAATAAGGGAGTTAACAATAGTTTTCTCCAGTAGAGGGAGTCTAACTCTTAGTTGGTGATGAACATCTGCAACAAGCTGTAGTTGTTAGGATTAAATTTGGCTGGATGTAACAGAAAGACCCAAAGTATGGGTGGTTGAAACAAGATAAAGATGAATTTCTCTCTTATATACACGGTAGACAATATCAGGTAGGATATTATGGCTCTATGGTGTCATCAGTAGCTAAGTTTCTGCTCTCTATTCTCAAGGTCACTGCATGGCCCAGGATGGCTGCTGGAACCCCAGTCATCTGGTCTGCATTCTAGGATGGAAGAAAGACCAAAAGTTAAGAAAGATCCTCTCTCAAATCAGTCTACTACCTTCATCAGCCTTCCAGTCTTAAAACAATGGCTTTTCATATACTTTGCATTAGTACATGAAAGTGCTCTGTAAAATGTGTAGGCGCTGTAATTGATTAGTAAAGTCTTCAGTGAGCTGGGGAACATAATGATGCAGGGCTAGAATGTTTTATATTGGTATGTGAGTTTGAAGTGATGCAAAGACAGTACACTATTTGATGAAGGATTAAATGAGCAAAATAGAAATATTCAAATCATAGTGTCTTTTTTTCCTAACACACACCATATGTCTGAATTTATTTAAAAAACCAAAACTTCTGTGAAGGTGACAGATGAAGGGCCAACAAACACATGAAAAAATGCTCATCATCTTTAATCATCAGAGAAATGCAAATCAAAACCACTCTAAGATACCACCTAACTCCAGGAAGATTAGCTCAGCTCACATCACGAAGTCCCAAAACTGCAGATGCTGGTGTGGATGTGGAGAGAAGGGAACACTTCTACACTGCTGGTGGGATTGCAAACTAATACAACCTTTATGGAAAGAAGTATGGAGAATCCTCAAAGAACTAAAAGTTGACCTTCCATCTGATCCTGCTATTCCATTACTAGGTATATACCCAGAAGAACAAAAACCATTTTACCACAAAGACATTGGCAACAGAATGTTTACTGTAGCTCAATTCACAATTGCCAAGTCATGGAAGCAACTCAAATGCCCATCAACCCATGAATGAATCAACAAATTGTGGTATACATATACCATGAATACTATTCAGCCGTAAGAAAGATGGCAACTTTACATCTTTTACGTTTACCTGGATGGAGATGAAGCACATTCTTCTAAGTAAAATATTGCAAGAATGGAAAAATAAATATCCAATGTACTCAATACTAATATGAAACCAATATATAAACAATTAATGCTCATGTGAACAATAAAACACAAATATAGTCTAGTATGCAGGGAGGAGAAGGATGGAAAGGGGAGAGGGGATGATGATTGACAGAAAGGGAGGGTATTTGGCAGGATCTCACCCAGTGTGCACATTGTGAGGGTGTATACCATGGCCCCGGGGTGAGGGGGTTCTTTTACAACTGGAACTTTACCTTGGAATTGAGAACAATGCAATCCAAACATTTGTACCCTCATGTTAATTTGAAATAAAAAAAAAATGACTCAGAACTTTGGGGTAGACTTCTGAGAACTCTATGTAATAAAAACAATATTGCATTTGGACAAAAACTATATTGAAGACCTAAATCTTAAGTATATGTTGCTGTAAATGAAAAATGGAACAGATATACCAAATGACTTTTGGAGTAGCTCAGGTGATTAAAAGTAGATGAGATTAAAAAAATAAACTACATAGTCTGGTGTCTCTTCTGAATCTGATAATAGATTAGAATATTTCAAATTGTGAAAGCATTTATGTAATGTATTATTAGTGTCACTTTCCGGTTTTAAGAATTTATTCACTGGAATAAATTATTTATAATTTATTATAATTATTATAATTTATTCTGGTTTTAAGCATTTATTCACTGGGCAAAGCACTGTGCTAGAAAATACCTTAAAAATCTAGCAGGATAAGTAAAATATCCCATTTTTTAAAAAGGCATAATCCATTAGAATGTAAATTTCACAAGGATAAGAACATTTGGCTGTTTCATTTGATGCTATAATTGAAATGCACAAGATAGTGTCTGAAAGAAAATAGGTAGAAATCTAGTAAATATTTCTTAACTAAATGAATGCATGAATGAATCCTAGAAAACACTAATCTGCCACTTAAAAAATACTTTGGGAGAAAAAAATAAATCAGTGTTTTCAGAAAATAGCTATCTTTCTGAGGAATAGATTAGTCAAGTCATATTTAGAACTGACACCTTAAAGGTGTCATATAAAGATTTATTTTATAAAACAAAGAATCCTTTCATAAAGAGAATAATCACCTGTATTGTTTATTTGACAAATCTGGGGCTTTTTAATGTATCACCTTTGTGTAACATGGCCTAAACTCCACTTTGGTACTCAGAAAACAGAATTTTAATTAAAACCAACGTGCACTTTTGCAATATCAGTAGGGTGACCAGACATCCCGATTTTGGCGGGACAGTCCTGCTTTCCAACAATTTGTCCTCTGGCCCGCGGCATTTTAAAAAAGTCCTGATTTTTGGAAAGAATGCACGAACGGGCTGGAGAACAAGAAGGGAATATACGGTTTTTGGCGGCCATGTGTCTATTTAACCCAAATATGAGTTTATATTATTTTTGTTAATTTTATAATGTTAAACTGTAAGTTTGCATTGTTGTCAGGCCCCGCCCTGCCCTGCCCGGGCTTCGCCCCCACCCCCATGTTGTCCCGCCTCACAGATGTTAAAATCTGGCCACCCTAAATATCAGTCCTATAAAACTTTTCTTTTTTCCTACAACACATAGGCTTGGTTAAATTGATGAATGAAGTAAAACATTTTTTTATATTTCTTCCTCCCATAAGATATAAATTAAGTCAGCCATCGGAGGCATTTTTCTCTCCCTCATACTCAATCTATAATTTAACATTCTAAATATTTCTTAAAAATTCTTCTTGCTACTACTATTGTGCCTGGATGGTAACGTTAGTGTCTTCTATAAATTTCCTCTCCACAACTACCAGACTAATTTATTTAGGATACACATTTGACTAAGCTATTCTGTTAAAACCCTGGGTGAACTCCTTAATAACTATTGACACTCCTTGGCCTGGTGGGCGAGAACCTTTTGCACAGCCCTGTTTATTTCACAAGGCTGATCTCCCACACTTCCTTGCTGTGCATTTTACAACAGTAGCCCTGTTCATTTGGTCTGACCAACGCACCCTCAGGAAGTTCCCCTTGAATCTCCAGTGTTGGTTAAGTTGGTTCTGGGCACAGAGCATTCCACATTCTGTCGCAGAACATCCCACTTTACACTTTATCCAAAGGGCCTGACATGGGCCAAGCACCTGGTGGGTGGGTGCTCAATAAAATACTGGTCAATTGAACTAAACTGAAAAAAATATGACATCCAGGGAACATGAGTTTGAAAATTTTATTCAAATAATAGTTAATTATCATTTATTTTCTTTCTTCCTATAAGAAACAACACATCTCCAAGTCTCCTCCAAAACATGCAGCAAAAGGACATGCTGCACCCTTTGGACTCACTGTACAACATTCTCCAAAAACCATTTTCCGATCAAACATACAGCATTTCTTATTGGTGAAAAATGGAACTTCCCAACACATTGAAAAAGAGTGGTTAGGTAGTCAAAATGAATTGGCAATCCTGATTGTGAATGTATGGATTTCTGAGATTAATTGTGTTTGGGACATTTGCTTTGCTTGCTAGCCAAAGGAATCCTATTTAAAGATTAGAAGTGCTTAACTAAGCACAACTTGGAGAAAATGGAAAGAAGAATCAATTTTCATCATTAGTCTCTACATCCTTCCCATCTCCTAAATGCAGCAAAAACAACAAATTAAAAAAAACCCAACAGATCCTCCAGTGACATTCAATCATTTGGAAAGGTCATTGTGTTTGTAATTAAAAAAGAGAATTGGAGAAATATGTATTTAAAATCCATTTTATGAAATCAAACATAATGTCCTTGCAGCCAGCATTGTGGTATAGGGAAAGGGAGAATTGGGCGGGGCCTGGGCTGACTTGAGTTCTGATGTTAAAAATAAGAGTTGCTTCTCTGGGTCCCTTCCCTGTTCCAGGTCCTTTATCAGTCGCATAGGGAGCTGAGAAGCCTTGCCAAGTCACTTGACTCCTGCATTTCTTTATCTTTTTGGAGATGAAAACCCTGAGCCTTGGTTATGGGAGGGGAAAGATTCACCTTCCATCTCCTCACCTCTTTACTCTTTGGTGGCTGCCCAAGGTGAGTTGTCCACTTGCTAGAAGAACTAGAACATTTATAGGTGAGGCTTTCCAACTGGGTGTCATCCCCTACCACTGGGAGGTGGGAGAAGGAAGTTTGGGAGGGACAGAGTAGAGAAGGTAGGTAGCCTGTGGAGGGCACATTCACCACTAAACAACAGGACTCCTATTTGACCTTCCTGAACTCCAGTGCCTCAGCTTCAGACCTCCCAAACCTGCAAGAAGGGAGACCCTTAGGTGACACCACCAGGGACCCTCACTGCTGCCATGCCAGTCTAGGCTGCCTTGGTTGAGGACTGGTCCTTCCCCACCCCCACTCCCTGCTATCTCTGGCAGACAGAGATATCATGTAATGTCTTCAAATTGTCACTCTTAAGGGGGAGTTTGTGAGAAAGGCAGTGAATGGGGTCAGATAATCACAGTAAAGGCTGCATGAAGTCAAATAAGGGAAAGTAAAGCACTGCCTCGATGGGCGGGTTATGGCTAAACAGTGACATCAGCAAACTGCTTCTGAGTGCCTGCTGCCCAGGGATATTTAATATCCCTGGTCAGGTACATGGGATATTACATAATTCTTTCCCTTTCAATTCCAAGTACGAAATGACAATTCATAGCAAGGGGGCTCACAACACCTACCCTCTCATCCCACCCCTGCCTTTCACCACAGGTGGCTGAGAATGTGAGATTCACACAGAATTCTGATGCTGACCGAGAAGACACAGAGAGCAAGTGGAGCTGGCATCCTATTTTTCAGAGCAAGGCAAAATATTCCATGGAGTTATACTGAACAACGCTGTGAGCACAGAAATATACTTTTTGAATAAGCAAGCACATAAGCAATTATATCCATAACCACAACTCTCAAATGAGATACAGACCAAAAAATGCAGACCGTGTTGTTTTTACTGTAAACAATACGGATCGTAGAAGGGAATCCTGCAATGAACTAAATAATTATTATCTTTGTCATTATTACATAAGTGAAACTACCCAGTATATTCTTGGTTGGGGGACTCTGCGTTGTATGGGTATCAGTTTTCTTCAAATTAAAGTCATTCTAACCAAAATCCAAAACAGTTTACTTAGTGGAAGAAAGGCCCATAAATCAAAATAATTCTAAAGACTATAATAATATTGTAGAAAAATAAAGGGATAAGAATAGATAAAACAGGTATAAGAATAGATAAAAAGTTTAGCATAAAAATAGAAATGAGCTGGAACTTGATAAATCAGATATATTAAAATGTGGTTTTGGTTAAAATAATTACAATAGTGTGGTATTGGCATCAATAGAGAAGCTAATGGAATGCAATAGAAAGTGAGGGGGTAAAGGATCACTTCAGGCCAGATGCTTGTAGTCTCAAATTCTCTGAGGTGGGAGGCTCACTTGAGTCTGAGTTTGAGGCCCCCATGGACAGCATAGCAAGACTCTGTGTTTAAAAAATAATGAGCCAGGCTTGGTGGCTCATAAATGTAATCCTAGTACTGTGGGAAGCTAAGGTGGGAAGATTCCTTGAACTCAGAATTTTGAGACTAGACTGAGAAAGAGTGAGAGCCTGTTTCTGCTAAAAATAGAAAACTTAACTGGACATTGTGGGGAATGCCTACAGTCCCAGCTATTTGGGAGTCTGAGGCAGGAAGATCACTTGAACCCAGGAGTGTGAGGTTGCTGTGATCTAGGCAAATTTTCACAGAAAATTTCATCATCAAATAAAAATAAAAGACAGACAGTAAACTGAGAAAAATATTTTCATGATGCATGAGAGAAGATTAATATTCTCTCACTATCTGTCTATATAAATATATATGTGTATGTATGTATGTAGTATAAACTGTTACACTCAATAAGGTGAATGAACATGCCAATAAAGAAAAAAGATGCAAAGGGAAAAGTCAGAAGGGATGATAAAATCGTGATTATTTAATATGGAACTCTAATTTACTTGCTGGTAGTAAAGAAATTAATCATACATACTTTTTATCTTTCTAAATGGCAGTGAATTAGTGGTTAATTAATTAAAATCAGTAACGTGAGTTTGGGGAAAGGGCATTTCCTATATTGTTGGTGAAAAGATAGGCTCGGCGCCTATTTCTCCACCGGCTAAGGGGCCAGCCACGTACACCTAAGGTGGCAGGTTCGAATCCCCAGCCCGGACCCGCCAAAACAACAATGATGGCTGCAACCAAAAAATAGCCAGGCGTTGTGGCAGGCACCTGTGGTCCCAGCTACTTGGGAGGCGGAGGCAGGAGACTCGCTTGAGCCCAGGAGTTGGAGGTTGCTGTGAGCGTGATGCCATGGCACTCTACCCAGGGGGATAGCTTGAGGCTCCATCTCAAAAAAAAAAAAAAAAAAGAAAGAAATATAACAACAGATATGTGCTGAAGAAAGATAGAAACAGCAGTTCTATTCTAACAGTGTACAGAATGGACACTCAAAAGGTGGGAGGGTGGGAGTTGGTGAGAGATCAAAAATTGGCTGTGTGGTACCGTGGACACTGTTCAGGTGATGGGTTCATCAAAAGCCCAAACTGCACCTCTATACAATATATATTGTATACATATACAACACATACAATAGAGCATACAACGTGTATGCCCTAAACCTATTTTGTAAAAAAGAGAAAGAAACTGTGTCCCCATTATATGATCCCATGAAAAGTTAAAACATTTTTTATTTTTCTAAAAATAATACATAATATAATTATATTAAAAATCTGAACAATCAGAAATTTATCAAGTCAAAAATCAAAGATCCTATACCCACTCCTTAGATTCCATTTCCCAGAGGTGTCCATGAATCCACTGTTTATCATTATGGTGGGTTTTTAAAAACCTTTTTCTTGTATATACAGATACATGTATATACAATGCTCACTGTTCGGGATTCCTTTGGGGTTATATTGAGTATTTATGCAGACAATTTCCATTACCCACAGGTCCCCTATGTGTCTTAATTGAATTAAGTGAACTCTGCACCAAGAATGAGAGAAAGATAGAAAAAAGTAAAAGATGAAAGAAAGGAATGAGAGGAGAAAAGGAAGGAAAATGGAAAGAGGAGGAATGAAAGGAAAGGCAAGCTACAGAAATGAAGAGGAAAAAAGAGCCTACTTATTGAGATGCTGTGGGCACAGAAGATGAAAACCTATAAATAGAAACATTCACCTATGCCTCTTCTTCTATCTCCCTGGATTTCTGGAAAACTATAGAGAGTGTGAGACTTATAATGGATGCCCAGTGGCTTGCAATGATTAATTTTTGAATGTCAAATTACTCCTATATTCTGGGATAATTTTTTACAGATAAGGTCCACCATGATGACAGTGTATGTCTGAGACTAAGGAGAAGATGAGGAGGTATGATAAACCAAAACTTATTTCTCTCTTGGTGTGAGTTTTCTGATCTCTGGAGACCAGTGATGCTCAACTTTAGTGAGTATTAGAATCGTCTGGAGAGATAGTCATTATGAAAATTTCTGAATAATATCCCCAGAAATTTTGATTTAAAAGGGTAAGCTGGGGTGGGAGTGAAAATCTACATATTCAACAAGCTTATAAAATGATGCTAACATTGCTCCTACATTATATAATGCAAAACAAAGAAATCTCTTTGGAATAAAGGAGGTTCTTCTATACTCAGCTGTGTATTTATGTGTGCTTACAGCTTAGGCAACTGTAAGAAGCTGGTTAACAATGTTTGCTCTGATGAGAAGTGGACATCTGAAGGAAAGAAATATGAAACAGACTTGCTTGTCACTTTTACCTAAATCTTTTTTGAGCTGGGTAAAGTATGCTAGCATTGCTCATTCAAGAAGTGAACAAAGTAAATATACATTTTCCCCAACTCCCAACTACATATACATTCATATACCTTTTAACCTGGTTTTTTCACTTCTAAAGATTTGTATCACAGATATTTCCATGCTGGTGAAAGAGTCTCCTATCTCTTTGGCTCTTCCCCCATGATATCCAAATCTAGCTCTAAAGCTGTCACAGTACCCAATTCTCAGGCTTTCCCCCTGTAGTCCCAGGGCCCCTACCAGATCTGCAATACCACATCTGAGATTTTGGAGTCATGCTGGGACCCCAGGGCCTCAGTCTTCAGCACTGGACTGGCAGAGCCTTCCCAAGGTGCAACGTTTCATTTGGGATTGCACTTCCCCAGCCCTAAGCAGCCATTGCTCCTGAGGTGGTTCATGAAAATGTTGACAGTTCAGTTGGACACTGTCTAAACGGACTCATCCAGCTGCCACAGTCACTTCCACTGGGTGACCCCACATTAATAGCCATCATGAAGAGAGCTTCATCCAGCTCCCAACTTGAACTTCTAACAGTGATCTGGGAAACAACCTGAAGATCATCCAGCACTGGCTCAAACTGAGGTAATCATGGGGGAGCAGGAAGGGGACAGAACAGCTGTTCTACTGGCTTTCAGTGCACCTGCCTCTCCTCAGATAGGTCAACATTCCAGAGTAGGACACAAAAGCTCCATATAGGGTCCTCTCATCCCCCTAACTAAATAGGAGAGTTCTCAGCAAAGGACAACATGTGCCTGAAATCCTATTAACCCAGAGATAAGAGAAGAGGAGCCAGATGAGAAGAAACCAGCAAAAGAACCCTGGCAACTTAAAAAAGAAAATAGTTCCACATCCCCAAGGGATTGCAATGGAGGTACAGTAGTGAATGCCATCCACAAGAAAATTGCCAAATTGACAGAAATGGAATTTCTTCAGAATATGGATTCCAAAGATTAATGGATTGAAGGATTTAATAAAAAAAAAAATTCCAGAAAATGAATAAGCTGATAAAGAGCCAGACAACATAGCAAAGCATATAACAGAAGTTAAAGAAATGAAAGAGTCATTTACAGAACTTCAAAACACAGCAGAAAGCTTCAACAACAGGTTAAACCAAGTAGAAGAAAGAATCTTAGAGCTCAAAGACAAGGTTCTCAAGGCTCCCAGTTATTCAAAGAGGTAGAGAAGAAAATAAAAAAGTCTGAGGAATGACTGAGAGAGATATGGAACTATGTGAAGCAAACTAACATATGAATTATAGGTATCCCTCAGGGAGAAGAAGAAAAAGAAAGAGCCAGAAGCAATGGAAATCTATTTTGAGGGAATAATTGAGGAAAACTTTCCTGGTATAGCCATAAATTCAAATATACAGATACAACATGGTCACTGAACCCTGGGAAGATTCATAATAAATAGCGCATTTCTAAGAAACATAGTATTGAGCTGACTAAAGTCAAAAAGGAGAAAATTTTGCAAGCAGCAAGACAAAAACAGTTAACCTACAAAGGAAAACCCATTAAGCTAACTGTAGATTTATCAGCAGAAACCCCACAAGCAAGAAGGAAGTGGTCCCCATCTTCAGTCATCTTAAACAGAGTAATTGCCAGTACAGAATTTTGAATCTTGCAAAACTGTATTTCACAATTGATGGAAAATTATTTTTTCCAGACAAGCATACACTAAGGGAATTTGCCACAATCACAGCTGTCCTTCAGGAAATAATTACAACTGCATTATACATCAGTCAGCACAACAGATACCCACCAGTGTAAAATCACCCCCCAACCCTAAAACTGACAACACTTATACTATAAGAGGGAAAACAAAGCAATAAGGTACTACCCAACATAATGAGCATATCAGCATCAATTTGAATGCTCCACTCAAAAGAGATAGGGTGGCCAAATGAATGAAAACACACAACCCAAGTATCTACTGTCCCTAGTAAATGCATCTAAACCACAAGAATGCATGCACACTGCATGTGAAAGAATGGCCAAAATATTCCACACAAACAGGAATGAAAAGAGAACAAGCATAACCCTCCTCACATCAGATAAAATTGAGTTTAAATCAACAAATGTGAAGAAAAACAAGGAGGATCATTATATAATGGTAAAGGGAGAGATTCACCAAAAGACCTAATGATCCAAATTATATACATACCTAACTCAGGAGCTCCTAGATACATAAAGCAAGTTTTACTAGAGCTAAGCAAAGAAATAAATAACACCATTACAATTGCCAGTGGCTTCTAAATGACTACAGAAAGATTACAAATTGTCATTTCTCAAGTGGCTTCAACATCCCACTGTCAGAGCTGCACAATTAATCAAAGCGGAAAATAAAGAAAGAGTGGACTTAAACCAGACTCTAGATCAAATGGACCTAACAGACATTTACAGAACATTCTACCCCATTACTACTGAATATATATTCTCCTGAGCACCACAAGGATTATTTTCAAGATTGATTATACCTTGGGCTACAGAACAGGTCTTAACAAATTAAAAAATTGAAATCATATCATATGTCTTCTCACACTACAGTGGAATAAAATTAGAAATGAATTACAAGAGAAAATACTCAAACCTACACAAAGTCATGAGAATTAAAAACCTACTGTTTAATGATTATCACATCAAGAATGAAATCAAAATGAAAATCAAATATTCTTTGAATGGAACAGTAAGGGGATATAAGCTATCAAAACCTATGAGTCTCTGCAAAAGCATTTTCCAGGGGAAAATTTATAGCTCTAAATGACTACATCAAAAATACAGAAGAAGCCTTTCAGCCGGAGACGCCATCTTTCAGTAATTCACCAAAATGACAAACACAAAGGGAAACAGGAGAGCCCCCAATACACGTTCTCTAGGCCTTTTAGAAAACATGGAGTTGTTCCTTTGGCCACATACATGCCAATCTACAGGAAACGTGATATTGTAGACATCAAGGGAATGGGTACTGTTCAAAAAGGCATGCCACACAAATGTTACCATGGCAAAATTGGAAGAGTCTACAATGTTACCCAGCATGCTGTTGGCATTGTTGTAAACAAACAAGTTAAGGGCAAGATTCTTGCCAAGAGGATTAATGTTTGTATTGAGCATATTAAGCACTCTAAGAGCCGGGATAGCTTCCTGAAACGTGTGAAGGAAAATGATCAGAAAAAGAAGGAAGCCAAAGAGAAAGGTACCTGGGTTCAACTGAAGCGCCAGCCTGCTCCACCCAGAGAAGCCCACTTTGTGAGAACCAATGGAAAGGAGCCTGAGCTCCTGGAACCCATTCCCTATGAATTCATGGCATAAAGCATATCACATAGCACACAGGAGTACCAGTGGACCCATGCTTTTAGGTGCAAGAACCTATTTACTCTCCATGAGCTCATGGCATAATAAGTGTACAGCATAGCACACAGGATAACCAATTAGACCCCATGTAACAGTGATACAAGGTGCTGGAACCTATTTCCCATGAATTCAAAAGTCAGTGTTTTGTCACATTCAAGGGCAAGATGCCTCCCTGAGCTACTGGAGCCTCTTCCCTATGAATTAATGGGATGGTAGTTAAAAACAAAAAACAATAGCCTAAAAATGTGTGTTGTTCATTCACTACAAATGTGATTTTTTTTCTTTTGCCTCAAAGAAATATTAAACCAAATTTTAATGTATCCTAAAAAAAAAATACAGAAGAATCACAAATTGTTATATCTCAAGGAACTAGAAAAGGAAGAGCAAATCAAACCTAAAGTCAGAAGAAGAAAAGAATAACAAAGTTCAGAGCAGAACTAAATGAATTGGAAAACCAACCAAAAAATACAACAAATCAATGCAACAAAAATTGGTTCTTTGAAAAGATAAAATCAAAAGATCTTTTGCTACAATAGGAATAGAAAAGAAAGAACCCAAATAAGCTCAATCAGAAATGAAATAGGAGACATTAGAGCTGACTCCACAGAAATACAAAATATTATCTGTGAATACTATGAAAATCTCTATGCATATAAATTAGAAAATGTGTAGGAAATGGAAAAACTTGTAGAAACACACAAACTTCCAAAATTCAGTTGGGAAGAAATAGAATTCCTGAACAGATCAATAACAATAACAGTTATATATATAAAAAAATCTTCCAAGAAAAAAATCACCAGACCAAACAGATTCATAGCCAAATTAACCAGAACTACAAAGATGAGCTGGTACCTACACTATAAAAATTATTCCAGAATGTTGAGAAGAAAAGAATTCTCCCTACTTCTTCTATGAAGCCAGTATCACCTTTATACCAAAGTCAGAAAAGGATACAACAATAAAACTACAGACCAATATACCTTAGGAATATAGATGCAAAAGTCTTCAACAAAATACTAGCAAACTAAATTCAACAGTACATTAAATGAATAATCCACCATGACAAAATGGTCTTCATTCCAGGAATGCAAGGATGGTTCAACATATGTAAATCAATAAATGTGATTTACTGCATAACCAGAAGCAAAAACCAAGACCATATATGATCTCAGTAGATGCAGAAAAAGCATCTGACAAAATTCAGCACCCATTCATGATAAAAAAAAAAAAAATCCTTGGCATAGAAAGAATAGCTCTCAAAAATTTAAAAGCTATATATTGAAAACCCACAGCCAACATCATAATGAATGAGGAAAAGTTGAAAGCACTCCCCCTAAGAACTAGAACAAGACAAGGGTACACAGTCACCTCTGCTATTCCAAAGAGTGCTGAACTGCTTAGTCAGAGCAATCGGGCAAGATTGCTATCTTTTTTCCCTGATTATATAATCTTATACCAAGAAAGCCCAAGGAGTCTAAGAGACTTCTGGAATTGATAAATCAATCAATCAATCAATAAATCTCAGTTTATATAATCAAGGTACTCAAATCAGTAGCATTTCTATGTACCAATAACCATCAAGCTCAGAGTCAAATAAAAAATGCAATACCATTCACAATAGCTACAAAGAAAATAAAATGCCTAGAAATGTACTTAACCAAGGAAGTAAAAAATCTGTACAAGGGGAATGATGAAACATCAAGGAAAGAAATATAGAGGGTACAAACAAATGGAAAAACATATCATGCTCATGGATTGGTAGAACAAACATTGTTAAAATATCCATACTACCCAAAGTAATTTACAGCTTCAACGTAATCCCCATCAAAATATCAACATCATGTTTCACAGTCCTAGAAAAAATAATTCTATGCTTCATTTGGAACCACAAAAGAGCACAAATAGCCAAAGCAATCTTAAGTAAAAAGAAAAAATCTGGAGGCAATACATTACCAGACTTTATACTATAAGGCTACAGTGACCAAAACAGCAGGGTATTGGTACAATAAAATAGAGTTTATGCGTAATCTCCATACTGTTTGAAAAACAGATTACTCATAAACTAAAAGTAAATCTACCATTCCATCTAGCAATCCTACTTCTGATACCTACTCAAAGGAAAAGAAGTCATTTCAATAAAAAGACACTCACCCTTAAATGATTATTGTAGCACAATTCATAATTGCAAAGATGTGGAATCAACCCAAGTGTCTATCAACTCATGAGTGGATTAACAAAATGTGGTAAATGTATATCATAGAGTGCTATTCAGCCATAAAAGGGATGAATTAACGCCTTTTTCAGCCATTTGGATGGAACTAGAGAAGATTATCCTAAGCAAAGTATCTCAAGAATGGAAAAACAAACACCACATATACTCACTATTGGAACTAACTGATGAGCACACATGTGGACAGAGGGAAAAAAAAAACTCATTGGTGGAGGGAAGGGCCAAAAACCTACCTAATGGATACAATGAACACTGTTTGTGTTCAGGAGATGGGCACGATTATAGCTGTCAAGTATTATGAAAGTGATCCATGTTTCAGAAAAATTTGTACCCCCTCAAAATGATTCTGTCTGACTTTCATTAGGTGGTGACATTATGGGGAGCAGGTCGTTTCTTCTTAGGTTTAATTGTATTTTCTAATATTTCTATAAGAAATAAATTTCACTTTCATATCAAAAAATATGCTACAAATTATTTTTAAAAAATTTGTAAGCAATTACTACGATTCAAGGTTTATATGACCTGTGTTGAGATTTGGCTATAAGTAAGTTTCATATCAGTCCAAACATACAGGTTTATTTGTTTTTTAAACATCTTTAAGTTAGTGTGATTTCCTTTAAAACCTATTCTTTCTTGTTTATTCCCTATTTCAATATGATACCACCCAATCACTCAACCCAAATAAATATTTTTTGAATGAATAAACTACATTTCTTCCCCCCCCCAGAAATATTTCAGGAACAAAGATGAGTCTTTTTTTTTTTGGCCAGGGCTGGGTTTGAACCCACCACCTCCAGCATATGGGACTGGAGCTCTATCCCTTGGAGCCACAGGCGCCACTCACTAAGATGAGTCTTAATAGTCTATATGCCACTCAGAGTTAATTTTATCTTTTATCCTGTTTTATAATTGTGAGCATATTATATTTTTAATAAATTAGTTTATTATCATGCTATAAATATCACCTTTTATATTACATATGTGATATGGTAGTTACTTCTATTATAAACAATTTATTATTGTGCTAGAGAATACAGTATATTCTTGTCAAGCAAAGTTTGCTTATTTCTGCTTAAAATGAAACTAAGTCTCAAGGAAGAGCATGTAAGTATCCCAATTTATTGAAATCAATAGTCAGAAAAATGATTTTGCCTGATGTATCTTTAATTTAAATGATATCATGAAGTTATGTGCATAAACCTGACATAATGTACTATTTCCGAAATTCTCTAATGATAAAATAGATGTATAAATTTAAATCACTTCATTTCATTAAATTTACTTGGCAATGCTATTTTAGATTTAAGTTAACCTCAGATAAAAAACAGGCCATATGTGAAAAAAGTCTATGCCATTCTAAAATTTTACTTGCAAAAAATTTTTTTTACTTTAATGAATCCTTATTTGAATGTGCTGGAAAATTAAATTCTCTTTCCTTGGTCTACAGATGGCCATCTTCTCCCCACATCTGTACACAATCTTCCCTGTATGTGTTATCTGTATACTCTCTCATTATAACATCAGTGCTTTTGTGTAAACGCCAACCCTTATGACTTCATTTTAAATTAATTATCCTTTGAAATACCCTATATCCGGCTCGGCGCCTGTGGCTCAACCAGCTAAGGTGCCAGCCACATACACCTAAGGTGGCAGGTTCGAATCCCCAGCCCGGACCCGCCAAACAACAATGATGGCTGCAACCAAAAAAAAAAAAAAAAATAGCGGGCGTTGTGGCGGGCGCCTGTGGTCCCAGCTACTTGGGAGGCGGAGGCAGGAGACTCGCTTGAGCCCAGGAGTTGGAGGTTGCTGTGAGCTGTAATGCCATAGTACTCTACCCAGGGGGACAGCTTGAGGCTCTGTCTCAAAAAAAAAAAAAAAAGAAATACCCTATATCCAAATGAATAGCCCCAATTGGAACTAGTGGGGGTTTCTCAACTTGTGAACTTTGGGGCAACACAACTCAGCCCATAACCTAGGCTTTGGATCACCAGGTCACAACTGGAAAGACATTGTGTTTATTGCCATTATATTGTATTCTGTGAGGCACACAAAGTTGGGGATCTAAAACAACTTTCACCCCTTCATGCTGCCAGGGCCCAATCTGCTTTCAAAGTACTTCACTGCAAGAATAGAAAGAACACCCCAAATTAAAAAGAATTACAGAAAAAGGAATTGTTGCACACACCTGAGCAATTCACCACACACAATTTCTGGGTTGATGACTTGGAAGTTAAGAGCATTTATCATAGCATCACACAAGACCAGGAACATTGCTAAGAAATTCAGTCTTTCTCTGCAAGACACACCATTGTAACTCAGATTGGGTGTATTGGGCTCAAACTGGGTCATGTCCATTCCCTAACTAGTCAGAGAGAGGGCAATGAGGATCCCCTGGGGATTCCAATTACTGATAACTTCCATCAGCAAATGGAGAGCACAAAGTCTGCCTTCCTGAGCATGCTTGGGTGGTGACTGATGCATACTACAAGGACCTGATAGGTGTCAAGGTGAAATGTTGTCTGTTACAGGAACTGGAAGGACAAAAATCTAGTGAGCCCTGTGCAAGTTAGAAAGTATGATGCAGCTCCTTAAAGTTTCCCAAATAGCAGAAACTTATGAGAAATCACCCCAATATGTATGTTCAGGTAAACATTCAATTCAGATAGACAGCTACCTTCCCAAGTTCTCCTCCACCTTCCTTGTTGTTTTAAATAGCACCTTCCTTGTTGTTTTAAATCCTTTCTCTTGGGTGAACTCCAGATAATTGAATGAAAACAGATCTTTGGCTAACAGACCTTTGCCACATTCACATTCATATGGCCTGTTCCAGTATGAATTGGCTGTATCTTTGGCTAAAGACTTTCTCATATTTATCATATTGAAAAGTCCTTTATTTAGCTAGTGTGAACCCTCTGGTATTGAATGAGACTGGAGCTTTCGTCCCAAAGATTCACCACCTTCAGCACACCCAAAAAGTCTTTCTCCAGTGTGTACTTTTTAATGTTTAATGAGGTTAGGCTTGTTGCTAAACAATTTTCCACACTCTACAGAAACACTTTGCTTAGAAAGCCCCTCCTCATCCTCAGTCCCACGCCAACAACTTGTGTAGGTTCCACGAGTACTTATGGAACTGGTGGGAAGAGACAGGTGTTTGAGGAACACATCCATATCAGGATTCAGTGACCTCAAGATTCACTGTACCCTTGCTTGGTCAGGTGACCTTAGGTTGGGTGTTTAACTTGTGCACCTCAATCTGCCCCTTAACAGTCATGAGAACAGGAACAAAGATGCCATCTTCCAGTGTTTCATTATCCTCATCGCGCACCTCCCCTCTGCATGCCCGTGGTGGCTTCTATTCCTGCTTCTGACTAAACTCTGAACCCTTTGGCCAGGTGAACACTGTGGAGAGCAGCCAAAATATAGAATTATTTATTAAAATCCTTTTTTACCTTTCTCCTCCAAGATGCTAATTCTTAAAGCTGTTAAGTTCTGCTATGGGCATGTGCGTCTTTGTAAGTCCTACTCTATTTTTCTTGTCTGGCTATTACCTTGGACATTACTGGTGCCAGCATATAAAATCAGGCTGATGCCCTGTGTCTGGGTGTAATGAGATATAGGTCAGGGTCCAGGTAACTGTTAGAGATTATACCAGTTATCTAAGAATTGGGGAAATGAATTCAAACAACTAAAAATGGAGCTGGAATTAATATTTATTTCCCCCACATAATCCACAATTGAGACAGTAGGGAATGGACGGATTTCCATGGAAATGCACAAACATTAAGTACTTGGATGGATGACTCTGAAGACATTTGCAGCCCAAACCCCACTGATAACTTTGAAATGCTATATTGTTGTTTACTACGGATGCATGAAAAGATCAGTTGTTAGATATTATCGCTTTTTTGCAAAGGTTTCCAACATTCTTCTTTTCACAGTGAACAGGCTCTGAAAGAAACCTCTTAATCTTTATTCATATCCACAGGCCTTTACTAATCCTTCTTGAGTAATTATTCTGTAACAGTTGTGTAACAGTCACAAACTTTCTTAAGGAGCCAGGATTATAAAGAAAACTCATGTGAGAAGATGATTGTGTCTTCCATACAGAACCTGTACTCTGAAAGAGATGAACTACTATGTACATAAACATTATTGGCTTTTGTAGTGGGAATGATAAATCACTGTTCTCTCATGCTTTTGTCAGCTACAAATTCAGAACTATCTTTTACTAGGAATGCTTTCTAAAAATGGCTTCCACTTACTGCTCGGTAACAAAAAGAAGAACAGACATAGAACATAACAGGAAGTTGTGCTGCTCCAAAAATATCATAGGAATGGATGATATGAAAACCTTCACCAAACTTGGGACCATGGCACCATTCACACCTGGATGTCCTAAAATGAGGGAAACAGCAAGTCAGTGTTTCATAAATTTCTACTAAGGACATTGTGCTTGATGCAATCCAAGACTCAAAGTAGTATAAAATATGGCATTTACCTTCATTGAGCTTACCATCTAGATGAGCTACTTACCATTGAGTGAAAAATTAAACGTTAAAAGAGCTAAACGATAAAATAGATATGTATACAGTCCTAGTTTTGTAAAACAAAAAGTATACATACGTGCATCCAAAGAAAAGATTGTGGGGGGTGGATGTGGGGGGGGAGGGAGGGTGATTGGTGGGGTCACCTCTATGGTTAATCTTACAAGGGTACAAGTGAATCTTTCTAAAAGCAGAGGATGAATGTCTTAACTCAATAACTAAGAAAATGACATGAAGGTTATGTTAACCAGTTTGATGAGAGTATTTCAAAAGGTATATGAAAACAGCACACTGTATCCCATGATTGCATTAATGTACACAGTTATGCTATAAGAAATAAAAAATAAAAAAATAAAAAGATTGTAAGGATAGATCTCAAACTGAAAATAGTTATTATCCTCAGGAAATGTGACAATAGGGAATTTTAAATTTTGTTATAATTATTTTTTTATTTTCCAAATTTTACATAATTACAATGTGAGATTTAACATCCTTCGTGTTCACCACGTCATTCATAAACTGCATTCTCCTATCACTTATCCACTTGTCTATGGGTTGTATCTTTTCTTACCGAGTTTTGGAAGAGCTTTTGCTTTTTACAGTCTCAGTTTTCCATGGTCAACCTCAGTCCAAAAATATTCAGTGGAAAATCCCAGAAACAAACAATTCATGAGTTTTGAATTTCCCACCTAGGACAGGAACGATGTCTTTGTTCAGGGTCTTCACACACACTGTAGACTCTGTCTGCCTGTCAGTCACTGAGTAACACTCTCAGTTACAAGATCATTGTGCTACCACTGTACTTGGGTTCAAGTAACTTTTATTTTACTTAACAGTGGCCCCAAAGTGCAAGAGGAGAGATACTGGCAAATTGTTATAATTGTCCTGTTTTATTATGTTTATTTTTGTTAATCTCTTACCACTCCTAATTTAGAAATTCAACTTCATTTAGTACTATTTGAGGTTTCAGGCATCCATTAGCGGTCTTGGAACACATCCCACGTATCTGTGGATATATGTTGACTGTATATATGTTTTCCAATTATTATAAAGATTGAAATATCTTCTTCCAGATAATGGCTCACCTTTTAACTTCATTGCTGGGATCTTATATTTATGGAAATATTACTCTTTTGGCAAATTTATCACACATAGTTTACAGCATATATTTTTTGTGGTTGGTGTACAACTTTCACTACCACAAAATTATACAGATAGTTTTCTACACTTGCTTGTCAAAGCTTTGAAATTTTGCTTTTCTTTTTTAAATCTTTACTCCAAATGGAAATAATTTCATATGCTGGTGGCAAACACATAGCAGGAATCTAATTTTATGATTAGATTGTGAATGACCAAATGTCTCAGCACCATTTATTGAAAAGTCTATCCCTTTTCTATTAAGCCACAGTGTTGTTTTTTCAAATCCCAAGCTTCCCCATCTGCGTAAGAACATATCCCCGGAATATGCTTTCAGTTCCATTGGTCAATTTATCTTTCCTTACACCTAACACCAACCTGTACTGCTTTCTCTGACTTTATAATAAGACTTTTAAAAATTAATTTATTTAGGTTTTAAAATTTTTTATTTCATTATTTATTATGATAAGCCTTGATGTTTCCTAGGCAAGTTACTTACATTAGGCTTCCTTTTCAGGTTTGTCCCGGCTATTTGGGAGCCTCAGCTTTTCCATGTACAATTAGAATAGCTTATTAAGTTCCTCAGAAAATAATATTGGGATTTTTATCCTAATTGCATTGAATTTAGCTCTATTTAGGGGGAACTGATATATTTTTACTACGAAACCTTATTATCTCTGCATGTGTATATGTGTCACTTAACTCAGCCTTCTTTTCTTTTTTATAAAGCTTTGATTTTTTTTTTTTAATTCTGGAATTTTGGGCTGGAGGTGGGTTTGAACCTGCCACCTCCAGTAGATGGGGCCGGCGCCCTACTCCTTTGAGCCACAGGCACTACCCCTTTAATCGTTTTAAGTTAAATATTTTGCATATATTTTCCTTGATACATTCCTAGGCATATTGTGTTTCTTTTCCTATCATAAAAATATCTTTGGGCAGCACCTGTAAAAATCATTTTACTATAAGAACATTTGTACTAGAATGTTCATCACAGCTCAATTCACAATCACTAAGACATGAAATCAACCCAAGTGCCCAGTAACTGGTGAACCGATTAATAAACTGTGGTATGTGTACACCACAGAATACTATTCAGACACAAAAAAGATGGAGACTTTACATATTTTGTATTAACCTAGATGGAGTTGAAGAATATTCTTCTTAGTAAAGTATCACAAGAATGGAAAAGCAAGTATCCAATGTATGCAATACTAATATGTAACCAATAGATAAACAATTACACACCCACACGAGTGAAAAATAATTAAATTCAAGGGGGGAGAGGGGAGGAGGGAGGGTGGGGAATTGGTAAACTCTCACCTGAAGGGCACAATGTAAGGGTGTATAGCGCACCACCTGGGTGAAGAGCTCAACTACAACTTGACCTTTACCTAACAAATGCAAACACTGTAACCTAATCATTTGTACCCACATATTAATCTGGAATTAAACAATAACAACAAACAAAATTGTTTCTGGTATCATTTTCCTTTTCTCTGATGCAAATTCTTTGCAGTCTTCTTTAGTGAAAATCTATTGAGGGTCAATTCTGTGTTTTCGTTTCTCTGAAAATATCATTCTTTATCTTGTTCTTGGAAGTTACTTTTGCTGGGAAAAATATTTTTTCACTTGTCGTTCCATTGTTGCTGGTAGTTGATTTGTTGTTTTCTGTAAGTGATTAATTTTCCTAACTTGTTGTAAGTTTTCATCTTTGTCTTTGGTGTTCTTCAGTTTTCCCCCAGGGTATTTCCCTTAGCATTTGTTGGGCTCTCACATCTGTCATTACTTCTGAGAATTTAGAGCCATTAGCTCATTGAAAAATGACTTGTATTCTTTCTGTTCTCACTTTTTTATGTGTGAGTCAAAGTGTTGCCCTGTCATCCTGTCTGGAGTTCAGTGGCCCAGACACAGCTCACTGCTACCTCAAACTTGGACTCCAGTGATTCTCCTGGCTCAGCCTCTGGAGTAGCTGGGACTACAGAGACTACTGACATGCACCACCTAAGGCTAGCTACTTTATTTTTTGTAGAGAGGGGATCTTGCCCATGCTGTTCTTGAACTCCTGGCTTCAAGCAATCCTCCCACCTCAGCTGCCCAAAGTGCTAATGTTATCAGCATTTTTCTTTCTGCTGGGCGTCCCTGGTGTGGAGATTCAAGAATGAAACCCTGATCATGCAAATAAGTGACAGGACGAAGTTTATTTACAGAGGACATAGAAAGAAAGGTAACAAAGCCTCAGCAGTGGAGCAGGGGAATTCCCAAGTGGGAAACCCCTTATGGGGTTCTGCCTAGGGGTTCTTGCACTGCTTGGGGTGGGAGGGTCTTGGGATTATGTGTCACACTTGGCCAGGAGGTGGCAGACCGAAAACATCCTGCCCATGCTGGTTAGCAAATGAAGGAGGTCCTCACAGTTCCTGTCCCAGGGAAAGCAGCAGCATGGTGTGTGTTTTTCACTTTAGGAAGGGCCACGCTGATGAGATACTGGTCAGGCTGCTTTTTTCTGATTCTGCTTGTGTTGAGAGAGTGTCATCTGGAGAAGCCCTGTTTGCCCAGGACTGGAAAATGGGGGAGTCCCTGTCCAACGTGAATAAGGGAACCCTGTTATCACTAGGATTACAGGCAGAAGCCACTGTGCCTGGGTCTCTAAGTCTCCCTTTCTGGGTCTCTAAGTCTTCTTTTGTCTCTCTGCACCTCTTCCCACCTGTCTGCATATTCATTATAACTTTTTCATCAGTCTTTTCACGTGTGTACGATCTGCTTTTTAACGCAGGTACCAAGTTAACTTCAACTATTACATTTTTCAGTTTCTAGAATTTGCTTTCATTCAAAATTTCTCTGTTATATATTCCGGGTCAAATTTGATACTTATTCCTTAATTATTTTAAAATTATATTTTATTTCCTTAAACACCGAAAGAAGTTATTTCATACTCTGTAAACAATGCTAATAGCGTAGATCCTTAGAGATTAGTATTTGTTGATTTTTTTTTCTTTTTTTGCTGACTTTTATTCTTAATGGCTTGTTTCCTCATGTATTTGGAGATTCTTTAAATTGTCAGACAATATTCATTGAACTTAATTTTTGGGAATCTTTACAGTCTAATGTTTCTTTCACAATCATTTGTTCTCCTGGGAGATCACCACTCTGGGACCACTTAGCCTCTTCTTGGGTCCAAATTTAATTCACCAATCTCAGGTTCAGCTTCCCTACCTTGTGCAGAATCCAAATCTCATCATCCCATATCTGTTTACCCCTCACTAGTTAAGTTTTCTTTTCTTTTCTTTTCTTTTCTTTCTTTCTTTCTTTCTTTCTTTTTTTTGAGACAGAGTCTCACATTGTCACCCTTGGTAGAGTGCCATGGCATCATAGCTTACAGCAACCTCACCTCAAACTCTGGGGCTCAAGCGATTCTCTTGCCTCAGCCTCCCAAGTAGCTGGGACTACAGGCCCTGCCACTCTTGCTCAGGTTGGTCTCAAACTCATGAGCTAAAGTGATCCTCCTTGCTCGACCTCCCAGAGTGTTAGGATTACAGGAATGAGCCATTGTGCCTGGCTGTTTTAATTCTTTAAAAAAAATTTTTCCCCTGAAGATCTTTCCTTCTTTCTCGTGTGCAATCAAGTTTCATAAACATTGACATCTTAATGCCCTAAAAATCAAAAACTTCTGGGCCTGGTTCTTTCTTTACTGGCAGATTTTTAACCACTTTTCTCAGTTTTTCTAAGAGTTACTAGTTTCTTCAGGTGTTCTACCTTATATTAATATTGGAAATTTACATATTTCTGGCACACCATCTTACTTGGGCATATAGAAAGTATTTGTTAAATTAATAACCTAAGCACTAATGGTGAACACTTCAGTAAAAATGGTCTTGTACCATCTGAAGGAAGAAGGTCCAAGCCAAAGGGAACTGTGAGTATGTGGGATTTAAGAACCTTAGTCTAGAGATGAGGCAATGATTCTAACACCGTGGTCACTGAAACTCGAGAAAGAGAAGTTCCTCCACGTAGGTCTACTCTATTCGAGTAAAACATTTCCCTATAGATTGTACTTGGAACTAAATAATTTTTTTCTGGAAGAATTCATTTCTATGTACTTAATGGAAGATTTATGTGACAACCATACATAGATATTGCCAAAAACACCTCAGCAGCTCACATTGGGTATAAGTAATAACTTGAGAATATTTTTTTAAAATGGGATTGAATTATTATACCTGAAAAGCTGGAAGTAGCAATTTGAAGAATTATGTGTGTGGTTTTGTGTAGAGTGTGTGTGTTAGTACAATAGTTATGTGGACCTGGAATGAACATCTTAAATGCTTAAAAGTGTGTTTAGTTAAAAGAGCTTTGATATCTGCTTACCATTTTAGTAAGTTCTGAATTTTTGCTGGAATCTTCTCATAAAGTTTATGTAGACCATGCTTGACAATGAACAAAGATACAATGTGAGTAAGTCGTTGTGGATCGTTCAACGAATATTCTTTCCAAAAGCAAGGATGAGTGAAATTATTCTCAAACTGAATTTTCATCAGGCTAAGCTTCAGAATTCCGCATGGGAAAAAGCCTAGTTCATTCCCATCGACATTCAGTCTTTCAAGTGACCTATAAAATAAAGAAAGCCATATTTGTTAAAAAGTTAACATAATTCATAATATCGAAATAAAAATCTGCCTCAGTGTTCTTGAAAATTGGTATCAAACTTAGTAGCAATAAAATACAAGTACATATTTATTTCCTTGGAATCAAGAGAATTTATTTACAAAGCAATTGAAGCAATATTATCATTGTAAATAAGCACATTTGTGTTAATAGCACAGTTAGAGCACATTATTTAAGTTTTTGCAATGTGTTATAACTATGGAAAAGGAAAATAGTCACAAACACAGCTAGACTAATGAATGGTTTAGTACCTAAAATATAGTACAGTACAATGATATGCAGAAAGAAGATGTTACCATAGAGAAATTGAACATCACACATGTTTTCATTCAAGCCTAATCAAAACAGTAAAATTTATGCTATCAAAACATACAAGTGCTATGTTACGCTTTAACTTTTTATCACCTGAGTCTCCTTGGTTTTTTCTGGGTCAACTGCTTCTAATAATTGTTATTGCTTTATTCAAAGAGAACCAAAATCATTGATTTTCTCATGTTTTTTTCTTAATCAGGCCTAGATGAGGTTTGAACCTGCCACCCTGGTGTGTGGGTCTGGTGCTCTCACCACCTAGCTACGGCCCTTAGCTTGATTTTCTCATTTTGACTTGTCTCAATGGTGTTTTGTATGGTCACGTATCTCCTTTTTTTTTTCTAGACAGGGTCTTACTCTGTCACCCAGGCTACAATGAGGAGTGTGATCGTAGCTCACTGCAGCCTCAAACACCTTGGCAGAAGTGATCTTCCTGCCTCAGCTGTCTATGCTAGTAGGGACTATAGGCATGTGCCACCAAGTCTGGCCTTTTTTTTTTCTTCTTCTATTTTTGGTAGAGACAAGGTCTTGCTCTTGCTCAGGTTTATCTTTATCTTGAACTCCAGACCTCAATCAATCCTCCTGCCTCAGCCTCCCAAAGTGCTAGGATTACAGGCATGAGCCAACGTGCCCAGTCAGACTTACCTCCTTTCTAATTAGCGCTGAGAGCAGACAGAAAAGTGTCTGTTAATGACAGACAAGTAAAAATTAAATCTAAGCCTGGTCCTACTTGTCAAGTACATTACAGGTGGAGAGGCTGATGTTTGCGCTTCATGTAATGAGCCACTGGGAGCCTCTAGATTCTCATTTATAGTCCAGACTCACCTCTCCTGTCCACACAATTTAAGTTCTTTATGAATGATAATGCTAAAATATGATCAACAATAGAGCTAGGAAGATGGCACTGCAGTTACCTTCATCCCTCAACCATAGTTTGACTAATCCACCTCTTGTGGTCCCGGAAGGTGAGCAAGCCCCCAGGCTCTGCTTTGGTCCTGAAGGAGAACTGATGGACATAGTTATCTTTTTCTTCTGCACAAAACAAAAATCAAGGGGAACGCAACAGAGAACTTACTATGGACTGAATATTTGTGTCTCCTCAAAATTCCAGTGCTGAAATTCACACTGTCAAGTTGATGGTATTTGAAGGTGAGGACTTTGGGTGGTGACTAGGTCATGGAAGGAGTCCTCATGAGTGGGATTAGGATTCTTTCATGTAAGAGAAACTAGACAGAGAATCCTTGCCCCTTACACCATATGAGGTTAGAGAGAGCGGATGGCTATCTATGAGGAAGTGGACTCTCACCAGTCACAGAATCTGCCAGCAAAGTAATATTGGACTTTCCAGCCTCCAAAACTGTGGGGAATGAGTTTCTGTTGTTTAGAAGTCACCCAGACTATGATGTGTAATAGAGGCCCCAGCTGACTAACACAAGCCCGACGTGGACAATGAGAATGAGTGTGGTGCACTCCAGGGAAATGATGGTGAAGGTTTCCAGACCAGCGAGAGGTGAGGCTGCCCCTGCCTGACTTGGTTTATCTTGGAGAACTTGCCAGTTTAGGTGCTCCCTTCCCCTGAATAAGTTCGGGGGGAGGTGGCAGGTTAAACAATCTTGACGCTCAAAGGGCTCCAAGTTTAGACAGCCTTTGCCACTCAGCATGCTAGGAAATAGAGAAAGTTCCTCCTGGTGCATCACTGACATCCTAGGTACCCTGAGTGGTGTTCTGGGATCTCTATCGGACCCACAGAGAGTGAGGCCAGAAGAGAAAAACACAGAACGTAGGTTCTGAGGCAAGCAAGCTCTGTGGAGAGATAGACCAAAAAGTTGAAGTTGGCTGGGTACAGTGGCTCATGACTACAATCCGAGTACTCTGGGAGGCTGGGGCAGGAGGATCACTTGAAGTCAGGAGTTCAACACCAGTCTGAGTAAGAGCGAGACCCTGTCTCTACTAAAAATAGAAAAAATCAGCTGGATTTGGTGGTGTGCACTTATAGTCCCAGCTACTTGGGAGGCTAAGGAAAAGCATTGCTTGAGCCCAGGAGTTTGAGGTTGCAGTGAGTTCTAATGACACCGCTTCACTCTAGCCTCAGCAACAGAGCAAGAACCTCTCTCTAACACGCAAACAAATAGTTGGGAGTGAAGGTGGGGAAACAATATGATTCAAAAACACCAGGCACACACACAAAGATATTCTGGAACGGAAATGCATGAATTGCAAAACTAAAAAATTAAGTGGATGAATGGAAGACTAACATGGTTTTCATGGAGATCAAATTGGAGGTAGTGACAAAATATAAGAAATAACTCCAAGCAGAGCAAAAATATAATGAAAATCATGAGGAAAAATGTAATTGCCATGGAAGACAGATCCAGGAGATCCAACATATAAATAACACGCATTTTAGAAAAGAAAATGAAATAGAAGAGGAGACCCAATAATTAAACATATTTCTTTAACCAAAACAGAAGAGTTTGAGTTGGCTGGATAAGAGTTCACAGAATTCCAGGAAAGATTAAGAGAGGAAAAAGACATGCTCTTAAGCATAATCTGATAAAACTGCTGAAGATCCGGGGTTATGGAGAATCTTAGACTTTCCAGGTATAATAAGAGCCACATACAAAGAAAAAAAATCAAACTGACATCAGGGGTCTCACCTGCAACTCTGACAGCTAGAAGAGGGTGTGATGATAAAAGTTACAATGGCTGGGTGCGGTGGCTCATACCTGTAATCCTAGAACTCGGGGAGGTGGGTGGATTGTCTGAGCTCATGGAGATCAGCCTGAGTCAGAGCAAGACCCCCAACTCTAAAAATAGCTGGGCATTGTGGCTGGCACCTATAGTTCCAGCTATTTGGGAAGCTGAGGCAAGAGAATTGCTGAAGCCCAAGAGTTTGAGGTTGCTGTGAGCTATGATGCCATGATGCTCTACCAAGGGCAGCAAAGTGAGACTCTATTCCCCCATCAATCAATTAATCAATCAATAAAAGAAGAAGAAGAAAGAAAAGAAATTACTGTGAAAAGGGCTGCCAGATTGCTCACCCACCACAGATGTCATTTATCTGTTAAGGTTAGATCCTCAGAGAAAAAATTACTCATGTATTTCATCTGAGGAAAATACTTAAGGGAAAACTCTAAACAGCCAAAGAATCAAAAGAGACATTTCCAGGCTCGGGATGAGATGAAAGAGAGAAAACAGCATATGCAATGAATCCTGAAATAGAGTTAAATATAAAAGGAGAATGATTGAAATTATTTGTGAAATTTAAGTGCTACATAAATATTCTTTAATGAAAGAGAGATAACACAAAGGAAAGTACTAATGAAAATCTGAAATAATACATTGACTACTATTTGCATTTTGTATTGAATACATTGAATATGATTGCATTTTGCATTTTGCCTTTATGTATTTCCTTACAAAAGCTAAGTGAAGCAAATATTAATAAGAACCACAGACAAATGGGCATAAAGTAGCTTGTCATTTGTTAAGTAGTCATCCTTACTGTTCTGTAAATAATTACTGAAAATGTCACGTCTTAAAACTACTATACACCAATCGTTCTAATTACATTTTTAGCGAACTTCATGCTTCACATATTATATTTTACGGTCTCTAAATACATGAAAGGACCCTATTTTCTCCATCACCTTCCTTACTCAATATTATTGTTAAGAGGCAAATGACTTTGTATGCACCTACTGCTTCCAAAATACCTGAGTTTTTGGATCTGGTTTGGAATAACAGTAATTTCATTGTAGGAAACATCAAGCTCCTCGAGATATGACAAGGAAAATAACCTTAAGGAGACAGAAAAAATGAGTTGTAAAAATGATTACGTGTTTGCCGTCACTGGGAATAAGAAATAAGAAATAATTAAGAAAGATTTAATTAAGAAATTAGATTTAATTAAGAAATAAGAAATAATAAGAAAGATTTAATAAGAAATAATTAAATACTTGATAAAAGAAATAAGAAATAATAAGAAAGATTTAATAAGAAATAACTAAACACTTGATAAAAGTAGGGAGGAGTATAGAAAAACAATGGTTTTCTATGATCTTGAAATTATAATTACCATAGAAGCTCCTAAGAATTATTCACCTACCCATTAGGACTGGTTTCAGATGTTTGGAATGAACAAAATCCCAATTTTAGGAAAAGCCACCTGAGAAATTGCTAACGTCGTTTAGATATTTTTTCCTGTGGTTACTGTATTGGTTTCCCAGGGCCGACAGGACACGTTACCCCAATCTGGGTGGCTTAAATAAGGGAAATTGATTCTTTCACAGTATGGGAGGCCAGAAGTCCCAGACCAAGGTATCCGCAAAGTTGCCCCTTGTTTCTCTCCTGGCTTCCGGGGGATCCCCGCAATCCTTGGTGTTCCTCGGTTTGCCACAGCACAACTGCAACCTCAGCCTTTGTCGTCACGTGGCTTCTCATAAGGACACCAGTCACTGTATGCAGGGCCCACATTCATCCAGTATAAGCTTTTATTTTTTTTAAATTTCAGATTATTCCAGGGTTACGAATGTTTTGGTTACATGAATTGTTTTGGTCCAGTATGAGTTGACGTTATTAATGTGCCCGTCCCCCAGATAGTGTGCATTGTACCTGTTATGTGCGATTTTACCCATTCCCTCCTCCAACCTCCCCCCGTCTGGTTTTCCGTTGAGTTTTACTTCCGTATGCACACATGAGTGTTGATTGATTAGTTCCAATTTAAGAATGAGAACATATATTGCAAGAACGGAAAAACAGTATGGGCTTTCAGTAACTAATTTCATCTGCATAGGCCCTATTTCCAAATAAGGCAACGTTCTGAGGTTCTGTATGGACATGGAGTTTTAAAGGGTTCTGTTCAACCCAGTACAAGTGCATTCCGACTTTGCCAGTGACATATTTTTTATCTGTCTTTCCACCAAGATAAGTATTTAAAAGTAAGAACCAAAGGCTACAGAGACTACAACACAGACATTATGCTGCCATGAACATTAACTCCCGGGAAATGGCAGTAGAAATTGCTTTGTGCAGACTGGGACTGAAGGGCTAAGTATGATAGTTCTCGCAATCCCTAGTAAACATCCCCTTCCTTGTATGTGCTGTTCGCAAATACCTTCCTGTTTTCCACGTAAATAAAAGATGAAAAGTTATCTGCATGATTATTAGCTAAGGCGTCATGAGCACAGTACAACTTCTCACTATCTCAGCATGGCGTGTGAAGGCTCTCATGATCTGGCCCCAGACCACTTGTCCAGTTCACCTCCCATGCTCCTCCATATTTCCCGAGGGTCCAGTATTTATTTGCTAAAATTTCCTGAGTTAATCAGGTCTCACATATCTCCAAAAACCATACCAAATTCCCCCAAACTTGACTCTTCGATCATTGTCTTTTCATTTTATAATTCTTGGTTCAGCTATCACCTCTTCCAAGGAATTCTTCCCAAATCTGTCGGACTTGTTGAGATGTCTCTGCTGTACTTCTCTGTTTACCCCATCATAACTCCTAACACGTTGTGTAATAAGTGTCTGCCTCCTAAAATTATGAGATTCTGGAGGCCAGGGATTCAGTTTTATATTTCTAACTGTCCAATGCCTTGCATGGTGTCAACATATGATAAAACCATAATCACAACTGAATGAAAGGAATAGTGACCCCAGTTAATTTAAAATCATTTGCTGTAAGAGAGAGTAAATGGAAATAAACATACAAAATAAATGCCTTTTCAATTCAGTGTTCATCTCTGACTTATCTCTGTAAAGAAAATGGTAATATCATCTGGTCTTTCAATACAAAATCATGTTATTTTCTTGCCTCAGGCAGTTGCTAAAATCGCTTAGTGTTCCCTCACCTCTTCACTACTGGTAGCCTAGTACCTTTCACCACGGGGGATAGAAGCATGCTGATTGTGAGATTTAATAGGACTAGTAGGCATCAGTGAGGAAGCTAATTAAGAAGGTGCATAGATTCTAGAGTTGAAATTTACTTCATCTCTGTATGATTTTAGAATGCAAATCTGTTCAGACAGCCTTAGTTTGGGGTGGTATTCTACACCCCCACCAGTATCAGATCTATCAGATGGTCTTAAGGATGTGTGGTTGTTTTTACATTTAGTTCACTGCTTTATTTATTAACCTTAATAGGCATTGAGTTATATAAACTAGAGCCCTGCTGCTGGTTTGCAAGATTAGATTAGCCTTAATTATTACAAGTGTTAACCTGAAGACCACAGCAATATAGATATTAATTATTAATAGCCTACTGTACGTCCAAGACAATTTGAAATGATCGTTTACCATGCTATGGCTAGATTATTGTTATATTTTACAGATTAAAAGAAATAGATACTTCAAGAGGTTAATTAACTTATCCAAGTTAGTACGAATTTAGCTATCCTTTTTCTTCAGAAGTATAGAGACAAAGTAATTTAATCCCCTTTTTAAATCAATAACAATATGGAAAAATAAATGTGTATAATTTCAGAATCAGTTTTCAAGTATGTTGTTAGGTTCTTTGTTCTACATAGCTTTTCCTTCCTTAAAATTTTTTTTATAAAGAGGAAAGATGAAAAAAATTAGGGTGCTATGTATTTTTCAATATGGTAAAATAAATATAACATAAAATTGCCATTTTAACTATTCCTAAGTGTATCCTTTAGTGGCATTAACCACAATCACATTTTTGTGCAACCATGAGCACTACACAGATTTCCAGAACTTCTCCATCATCCCAGCCAGAAACTCTATACCCATTAGCCGGCTCCCTACTCTACCCCTCTCTGCCGTACTCCAGCCCTTCGTAACCTATATTCCACTTTCTGTCTCTATGAATTTCCCCGTTCTATGTACCTTATATAAGCAGAACCATACAATATTTGTCCTTTTGCGTCTGACCTAGTCCATTTAGCCTAATGTTTCCAAGGGCCATCCTATCTGTGTCATATACCAGCATTTCATTCCTTTAAGGATGATTAATATCCTATGTGTTATAATATATAGAGATAACATTTTGTTTATTTATTGATCTGTTAATGTATGTTTCAGTTCTTACCACTCTTTGGTTATTGCGAATAAAAACAATTAGATTTTCCATGCTCTTGGTGATGGACATTTGCACTGTTGGCTTTTTCAGGCTATTGTGAATAAAGCTGCTATGAACCTTCTCACTGAAGTCTTTTTATGAAGGTTAAAATGTACCTTCTCCCTCTTGGATATGAGTGGCTGAGCCACTGGAGATAATCACACAGGTAAGTAGGTCAATGTCCCTACAAATTCATGGTTTCCAATCTCAACATCGTATCTCAAACATTTGCTTTTCTGTGCTTTGCTTTTTAATCATTCCTCTCAATATCACACTGAAGCATCACAAATTTCCTTAATTCCTTTTCAATCTTCACTCTTCTTGCTCTCAAAGATGATCTTAATTTAAGTCACTTCAGAGTCATCTCCCTGAATCGATATAAAATAGGAGCTGAATAAATCTTTCTTCACCATGTGAACTTCCCATTTTCCTCCTCACATCACTCTATAGTTCTTGACATTCATGCTTAGGGCCCCCCTTGAGTTTCAGACGACAAGGGTCACCGCTCTTCAACATCAGAATCTCCACCTGGGCGCATGACTCCCTCGCCTCCCATCCCCTGTGACCTCTGCACCATCAACCTTGGCTCCTTCCCATCACCTTGTGAATACGCCTGAGTCTTTAAAACACTAACAACAAAAAAATTGTTTCTAAGATTCCACCTTTCCTCTAGCTTTTATCTAATCTCTCTTCTGCTGCTGCATTCAGATTTCTCCCCAGTCATCTACACTCATTTCCAAGTTCTCTTCTCGCATTCCATCTCAGCTCACGGCAAACTGGCTTTCGTTCTCAGCCTTCCACTGAAATTCCCCTCAGCTTTAATCTTACTGAGTTTCTCGATTGTAGCTGTCACTGCTTGATCATCCTTTTTTTTTTTTTTTTTTAAATAATCCACTTGCTTGGCTTTCATGACATGCCTGGTTCTCTTTATGAGCGCTTTTTCTGTCTTGATAATTTCCTCTTTTCCTCTTCATCTGTCTGTGCCTAAAAATACTAATGTTTCTCCAGAAATATCTTTCCAGAAGATTGCTGTACATTCTCTCTGATTTCAGGGAGCATATATCGACAATTCAAAATCTTTATCTCAAGCACAAAACTCTCCTGTGAGGTTCATATGTCTAAGTCCGATTTTGTGATGGAAAACACAATCCGAACCCAACATATTAATGTAAGAGTAAACTCATTCATTTCCTGCCTTCAAACCGCCTCAGCTTTAATCTTGCCACCCTCCTGCTTAAAACCAATTGATGGCTTCTCATTGCACTAATATTTATATATTAAATAAAATATAAATTTCTTCACCTGACCTCCAAGCGTCTCAGGATGATGTAACACTTGTCAAACTCTTGAACCCCCTAGGGCCACACTTGCATCAGCCAAGCTGGTTTTCGGTCCGCCTTTGGATAGTCTAAGCTCTTGTATGCCTCACGTACATTATTCCCATTACATGATTATTCCTTTCCCTGTTCTTGGCCTGGACTCCTAAGTTTCTGCTTAAATGCCATTTCCTCAGATGGGCTTTCTTAGTGACTCAGTTTAATTCATTTCTCCTGACATCTCATTGTTCATTTCATTCTTAGCCCTTAGAATATTTTATGTTCATGTATTTATTATGGTGTTTAATAAAATTCCTGTATCTTTCCATGGATTCTAAACCCCATAGGAGAAAAGAATCGTGCCTCTTTGATTTACCATCTAAACCCACACTTAGGACAGAACTTTGTATTTCATAGATAATAAATATACAATATTTTACATGAATGACTTATTTCACTTTAACTAGAAATCCCAGAGGCTCCTTGACTTTTCTTTTTTTCCCTTGACTCTTCTGTTCCTTACAGCCTCTAGGCCTCATCAGTCATCAATACCAGATCTTGCAGATATTTTTACTTTAATTTTTTTTTTTTTTTTGGGGCCAGGGCCGGGTTTGAACCCACCACCTCTGGTATATGGGGCCAGCGCTCTACTCCTTGAGCCACAGGTGCCACCCTTTATTTTAATTTCTTAACAGTTCGTTCCTTCTTCTCTGTGACCACTCATCACCTATTGCCCTGGTCTGAGTTCTCTTCATCTTTTGACAAAACTACCACAAAAGCCTCCCAACTGGTCACTTGGAGTTCTGTTTTATCTCCTCACATCCATCCTCCGTACTGCCACTAGCTTGATCTAAGTCCGTCTCCACCACTCCCAGATGGAGAACTCTTTAATTTTTTTTTTTATTGCATACAGAATAAAGTATAAATTCTTTACCTTAGTTCGCAAGGTCCCCAGATAATCTAGGTCCTTCTTACCACATAAGGCTCACTTCTTACCAAGTGGTCTTCCCTTTTAAGATTCAAAAACAGCCAACTGCTATACTTCTCACTCCGCATTATATAAGCTGCTTCACATTCCTCTTTTTCCCATGTATGTTGCTACTCTATTTTTTGAAGTAATATCTACCCCATGATTGTTCCTACTATCCTTTGCTCTCTCTCCCTTTTAACCTAGCTAATTCATACGCAGTTGCTGGGATCAAATAGCATCTCTTGGAGGGAACAATCTCTGACTCTCCAGAATGTGTTACATGCCACTCTTTGGAACCTGCAAATGTTACAATGTGCATTTCCATTATCTTATTTTATACCTGTGGTCCCCAACCCTGAGGCCCCAGACCAGTACTGGTCCATGGCCTTTTAGGAAGCAGGTTGCACAACAGGAGATGAGTAAGCAAAGCTTCAGCTATATTTTCAGCTGCTCTCCATCGCTCACATCTAAGGTGACCAGATTTTTAACATTGGTAAAGCGGGACACCATTGCTCAGAGGTAGGGCAGAGGAGGCATGTGTTCTTGATTAAAAATTTGGTCTATATGGAGCAACAAAAATTTTCATAGAATGCAAAAATGGTATTGTAATATTTATTTTAAATTTCAACATAAGTACAATTTACAAATATAATACATTAAAAAATAATTATGTATAGGGTGGCGCCTGTGGCTCAAAGGAGCAGGGCACCGTCCACCTGGGCGACCTTGCCCATGAGGGGGGAGTAGGAAGTTTACAGTAGCCTTTTCATTTCCAAATGAAGTTACATTAACCTCTTCATTCCCAAATGGAGTTACATTAACCTTTTCAGCAGCTGAAAACCGTATATTCCTTCCCGTTGCCCCGCCCTTCCCTAGATTGTTGCTCATTCTTTCCAAAAATCGGGACTTTTTAAAAACGCTGTGGGACATGGGACAAATTGTTCAAAAGCGGGATGTCTGGTCACCTTACTCACATCCCCACCTGAGCTCTACCTCTTGTCAGATCAGTGGTGACATTAGATTCTCATAGGAGCACGACCCCTACTGTAAACCACGCATGTGAAGGATCTAGGTTGTGTGCTCTTTATGAGAATATAATACTCAGGTGGATTTGAGGCAGTGAAGCTAGTGTTGTGGAATGCCACAAATACAGATTATCATCAACAGAGAGATTTGACTGCACAGAGACCATAATAAATCAATTATATGTACACACAAATTAGTATACATACATTACTTAGCCGTTTCTACTAAGAGCACCTAGAAGCAATGACATCTCAGTGATGAGGATGTCTAGCACCCAGATCTTTTTTTTTTTTTTGGCCAGGGCTGGGTTTGAACCCGCCACCTCCAGCATATGGGACCAGCACTCTACCCTTTTGAGCCATAGGCACTGCCCTCAGATCTTGTTTTTTAAAGACTATTTTCCAATTTAAAAAAACAATGACAAAACAGAGTTTCCTTAGAAAAATGGCTGACAATAGTATCAGGGCAAGGAAAATATAATTTATATTAGTGTGGAAAAATAAAGATGAGTGAAAAGGAAATAAAATACCTATAATGTAAGATTCTTACTTCTTTAGTACTTATTTGTTCTTTTGATGTATATGATATTGATAGGTACATATCTTTGTACAAAAATGGTATAATTTTTTACATAAGGTTTTATTCTTTACAATAACTGAATGCATACCACATGAACATTCAATCTATTGAATCATTAATTATAAATAATAAACATCTTTATAAATGAATTTTAATGAATTTTCTTAATTACTGTTGAATCTTCTTTTGCAAAATGTTGTTCAACTATGAGTCCCCATCCTGTTTCTCTTAACTTATATTTAATCTGTTAAACTCTAATTGGAAAAGAATCTTGTTTTGGCATTTGTTTAAGGTTTTGGTTTAGAAGTTAGGAGTAAAATAATTACCTGTCCACAAATAAAAGTCCAAATATCAGTATTTCTACTGAGGAGTTAAAGTAAGGAGTAAAAGAAGTAGAAGTAGAAGTTAGGAGTAAAATAATTACCTGTCCACACATAAAAGTCCAAATATCAGTATTTCTACTGAGTAAAAGGATCTTAGATATCATATAAGCCAACTTCCTTCATTTACAGATGAAGAAATTGAGGCCAAGAATGGTTAAATTGCTTTTTCTAGATCAAAAAGATAATTAGCATCAACTTCAAAGTCAAAGGTCTAGATTTCCTAATTTCAAGGTCAGTGCTCTTTCTCTATCAAAAAAGGCTATAAATGTATAGGTGCAAAGTTCTCATCTGAACTGCTTTAAATGATTTCTGTTAATTTAATTCATGCTCAGACAATAGATCCCTAAATGTACATCTATTAGAGCCATATTAATTGCCACCTATATAGCTAATAGGATTGTTTTTAAATACCATAATAAGAAATAAATCAGCTAATTAGAACAAAATAAGAATTATTAAATATTGCAAAAGCTGCTAGCTCCTTTCAAAAGGAAAAATTTTCTTTTTCTAAATTGTAAACTTTCTATATTTTGTGTTTACAACTCAGGGCATCAACCTTACCCAGGTGGAAGAACAGAAACCAAATTAAAGGACATCTCAAAAATTCTAAGGTACTTCAGCTGCTGAACTTCAGAAGGAATTGTTTTGATAGGATTATTTCTCAGTTTCAGTACTTGTAAATTTTTAAGGCAGAATACCTGGGGAACAGAAAAGGAACAAACATGAATGAAACAATAAAGTATGCAAATCCCTATTTGTTACCTTTTATAAACTCTTTGAACTAATGTAACAGAATCAGTATGGCAATATTAATTGGCTATATCATATATCTCAATACCTTTGATCAATTTTCAAAATAAGCAACCAACATCACTAAGTATGATATGGCAAAATAGTGCAACTACTGTATTCATACACCTTAACTCAAGAATGGACCTTTTCTTTTTTTTTTTT
>NW_003852438.1:4299212-4310266 GCF_000181295.1 Otolemur garnettii | reverse complement strand
CCACCTTAGGTGTACGTGGCTGGCGCCTTAGCCGGTTGAGCTATAGGCGCCGAGCCAAGAATGGACCTTTTCTAAGTGAAAAGTCATCCTTTTGGATCAAGTTCATGGTTTCATATGAAGCAATCATGGAAAGATGAGGAAATAAGTAGATATTGCAGAACCAGAGACATAGCAGAATGGTCCTTCAGGATCAGTGAAGTGTCAGTTATCATAGCCAGATTGTTTCTGACAGCATAGTAATTTAATGTGTATTGATTTTTCATATGAAATTTAAAAATTCAACATACCATACAAATCTACGATCTTTGCTTAATCTATTTCTTATTCTCTGATGAATCTTTATAAAGTCTTATATTAGCTCCGTTAAATATAAAATTAAACCTTTTAAACATCATAAAGATCCAAAATTGGTGGAGTAGAGCATGCTCACTCTTCTAACCAGGAACTGTGAGTCCTCTACATTTGTCTTTCTTTTCAAAATGTTTTTTTCTCTTTGTAATCTTAGATTCCCATATGAATTTTAGCCTCAGCTTATCAAATTTTGCACAAAAAGGACAGCTGTAATTTTCACAGTGATTGCAATGAATCTGGAGATTAATTTGGGAGTATTATCATCTTAATAATATTAAGTCTTCAGGTTCATGAACATGGGATGTCTTTCCACCTATATATATCTCCTTTAACTTCTTTCAACAAATAGCTTGCTGTTTTCACAGCGCACGTTTTCATTTTTGCTAAACTTATTCCTAAGTATTTTATTCATTTTAATGCTATTATAAATATAATTGTGTTTCTAATTTTATTATCAGGATCATTCATTGCTAGTACCTAGAAATACAACTGATGTCTGTTTATTGAGCTTGTATACCACAAACTTGCAGAACTCAATCATTAGCTCTAACAGTTTTTTTTTTTTTTTTTTTTTTTTAGTGGCATCCTCACAGTTTTATATACAAGACCACGTCACATACAACTAGAGATAGTTTTGCTTCTTTCTTTTTAACTTGGATGCCTTTTATTTCTTGACTAATTGCCTGGGATAGAAACTACAGTGCAACATTGAATAGAGGTGGCAAGAGTAGACATGCTTGTCTTGCTTCTGATCTTAAGAGGGAAAGTTTCAGTCTTTCACCATGAACTATGATATTAGCTGTGGGATTTCTGTTGATGCCCTTTATGAGGATGAGGGAAGTCTCCTTCTATTCCGAGGTGTTGAGTGTTTTCATTATGTTTTCTTCAGTTCTTTTGGTTTTTCTCAAAAATGGATTTTTCTATGTCTGTAGAGATAATTGTGTAGTTTTCTCCCTTCTCTCTCTCTCTCTCTATATATATGGTGTATTACACTGATTGATTTTCATATGTTGAAAGAACCTTGCATTTCTAAATTAATTTGATCATGGTGTAAAATCTTATTTGTATATGTTGCTGAATTTGGTTTGGTAGTATTTTGTTGAGGATCTTTGCATCTGTGTATATTTATAAGAAATATTGTTCTGTAGTTATTTTCCTTATCACATTTCTTGTCTAATCAACCTGGGAAGTATTCCCTGCTCTTCTATTTTTGGGGAAGAGTTTGTAAAGGATTAGTTTAATTCTTCTGTAGATGTTTGGTAGAATTTATTCATGAAGCAATCTAGTCCTGGAATTTTTCTTTCTGGGAAGTTTTAAAATTATTGTTGAATCTCTTTACTTGCTAAAATAAATGAAGTATATTTCTGTTTTGTTTTGAGTCCATTGTTGTGTCTTTCTAGGAATATGTTCATTCATCTAAGATATTTAATTGGTTAGTATATAGCTATTCATAGTATTCTCTTAAAATCTTTTTTATTTCTGTAATGATATTTCCTCTTTCATTCTTGATTTTAGTAACTTAAGTCTTTTGCCCTTTTTTCTTGATCAGTCTATGTGATGTTTGTCAATTTTATTGATCTTTTCAAAGTAATAATGTTTTATTTTGTTGATTTTCTTTTTCTAACAATTAATAACACACCTTTTGGGAAATTATGCACCTGGTTGACTTGATCTTTAAGCAGACAATGCTGTAAAAATTAATGGCTTTTAAGCTATTTATTATAAATTCTAGTTCTGATCTCTTTCCAGTGCTGCACTCTCTTGTGGTTTTGTTGATTTTCTGTATTGTTTTTCTGTTTCCTTAATTTCTGTCCTAATTTTTATTACCTCTTTCCTCATTGTTTCTTTAGGTTTAGTTTGCTCTTTTTTTATCTAGTGGCTTAAGATAAAAGATTAGTTTATTGAGGCTTATAAAAAATATTTAGAAGGCTAGGCATAGTGGTTCACACCTGTAATCCTAGCATTCTGGGAGGCTAAGGTGGGTGGATTGCTTGATCTCAGGAGTTTGAGACCAGCCTGAGCCAGAGTGAGACCCCCATCTCTAAAAATAGACAGGTATTGTGGTGGGCACCTGTAGTCTCAGCTACTTGGGAAACTGAGGCAAGAGAATCACTTGAGCCTAAGAGTACAGGTTGTTGTGAGTTATGATGCTATGTATTCTATTGAGGGCACAAAGTAAAACTCTGTCTCAAAAATAAATAAAGAAATGAAGATAAAAAATATACAGGTATTTGCAGCTATTAATTCCCCTCCAAACACTGCTGTGAATACATCTCACAAATTCTGGTATGTTGTATTTTCATTTTCATTCATTTCCAATAATTCTCTAATTTCACCTTTGTTTTCTTCTTTAACTCACTAGTTATTTACAGCAAGTTGCATAATTTTCACATATTTGCATATTTCCAAATTTATTTCCATTTTTTAATTTCTAATTGCATTGCAAACAAAAATAGACTTGATTTTTTTAATGATTTTCAGTCCTTTTAAATTTATTGAGACTGGTTTTGTAGCCTAACAAGCTCTGTATCTTAGAAAATGTACTATGTAAATTTTAGAATTTTAGAAGCTAATTGCCATTAGCTTGAGTTTATCATAGATATCAATTAGGTCTAATTGGTTCATAGTATTGTTAAAGTTTTCTATTTCCCTGTGGTTCTTCTGCCTATTTATTCTACACATTACTGAAAGTGGGATATTGAAGCATACAACTATCAGTGTTGATTTTTTTTTTTTTTTTTGAGACAGAGCCTCAAGCTGTCCCCCTGGGTAGAGTGCTGAGGCATCACAGCTCACAGCAACCTCCAATTCCTGGGCTCAAGCGATTCTCCTGCCTCCGCCTCCCAAGTAGCTGGGACTACAGGCACCCACCACAATGCCCAGCTATTTTTTTTTTTTTTTTTTTGGTTGCAGCCATTATTGTTTGGTGGGCCAGGCTGGATTCAAACCTGCCAGCTCAGGTGTATGTGGCTGGCGCCTTAGCTGCTTGAGCCACAGGTGCTGAGCCTAGTGTTGTTTTTTTTTTATTATGTGTTTCTTAAATTCCTTCAGTTTTTCTTTCCTATACTTTGGGGCTCTTTTGTTAAGTACACATATACTTATAATGTTATGTCTTCCTGACAGATTGACAAATGTCACTCTTTATTAACATTTTTTGTTTTAAAATTTTGTCTTATATTCATACGTCTCTCCAGTTTTCTTATGATAGCTATTTGCATGATATATTTTTCTTATGCTTTTACTTTCAATCTCTTTGTGTCTTTCAATCTTGAGTGTGCTTCCTATAGACAGTGTATCATTGGACCCTGTTTTTTAAACCCAATCTAACAATCTATCTTTTTACTGGATTGCTTGATACATTCACACTTAATGTTTAATACATGTTATTTCTGTAAGGTCAGTAGTGGTATTTTCTCTTTTATTCTTCATTTTAGTAACTAGAGTCTTTTGTTTTTTGGCATGGTTGGATTGACATCTCCCATTTTACTTTTAGTTTTCTATGTGTCTTATATTCCTCCTTTATTTGCCTTCTTCTGCAACAAGTGAATATTTTTCTAGCGTGACATTTTAATTATTTTAATATTTCTTAAAGTTTATTTTCTTATTTTCCTAGTGATTGCTTTAGGGGCTATCATAGGGGTTTCACACAGAATCTATTTCATATTTATACTAACTTAATTCCAATGAGTTATGAAAATTTTCCTCCTGTGTACTCTAGTCCCAATTTCCTTTTGGTGCTATAATTGTTATATATATTACATACCTAACAATACATTATTGTAATTTTATTGTATATTATTTTATGCCTTTTAAAGAACCTGAAGTAAGAAAGGAGGTCAAGTGTATGTTTATAGGGTTTGTTATTTAACATTTCTGCTTTTACCTTCACCTATCTTAAGCTCTTTTACCGAACTGTGTGTTTTGTCTGTTTCCAACCATCTTGAATTTTCCCCAAAGCCTGTGATAATTACACTCAGCTTACCCAAGCCCCCAGTTTTCTATTCATTGCCTTTGCACCAGGCTAAAAATTATGCATCATTAGCCTAAACCCAGTATAGCTCTTCTAAGCCTGGATATTATCATCTTCATTGCAATATTTTATCCATAGCTATATAGCACAGATATGCATATTAATGACAAGTTCTATTGATGTCTATACTTTAAAAATGAGTACTTTATATCTAAAATCTGAATGTCTCCCTTATATTTGTACATTATTTTTTAGTGAGTTAAGTCTTCGAGAGATACACAAGCTTTACCTGTGTCAGTTTAGAAGAAAGTTTAATCTGATGTGACAAATTAAGATCCCTATATTCCCTAGGAATTTGTGTCAATTTGTCCTCATGAAATTAATAAACTGGTATTATGTATTAGAAAAGAAAAAGTAGCTATTCCTAGTAAACACAAAATCAGAATGTTATAGAATATAAAAAATGTATGTTTTTAGTCCTATAAGTTTGAAATAAGAAAATAAATTTGCTAAAAATAGATCCACTAACAGCGAATGCTCTGGAAATCAATTCACAAATAACTGATCACTCAGTGACCAGTGAAGCAATGACTAAAGACACTGAAACATGATCTTCCCTAATTACTCATAATGGCTCACTCATTTTAGATGGCATTAAAGTTGCTTATTTCATATCTGATTATCTTCGATAACTTGATAAACATTTTATTAAGCAAAATATCCTATATTAATTTATGGTAATTAAAACTTGCTACAATATTCCCTGGTCACCAACTCTATTTCTAAAGCTTATGATTAGTACATAGATAAGGTTTGTTTTAGGTTTTTATTCAGAATTAAGAGAATAAATAAGTTATTTAATATACACTGAAGTCACACATATACACAGTGACTTCAGGGTATTGTAAGATGTCTCCTTTTACTATAATTATGATTTACAATAATAAATTATATCAAGGTATACAATAATAAAAATAAACTTACTTCTGTGGGAAAGTAACGAATATCATTAAATGATAAATTGAGATATATCAATTGGAAAGCCAAAGGTGATAAATCTGGACAATTCAAGATAAAAAAGCCCTAAAAGAACAGAGATGGGAGAAAAGATGTTAATTGACAATGCACAGAATACTTTAAATAAGAGAAAAACAAAATGAGTACATAGTCTGAGGGGCAATGTTTGACACAATACACTAAAAACCTACCACTCATCTTCTATTAATTCTTTTAGCTCATCATAACAATAATTTCGTAAGTATGTATAAGATAGGAACACAAAACTAAAAACACTTCTATGTACTTCTGTATGTGATAAGTATAGCATTATATGTGTAACAACACTATTTCAATTAATAACAAGCAAACAGTTATTGATTGCTGGCTACATGCTGAAGTATATATATATATCCTTATATATATATACTTTATATATATAAGTAATGGAATCCATTTTATATTTAATGAACTAGTTTATCCCCTATTTCTATTTCCCTGTTATCTATTTATTAATCTAAAATCCACATAAAACTCCTTGTTAAATATGCCAATTTATGATGGTGAAAATATGGATGTTACGTCTTGCTATGGGCTGAATGTTGTGTTCCCCCTCAAATTCATGTGTTGAAGCTCTGATCCCCAGTAGTACAGTGTTTCTTAGGTTTAGATGAGGTCATTAGGGATCCCTGGATGGGTTCAATGCCCTCACAAGAAGAGAGGACCAGAGGATTTTTCTGTCTCTGCCACGTGAAGATACAAGAAGGTAGCCATATGTAAGAGGGCCCTCACCAGATCTACAGCACCTTGATCTTGAACTTCTCCCCCTCCAGAACTGTGATAAGTAACTGTTTTTTTTTTTTTTTTTTGAGACGGAGCCTCAAGCTGTCCCCCTGGGTAGAGTGCCATGGCATCACGCTCACAGCAACCTCCAACTCCTGGGCTCAAGCAAGTCTCCTGCCTCAGTCTCCCAAGTAGCTGGGACTACAGGTGCCCGCCACAACGCCTGGCCATTTTTTGGTTGCAGCCATCATTGTTGTTTGGTGGGCCCGGGCTGGGGATTCGAACCCGCCACCTTAGGTGTATGTGGCTGGCGCCTTAGCCGCTTGAGCCACAGGCGCCGAGCCGTAACTGTTGTTTATTTAAGTCATGTATCCATAGTATTTTGTTATAGCAACTGACTAAGTTATGTCTGGTGCCTTTCCCCCACCACCCAAAGAGGCAAGGAATTTGTGGCCTTTGACACAGGTCCTTAAATGCAGCATTTTGACTGAATCCTAATTCTGCAGTACATATCCTTTTGTTAAAAGGGATACAGCAGAGAAAGGTAAATCTTTTCTTGCATCTTTTGGGAGTGCTTTAAAAAGAATAATCTTGAAACCAGAAGGCCACAGGTTCCCCACCCCTGGATAAGGAATCATGCTGTAGCATATACTATATAAAAATAAAAAAGGATCATGATTAGTGACCCTGGAATTGACAGCATTGGATTCAAGACTAACTTATTAAAAGTATTAATATATATCAATGTCTACTCTTCTCTTTATATATATAGAACTAGTTGTACACTAAGTTAGGTAGCTAAAATGTGTCACAAGCTCTAATTATTCTACTTAGTGTGCTCAGAGTACCTTCTTTGGGTAGATGTAAAATTACTGGCTTTGCATTTCCTCCTGCCAGAAAGTCCACCCCCTTCTACCATCCCTGCCATGAATTATAGTCTCACTTCACTCAGCCGCCTGCTTCTTCTCAGCCATTTGGCCATACGTCATCCAACTGGGAAGGCCCTCCCTGGCCGATCTCTCATAAATGGCTGCATCTCAAATCAGTGCCCATTCTACAGCCCACTAGAAGTCCAAGATTGATGTGCTAGTAGATCTAGTTCCTCCACTTGTTTTATTTTTCTTCAGAGCTTTTATGTATATACACAAAATATATATATGTATGTGTAATCTCACTACACTAAAGTTTAAGCTCCATGAAATAGACATTTTGCCTGTTTTGTTCACTGATACATAGTGAGATACTCAGTTTAGCATTTGTTCATAGAGGGTTCTTAATAAATATAGAGTGAATGAGTGGATAACCAAGATTTTCAGGTTGCCTCATGGATTCCAGGGACCTTCACCATGGATACAAACTGAGACCTGCCAACCCGAGGTCCCTGGATCTCTTTCTTCTGATCCCATCATAAAAGTTGTTTGTTGTGGTTATCATGGAAGAAATATGAAGAGCTAAATAGCACAAAGAATGTGGAGGTTTTCTCAGTCTCTTGAATTACGTTAACAACTATTAAGTAGTTATGTACTGAGCCCGTAGCATATTAATTACTACATTTGTGTAAAGTATTATTCAAAAACCTATTTATTTAATAAGCCCCTGAGATACATTAGGATTTAGGACTTTTGTTTATTTTATATCGCCCACACAGAGCTGAGAATTCTGTTCTGAAGCCAAATATTTCTTTTATTGGCTGGGGAAATAATTATTTTTCTTGAATTTGATGCAAGTCTTTTGGTTTTATTTCAAAGATGCATTATAAAATTGTTTTCTTTTTGGGAAGGGAAGTGTTCAACAAAAACCCTTGTAAGCAAATTTTGAGATTAATACACGTTTCTTTCTGCATTGGTATTGATAAGGACTAGTTCACATTATCCAGGTGTTAAATGCAAATATATTCTTATTTTTCTTAAAGATGCATCATAAGCTGTTTTCTATCAGTAAATGGAAGGAAGTACTTGGCAGAGAAACACCTTGATAAGCAAAAGTTCAGAATATGGTATTATAACACATTTCTTTCTACATTTATCCATATTACATCAGTTTACATAGCTATCTGGCTTTAAAAGGGAAATGTAAGCATGCTTTCTTAATGATGTATCATAAGCTGTTCTCCTTCAGTGAAAAGAAAAGTTTAACAGAAACATTTTGAGAAACACATTTTGAGAATATGGAGGGTTTTTAAAATTTGTGTAAGTTTAAAGGGTACAATGACATTTTATCACATAGATATATTTAGTGGTGAAGCCTGGGCTTTTAGTGCAAACCCACTCAAATAGTGTACTTTGAACCCAGTAAGTAATTTCTCATCCCTCCTTTCCTCCCACCCTTCTGAGTCTCCAGTGACTACTGTTTCACACTCTATGTCCATGTGTACACATTATTTAGCTCCTGCTTATAAATGTGAACATGTGGTATTTGACTTTCTACTTCAGAGTTGTTTCACTTAAAATAATGGCCTCCACTTCCATTCATGTTGCTTCAAAAAACAGGGTTTCATTTGTTTTGTGGCTGAATACTATTCCATTGTCTATATAACATATCCCACATTTTCTTCATCCTATCATCTGTTGATGGAATCTAGGGTTGATTTCATTTTTTTTGCAGTTACGAATGAACATACAAGTTTAGTATTGATGTAACCATTTCTTTTTCTTTGGGTAGATACCCAATAGAGGTATTGCTAGTCAGAATGGTAGTTCTGTTCTTAGTTCTGCAAGAAATCATCATATTGTTTTCCATAGAGGTTGTACTAATTTACCTTCCTACCAACAATTTATTAGTGTCCCTTTTTCTCCACATCCTTCTCAACATCTGTTAGTTTCTAACTTTTAGCCATTCGGACTGGTGTAAGATGCTATCTCACTGTGGTGTTAATTTGCATCAAATTAAATGGTGAGGACTAGTGATGTTGAGTATTTTTCATATGCTTCTTGACCCTTTGCCCATTTTTTAATGAGGTTGTTCTTTGTTGTTGATTTGTTTGACGCCCTTGTAAATTGTGGACATCAGTCCCCTATCAATGCATAGTTTGCAAATATTTTCTCCCATTCTGAAGACTATTTCATTTTCTGTGTAGAAGCTTTTTTAGTTTAATTAAGTACAATTTGTCTATGTTTATTTTGTTGCTTGTGGTTTTGAGGTTTTAGTCATGAGTTCTTTGCCTAGACCATTGTCCAGAAAAATTGTTCCTAGATTTTCTTCTAGCACTTTAATAGTTTCAGGTCTGGCATTTATGTCTTTGATCCACCTTGAGTTGACTTTTGTATATGGTGAGAGACAGAGCCAGTTTCATTTTTTAGCATGTGACAAATCAATTTTCCCAGTACCATTTATTAAAAAGGGGTGTTCTTTACCCAGTGTTATCTTTTTGTTCACTTTGTAAAAGATCAGTTGGCTGTAGATATTTGGCTTTATTTCCAGGTTCTCAATTCTGTTCCATTGATTATTATGACTATTTTTATACCAGTCCCATGCTGTTTGTTAATATAGCCTTGTAGTATATTTTGAGGTCAGGTTATGTGATGCTTCCAGCTATTTTTTTTTTTTTTTTTTTGGTTAGGATTGCTCTGCTTATTCACGCTCTTTTTTGATTTCACATGAATTTTAGGATTTTTTTTCTGATTCTGTGCAAAAATGGCATTGGTATTTTGATAAAAATTGCATTGAATATGTAGATTACTTTTCACAGTATAGCCATTTTAGCATTATTCATTGTTCACAGCCAAATTATACTAAACATAAAGAGAAGAACAGGTACCAAGCCTCCTAAAACTGTACTAAAAAGATTGAGGAGGAAGGAATCCTCCCTAATTCATTTTATGCAGCCTCTATCACTTTGATACCAAAGCCAAACAAGGACACAATATTAACAACAAAAAGAACACTACAGATCAATACCCTGATGAACATAGATACAAAAATCCTCAACAAAATACTTGTTAAAGAAATCCAACAGCACATCAAAAAGATAATACACCACGATCACATAAGTTTGGTTCCAAGGATGCAAGAATGGTTCAACATATGTAAACCAATAAGTATGATTTATCATATAAATAGAATTAAGAACAAAAACCATATGATCATCTCAATAAATGCAGAAAAAGCATTTGAGAAAATTTAACATCCCTTCTTGATAAAAAGCCATCAACAAACTAGGCATAAAAGGAACATACCTCATAAAAGCCATACATGACAAAGTCACAGCTAGCATTATACTGAATGGAGAAAAGTCGAAAGCAATCCCCATAATATCTGGAACAAGACAAGGGTGTCCATTTTCACCATTCTTATTCAACATAGTACTAGAAGTCCTAGCCAGAGCAATCAGGCAAGAGATAGAAGTAAACAGTACCTGGTCTTGTGATGTGGGCCATTCTCACTGGGGTTAGGTATTATTTCTTGATCTGCATTTCTCTGATAATTAGGGACCATGAGCATTTTTTTCATATATTTATTAGTCATTCGTCTGTCTTCTTTAGAGAAGGTTCTATTCATCTCTCTTGCCCATTGATATAAGGGATTGTTGGCTCTTTTTATGTTGCTTAATTTGAATTCTCTACAGGTCCTAGTTATCAAGCTCTTGTCTGACTCATAATATACAAATATCTCTTCCCATTCTAATGGTTGTCTGTTTGCTTTGGTTGTTGTCTCCTACTCTGTACAGAAGCTATTCAGTTTAATTAAGTCCCATTTGTTTATTTTTGTTGTTGTTGCAATTGATATTGGTGTCTTCTTCATAAAGTTTTTCACCAGGCCAATACCTTCAAGTGTTTTCCCCACAGTTTCTTTGAAAAGAATAAAAAATCCAATTAATCACTGGGCAAGAGACATGAATAGAACTTTCTGAGAAGAAGATGAATGGCCAACAGACACATCAAAAAATGCTCATCATCCCTAGTCATCAGAGAAATGCAAATCAAAACCACCTTGAAATATCACCTAACCCATTTAG
>NW_003852438.1:4295486-4298752 GCF_000181295.1 Otolemur garnettii | reverse complement strand
GAACCCGCCACCTTAGGTGTATGTGGCTGGCGCCTTAGCCGCTTAAGCCACAGGCGCCGAGCCGTATTTCAATATTCTAAAATTCACTGAGACATGTTTTCTTATCCAACATATGTTTTATCTTGAAATTATTCAATGTGCATGTAAAAAACAATATGTATTCTGTAGTTGGTCCTTCACCAGACAGCTGTGGATCTTCCTGGATGCCCTTCATAATGGGTAAGCAACCTTCTATTGCTAGCTTGCTGAGTGCTTTTTCTCATGAAATGGTGTTGAATTTTGCCAAATGTTTTTTCTGCAACAATGAGACGATTGTGTTTTTTCTTCATTTATTGATGTGGTAATTACATTTGTTAATTTTCTTATGTTGAACTATGTTTTCATTCTAAGAATAAATCCTGCTTAGTCATCATGTATAAACCTCTAAATAATTTTTAAAAATTCAGCTTGCCAGTATTTTCTGAGGATTATTCATCTATATTCATAATGACTATTAATCAGCAGTTTTCTTGCAGTACTTTTGTCATGCTTTGGTATCTGAGTCATGCTGATGACATAAAATATTTTAGAAATTGTTCCTACTCTTTTATTTTCTGAAAGAGCTTGAGAGGTATTAGTGTTAATTTTTATCTAAATGTTTGGCAGAATTCACCATTGAAACAGAGGATAGAGAGAATCAATGAAAACAAATGTAAGTATTTTGGAAAGATCAACAAAATCAAGAAATATTTAGCTAACCTAAGAAAAAAGAGAGAATATGCAAATAACCAATATCGGATGTAGAAAGAGAGACATTACAACTAGCCTTTCAAAAATAAAAGAGGTCAAACCAGAATATTGTAAACAATTTTATGCCAATGAATTATATGACCCAGATAGAATGGAAACAATTCTTAAAAATGCAAATTACCAAAACTGACTCAAGAAAAATAGAAATCTTGGCAGTCTTTTGAACAAGTAATAAAATTATAACCCAAGACTTTCTAACAAAGTAAAATACAGGAATAGTTGGCTTCCAGAGTGAAGGAAGCCAACTCTGTTTCATTTGCCTCTGTTCTAATCTTTATTATTTTTTTCTTTCTGCTACCTTTGGGTTTAATTTGCTCTTTTTATTCAAGTCCTGTAGGTGTGAAGTTAGCTTAATTTGAGCTCATTCTTCTCAGAATACTCTTTCTTTCTTTTCTTTTTTTTTGACAGCGTTTCACTATGTTACCCTCAGTAGAACGCCCTGGCATCACAGCTCACAGCAACCTCAAACTTGTGGGGCTTAAGTGATTCTCCTGCCCAGCCTCCCAAGTAGTTGGGACTACAGGAGCCCACCACAATGCCTGGCTATTTTTTTGTTGCAGTTGTCATTGTTGTTTAGCAGGCCCAGGCTGGGTTCGAACCCATCTGCCTTGCTGTTCGTGGCCGGCATCCTAACCCACTGAGCTATGGGTGCTGAGCCTCTGCATACCCTTTCTCTACACATACCTGTAACCTCTTCCATCATCAGTATGTCAAATGCCAATGTGGTATCTATTTCTTATAAGGAACAGAGGAACAATAGCACTCCATTATCAACCCAAGTCTATAGTTTACATTATAGTTCACACTTTGTGATGTATATTCCATGGTTTTTCAAAATGTATAAGGAAATATATTCACCATTACAGTATTATACAAAATCAATGCCCTAAAAATTCTATTTGTCCTTTCTTTTCTTTCCCCACATCCCTGGCAACAACTAATCTTTTTACTATTTCCAAAATATTTCTCCATTGTTATAGTTGTTCCTCATTTTCTCAATTACTGCCTTCCTATAATAAATTAATTTTATGTAGTGTGCTATGTTGATTCCCTTATCACTCCCCTTTGGGCATATTTTTAATATGGTTTCTTAGTAGTAGTTACCATGGGAATTACAATTGGCATCCTAAATTTACAACAATCTAGTTTGAACTGATAACCAAGTTTACCTCACTAGCACACAAAATATGTGTTCCTCTATACCTTCATCTCCCCTTTGTTTTGTCACGAATTAACTCTTTATACAATGTTTGTCCATTAATATAAATTTATGTTTTTTGAAATGCATTTGTCTCTTAAATAATATAGGAAATAAAAAGATTATAAATCAAAAACTGAGTAATACTGGCTTTTATATTTACCTAGGTAGTTACCTTTATCAGAGTTCTTTATTTCTTCTTAAGGCTTTTTGAATGGCTTATCTTCCCTTTAATAGCAACCTAAAGAACTCTCTTTAACTTTATTTTTACAGCAGGTATGCTAAGAACACATGCTCTCAGCTTTTATTTATCTGGAAACTTTTTTTTTTTTTTTTGTAGAGACAGAGTCTCACTTTATTGCCCTTGGTAGAACGTGGTGATGTCACACAGTTCACAGTAACCTCCAACTCCTAGGCTTAGGTGATTCTCTGGCCTCAGTCTCCCAGTAGCTTGGACTACAGCCACCTGCCACAACTCCTGGCTATTTTTTTGTTGCAGTTTAGTTTGGCTGGGGCTGGGTTTGAACCTGCCACCCTCAGTATATGGGGCCGGTGACCTACCCACTGAGCCACAGGCACCACCCTACCTAAAAACTTCTTAATCTGTCCTTTGTTTTTTGAAGGATAGTTTTGCTGGATACAAAATTGTGGTTGACAGATTGCTTTTCTTGTCACATTTGAAAAATGTATTCTTCCCTTCTGGCTTTCATGATTTCTAGTGAAAAAATGACTGATAATGTTATAGTAGATTCCTTGTAGGTCACAAAACATTTCTTACTTGCTGCTTTCAAGATTCTTTCTTTGACTTTGGCTTTTGGCAATCAAATTATCTGTCTTAGTATAGATCGTTTTGCATTTATCATTATTGGAGCTCCCTGGGTATATAGATTCTTGTCTTTAATCAAATTTGGAGAGCTTTGTAGTATTATTTCTTCAAATATTCTTTCTACTCTTTTCTCCTTTTTCCCATGACACCATTGTATGTATTTTGGTATTCCTGATGGTGTCCCACAGTCCCTACAATTCTGTTTATTGATCTTCATTCTTTTTCCTTTCTGTTATTCATACTTATGCTGTCTTTTGACATATTTGTTAGTTATATTATTCTTTCTTCTGCATGATCAAATCTACTATTGAAATCTTCTAGTAACATTTTAATTTTGATTATTTTTTAGCTCTAGATTTTTTAAAAGTCTTTTTTATAATTTCTATCTTTTCATTGATAATCTTCTGTTTACCAATTACTGTTCTGATTTCTTTAACTCTTTGCCCATGGTTT
>NW_003852438.1:4293911-4295448 GCF_000181295.1 Otolemur garnettii | reverse complement strand
TTTTTTTTTCCTAGTAAATCACAAGCATTCAAGCTTAATGAATTCAGGCATTCAGGTTAATTTTTTTGTGTGTGAATGGGCCACATTTTTGCATGTTGCATAATTTTTGTTGAAAATTGTAGCCCTTTGATATTATAATATGGTAACTCTGGAAATTACATTCTTCCCCCTGTTTGGCATTTGTTTCTGCTTCTTGATGTGAGCAGTAGCTATTTGTTTATTGGATATTTTTTTCTAAATTATCTTTGTTAAGTCTGTATTATTTGTCACATGTTGTCTTCAAAATCTCTGCCTCCTTAGTTTATGTTTAATTATTGTTTTGATAATGATTTCCTTGCACATCAGAAGAAGGATAGAGAGGGCAAAGAGAGAGTAACTCTCCTTATCTTTTCAGTTTTAATTTCTTGAATACTTAGCTAGGCCATTTATAACTCTGCCTTAGTCTTCACTTCCTGCTTGTACTGCAGCAAAAGGTCAGCCAGATGTAAAAGCTTAAGGCCTTCTCTGGTCTTTCCTTAGAATGCATCTAAGTGAATATAAATGATTTTGAGGCCAAAATTTCTGGGTTCAAACTCAAGTTCTCTGACTTGTGTACTGTGTAATCTTACACAAGTTAGTTTCTCATCTGTGAGACAAGGATTATAATATCTGCTTTGCAGGCTTACAAGATTTAGGAGTAATTTATACTTGTCACATAATGGGAGCTTAATAAATGGAAACCAGTAATATTATTGTCCATCATGCAGAGCTTATGTTTAGTAAAAAGCCAGCCTAGTATTAGACTTCACACAGGACTAAAGATTACTAATAACTTTAAAATATGATAAATATGAATCCCATTTCTCTTATGGTAAGTAATGAAAAATCACTATAATTATTAGAATCTGAATGACTTTTAAAATGTAAGGCAAACTAGAACAGATAGGATTAGAATATTTTTCTGGAAAATCTCAATTGCAACAAGACAGATATCTTCAATGCCATGGTAATGTACCTATGTTGGGGAATCTAAAGCAAAAATAATAGATAATACAACTAGACATTGTCAATAGAAAGGTAACATACCTTAAGATTAAGTGCATTTCTTCCATATGCTTGACAGTTTACTACGGCCAGATTGGCCATGGCTGTTATTGTTTCATATCGAGTTGTTGTAACAGTCTTAAAACCTTCACCACGTAGAACATACACACCTGATTCTTTTTTGACCATTTTTTGGCCACCTATAGAAACTAAACCAAACATAAAACTCAAATATGTAATCACTTAGAGTGAAAGATAAAAATATTTATGTTAAGACTGAGTTATTCTAAGGGGTTAGCCCTTCACAACCTCAAGAAGGGATTCCTTCATCATCTTCATCTACTCAGTCTTAGCTGTTTGATAATTTGAGTGTTGTTTTGTTTTGTCATTTAATATTAGATGGTATGACTGTCTTTCAAAAGGAAAACTATATGCTCACAGATTTCTGTCTGAATAATTTTGACAATCAATCTCAGTCTTTTTGTATTACATATTATTAAAAAAAATTTTTTTT
>NW_003852438.1:4289889-4293403 GCF_000181295.1 Otolemur garnettii | reverse complement strand
AATTCCATGATGGATCTTTGAAGGACCTGAAGAATGTTACCTGCAACTTTCCAAGGAGAGAGCCACCAGAGTGGAGGAAACGCAATAAAGCAGAAATGGTAGCATGATTTGCTTAGGTTAATGACATAGAAGAAACCTAGGAGAAAATTTATGCCACAGACAGGCCTATAGAGCATAGTGAGCTCAGAATGTCTGACGGTTATAGTGTTCTGCTCTGTATAATCTCTTATTAAATACAGCTATTGAATTATTTTTTTTCATTTTTTCTTTGAGTATTTTAATATTTTATTTTAATATATTTCAGGGGTACAATTTTTTTTGTCACACAGATAAATGGTATAGTGGTAAAGTCTAGGTTTTCAGTGTACCCATCACCTGAAGTGTACACTGTACCAAATAGATAATTTCCATCCTACTTCCCCTTTCAACCTCCCCCTTCAGAATCTCTAGTGCCCATTGTCACTCTGTATGAGCATGCATTCCCATTGCTCAGCTCAGACTTATACTATGTATATACAAGAACATGCAGTGTTTGTTTTTTGTTCTTGGGTTACTTCACTAAGGATAGTGGTCTCCAGTTCCATCTAATTTGCAAGAAAAAACATTGTTTCATACTACACACCAGTAGTATTCCCCAATATGTGTGTGTATATATACAACATTTCCTTTACCTACTCTTAAGTTGGTGGCACTTAGGTTAGTTCCTTATCTTTGCAATTGTGAATTATGCTGTTTTAAACATATAAGCACAGGCATTTTTTTTTTTTAAGAAAACAACTTTTTTCCTTTGAGTATATGCCCAGTAGTGGGATTGATGGATTGAATTGTAAATCTACTTTTTCTCTGAGAAATCTTCATACTGTTTTCCATAGAGGATATACTAATTTATATTCCCACCAACAGTGTATAAGCATTTCCTTTATGCTCCATCCATATAGGCATCTATTGTTTTTGACTTTTTAATAATTTTCTTGCAGGAATCAGGTGGTTTAAATTTTCATTTTCCTGATGATTAATGATATTAAGCATTTTTTCATGTTTCTTGGTGATGTGTTTCTCTTTTTTTGAAAAATGTCTGTTCATATCTTTTGCCCACTTTTTAGTGGCGTTATTAGCATTAGCATTAACATTAGTTATTAGCATTAAGATTTAATGGAGTTAAAAGCATTCCCTTTTCACTCCACCCATATTAGCATCTACTGTTTTTGACTTTTTAATAATGACCATTCTTGCAGGAATAAGGTGATTTAAACTTGCATTTTACTGATGATTAAGTGTTTTTTACATGTTTCTTGGTGATGTGTTTCTCTTTTTTTGAAAAATGTCTTTTCATATCTTTTGCCCACTTTTTAATGGAGTTATTTGGGGTTTTTTGTTTGTTTGTTTCTTGTTCATTTGTTCAAGTTTCTTATATTCTCGATATTAGTCCTTTGTCAGGACTAATTTTCTCCAATTCTATAGGTTTTCTTTTTTCTTTCTTTCTTTCTTTCTTTTTTTTTTTTGTTTTTTTTGTTTTTTAGAGACAGAGTCTCAGTTTGTCACCCTCGGTAGAGTGCTGTAGCGTCACAGTTCACAGCAACCTCCAGTTCTTGTGCTTAGGCAATTCTCCTGCCTCAGCCTCCCAAGTAGCTGGGACTACAGGTGCCCACCACAACGCCCAGCTATTTTTTGTTGCAGTTTGGCCGGGGTCAGGTTAGAAGTCGCCAACCTTGGTATATGGGACCAGTGCCCTACTCACTGAGCCATAGGCGCTGCCCTCTATAGGTTTTCTATTCACTCTGCTAATCATTTCTTTTTCTGGGAAGAGGGTTTTATCTTAATTAAGCCACCTTTGTTCATTTTTGCTTTTGTTGTATTTGATTTGGGGTCTTAGTCATAAATATTTTACTTAGGCCAATGTCAAACAGTTTTTCCTACGTTTTCTTCTAATATTTTTATGGTTTCATGTCATACATTTAAGTGTTTAATCCATCTTCAGTTAATTTTGTGTGTGGTGAGAGATAGGGATCCAGTTTCATGCTTCTACATGTAGCTATCCAATTCTCCTAGAACCATTTATCAAATAGCAGGTCCTTTACCCAGTGTACATTTTTGCTTGGCTGGTCAAAGATCAGTTGGTTGAAGGTATTTAGTTTTATTTCTGGGTTCTTTATTCTGTTCTGTTGATCTATGTGCCTACTTTTATATTAGTACCACCCTGTTATGGTTTTTCTAACCTTGTAGTATAATTTCAAATCAGTGTGGTGCTTCTAAATTTCTTCTTTTTGCATAGAATTGCTTTGGCTATTCATGCTTATTTTTGATTCTACATGAATTTTAGGATTTTTTTCTAATTCTGTGGAAGAACAGCACTGGTATTTTGATGAGAATTGCATTGAGTCTATAGACTGCTTTGGCAGTATGAACATTTTGATTCTTCCATTCCATGAGAATGGGATACTTTTCAACTTGTTTGTGTCATCTGTGGTTTCTTTCATTAGTGATTGTAGTGATTTGTAGTTCTCCTAAAAGAGATCATTCAACTTCTTTGTTATGTATACTCCAAAGTTTTTAAAAATTTTTCTGCTATTACAAATGGGATTAAGTTCTTAATTTGATCTTCAGCTTTGTTGTTAGTGTACAGAAATGCTACTGATTTGTGTATCTTGGTTTTATAACTAAGACTTCGCTGAATTTACCACTTCTAGTCATCTTTGGAGGAGTTTTAAAGATATTTTATGTATAAGATCATATTGATGGCAAACAGAGTTAGTTTGATATCTTCTTTTCCAATTTTGAGATCTTTTATTACTTTCTCTTGTCCAATGGCTCTGGCTAGGACTTCCAGTATTATGTTGAACAGCAATGATGAAAGTGGACATCCTTGCCTTATTCCAGTACTTAGGGGAATGCCTTAAGCATTTCTGCACTCAGTATGATATTGGCTATGGGTTTGTTAAATATGGCTTTTCTTATTTTGATGTGTATTCCTTCTAATGCTAGGTTTTGTGAGGTTTTGTCATGGAGGAATGTTAGATTTTAAATGTTTTTTACTGCATCAATTGAGATAATCACATAGTTTGTGCTCTTAATTCTGTTTATATGAAGAATGATAGTTATTGATTTGTGAATATTAAATAATTCTTGTATTTCTGGGAGGAAATCCACTTTATTGTGGTAAATTATTTTTTTGATGTGCTTTGAGTCCATTTGCTAGTATTTTGTTGAAGATTTTAACAGCTATATTCATCAATGATATCAGTCAATAGCTCTTTCTGTTGTTGTGGCTTTTCCTGGTTTTGGTATTGAGGTGATACTGATTTTATAGAATGAATTATGGAGGAGTCTCTCGATAATCTTTTAGAACAGTTTCAGAATTGCTACCAGTTCTTCTTTGTAGGTTTGGTAGGTTTAGAATTCAGCTGTGAATCCATCTGATCCTAAGCTGTTTTTTTGTTCGGAGATTTTTTTTATTACTGATTAAATATCACTGCTCATTATTGCTTATTATTATATCCTTAAATCAGGATTCTGA
>NW_003852438.1:4282802-4288717 GCF_000181295.1 Otolemur garnettii | reverse complement strand
AAAAAAAAAAAAAAAAAGGAAAAAGAAAACATGAATTAAGATACAAAGGAAAACCCATAAGACTAACAGTAGACTTCTGAGAAGTCTTATGGGCCAAAAGAGATTGGGATCCTACCTTTAATGTTCTTAATTAGAATAACTGTCAGCCAAGAAATTTTGTATCCTGCAAAACTAAGATTCATTAATGCAGAAGATACAGATTCTGTCCCAGATAAGCATATGCTAAGAGAATTCGTTACCATGAGACCACCCCTACAAGAAATACTCAAGGGAATTTAAACATGGAAATGAAAGGTCAATGTTTATTAGTATAAAAATATCCAAGAATAAGAAAGACTCACAGCCTTTTTAAGACATTAACACAAGGAAGAATACAAAGCAACTAACAATGTGAAGAATTAGTTAACGATTCAATATTAATAACGATGTGTGAAATGTTATCTCACACATCATTATTAACATTAAATTTAAATAGTCTAAATATCCCACTTAAGAGATATATACTGGCAAAATGGCTAAAAGAAATATAACCAAATTATCTGTGGTCTCCAAGAGACCCACTTGACTTGCAAAGAGTCTCATAGAGTCAAAAGGGGGAATAAAATATTCTGCACAAAAGGAAACCAAAAATGAACAGGAGTAGCTATTATCAGATAAAGCAGACTTTGAATCAACAATAGGAAAAAAAAAAAGACAAAGAAGGTCACTATACAATGATAAAGGGATTGATTCAACAAAGAGATATAACAATGTTAAATATAAATGCACCTAACATCAGAGCTTCCAGATTCATAAAACAAATACTTCTAGAAATAACAAAAGAAATAAACAGCAATGCATTAATTATGAAAGGCTTCAACACTCCACTGACAGAACTATACAGGTCATTGAGGCAAAAAAAATCAACAAAAAACCCACTAGACTTAAATAGGACAGCATAACAAATGGGGCTGACAGTTACATAACTTTCTACCCCCAGATTACACAATATACAGTCTTCTCATCAGCACATGGGACATTTTCCAAGATAGACCATATCTTAGGCCACAAAATAAGTCTCAACAAATTCTGAAAAAAAACTGAAGCCTTACCAAGTTATCTTGTCAGACTACAGTGGAATAAACCTAGAAATCACTTCCAAGAGGAACTCCAAAACTAGACAAGTACATGGAAATTAAACAAACTGCTGCTGAATGTCTTTGGGTCAATGACGAAATTAACACATTGTTGACCAGCAATTTTACACAAAAGCTATCCCATGTTACTGGCTATTATTTCCCAATTGCATAAGAAAATGAAACAATGTAAATAAACTTCAATCATTATCAAAAAGTAAATCTGTCACTTCACTGATGCTCTGTGGATCACTAAGTTCAACAGTTAGCCCCAACATTTTGGATACTCTTCCAAGGTTGATGTAATATCATTTTCAAGCCACTCTTCTTCAAAATCACTTTCACTATCAGAATCTATTACATTTCTTTTTTGCTATTTTGGTGGTCTAATATTAGATTCATAACTGTCTTCCAATAAACTCATGTTCCAGATCACCATAAAGTATTTCAAAATCACTTGGACAATCAGATAAAGCACCTGCATATAATTCACTGAAAAGTTTTTCACCATCACAATTCATCTAGTATTTGCTATACTATAAATGTGATAAAAACCTGAATACTTAGAAAAAAAATTTTTTATAATAGAGTGAACACCACTGAACATGATCAAGAAAGCTTTTTACAATATACTGCATTACTCTGTGTTTTAAATTTTTCAATATTTAATGCAAATGCAAACGTGAGTTAACTTGTCAACAATGTTTGGACATGAAAATGCAAGTTAACTCATGATCGGTCAACAATGTGTTAATAAGAAAATTTAAAATTTTTTGTAAAATGAATTAATAATGACACAGTTTATCAAAATCTCCAGGATATAGAAAAAGCAGAGCTAAGGGTAAAGTCTACAGCATTAACCCCCTACATCAAAATGTTAGATCATGAATTAACAACCAAACATCACAACTAAACTAGAAAAAAAAAATACAAACGGGCTCTGCCCCTGTAGCTCAGGGGTTAGGGCACTGGCCACATACACCAAGCCTGGGCCTGCTAAACAATTATAACTGCAACAAAAACTAGCTGGGCGTTGTGTTGGGTGCCTGTAGTCCCAGCTACTTGGGAGGCTGAGGCAAGAGAATTGCTTAAGCCCACAAGTTTGAAGTTGCTGTGAGCTGTAACACCATAGCACTCTACTGAGAGCAACATAGTGAGACTCTGTCTCAAAGAAAAAAAAAAGAAAGAAAGAAAGAAAGAGAACAAACCAAACCCAGAGCAGGGAGAAGGCAAAAATAGGCAAAAATCAGAGTAGAATGAAATGAAATTGAAAAAATAAGAAAACACAAAAGATAAACACAACAAATAGTTTGTTCTTTGAGAAGGTAAAATCTATAGTCCACTTGCTAGGTTAACCAAGAATTATTAATTTTTTATGTTGTAGAATTTTATTTTATTTGTCCCTTATGTTTAAAAACAAAAATGGCAGTTCTCTGATGAAATTATCCAATGTCCTCTTTATTTTCTTAGACATAGTAATCATAGTTTATTTATTTATTTATTATTATTTTTTGTAGAGACAGTCTCCCTTTATTGCCCTAGGTAGAGTGCCGTGGTGTCACATAGCTCACAGCAACCTACAACTCCTGGGCTTAGGCGATTCTCTTGTCTCAGCTTCCTGAGCAGCTGGGACTATAGGCGCCTGCTGCAATGCCCAGCTATTTTTTTTCTTGCAATTTGGCCGAGGCTGGGTTTGAACCTGCCACCCTTGGCATATGGGGCCAGTGCCCTACCCACTGAGCATAGGTACCCTACCCACTGAGCCACAGGTGCCGCCCTAATCATAGTTAATTTACATCCCTATTTTTAGGCCGGGCATGGTGGCTCATGCCTGTAATCCTAGCACTCAGGGATACCAACGCAGGTGAATTGCCTAAGCTTTCAGGTTGAGACCAGCCTAAGCAAGAGTGAGACCCTGCCTGTAAAAACAGCCAGACGTTGTAGCAGGTGCCTGTAGTCCGAACTATTTAGGAGGCTGAGGCAAGAGAATCACTTGAGCCCAAGAGTTCGAGGTTGCTGTGAGCTATGATGCCATGACACTCTACTGAGGGTGACAAAGTGAGACTCTGTCTCAAAAAAAAAAATAAAAAACAACAAAACCCTGTTTTAACTCTAATATATGAATTAAACATGGGGCTGTCTCTTTCTTTCTATTGGTTTTTCAGATATTTTAGCTTGATTTATAGTATGCTTTGTGATTTTTAAATTTAATTGTGAATGAACAATTTTAATGCATCTGGATGATGCTGTTTCTCTCTAGGAAGTGTTAGATTTTCTTCAGTTAGGCAGAAAGCATCACTATGATTTAGCAAGAATTGGTTTTGTGATTTATTAGGGATTGCCTATTTAGATTTTGTCCTTTTTTCCATTTTTATTTCTAAGGCTTGGGGCTTCTGAAAATCCAGTGTATTCATAAAGGTCCCAACACTTTGGCAGAGCTTGAATTGCTTTATTTGTTTCTTGTATAACTGGATAATCTATGCTCAAAATTCTTATCTTCTTAGCTGATGTCTTCTGTTGTTTCTCAGAGTCTTATATAGTTTAGAAATCAGCCAGCACTCCTGAGGGGATTTGTATGCCAATTTGTTTGCTTTTAAGAGACAAAGTCTTGTTATGTTGCCCAGGTAGGCCTCAGACTCCTTGGCTCAAGTGACCCTCCCAGTTTAGCCTCCCAAGTAACTTATACTACAAGTGTACACCACTTCACTCAGCTTGTATTTGTATTTTAAAATTTATTTCCCTTTGATTATCTCCAAGATTTTGTCTCAACTACACTGGTGGCTCTAAAGTCTGACTTCCATCTTTTCAATCCACTAAAATCACCACCTTTTACTTATGATCTATTCTCCCACACTTTAGCAAAAGCCAAGGTAAAGATAGAGCCTCACTGCTCTCAGGGATTGTAGGTATTTAAGTCATGCCTATATTGGCTATTTGCCAATTCCTTTGATAGCTACTTTGGATATTTTTGGCAGCTTTACTAGTTGATGTTTGTAAGAAGGTTAGGTCAAGAGAAAGAGAAAAAAATGTCAGACTAGAAGCAGTCTCCTAAAACCTTTTCCTAGGAGAGTGGAAAAAAGTGCAGGCAGCAGTCTCCATTTGGATGGCTCTGCTCAGAAACAGCACTGTAAAGGCACAGAGAAATAGCTGTGGGAGTGAAAAACAAAAGAAAGAAAATGAAATAACAAAGGAAACAGGTGATGTAGAAATTTATAGTACAAAAGCGCAGATTGCACAGGGCATTGTTGTATAATTAGAGCTGCTTGGTGGCCAGCACCATCCCCTCAAGCCCCCTGCTGAATCCTGTGCAGATTTATCTCACCAAACAGTAAGCATAGAGGGTTATGGAAAGCAGCTGGGGTCCGCCCAAACTACCAGGTGCATGTTTCCAGGCCTGTTGTGGCAGGCCATGGAGGGAGTAGATTGACTTGTGGCTCCTCTAAGCCATAGGCAGTGACCTGTAACCTAGCATTTCCCCTGTGGAGTGCTGATGGATCTGGGAATGGTGACTGATGGGTGTGGGGCCCTAACATTGGTCAGGGAAATAACAGGCCACTGCTCTACTTTGACAGGTCCCTGGAGGGGTACAAAGATCTTGGTGACTCTGGGGCCACAGGCTATCACATCAGCCCCACTTGAGTGGTTTCCCAACAGTCTTGAAACCCTATGATTCAGCCTGCCACATAATTGGCTCAGTCCCACCCTCCCTACTTGAGCAACTGCCTCTAAACTGATCCCGAGGCTCTGTCATTCAGATTGGAATAGTCCTACCACCCCCACAGACCTCCTTCCATATTCTAGGTCCTATGTGGTCACTGAGTCTCAGTACCCTGTCCAACCCAGGCCCTGGGGTTCCTTCTCCTGAACTCATTGCACCATCCCTGAGCATCCAGCCTCCTTCCAGGCATGTAACTCCACTTCCAAATCTCCAGTGCTGCACACCCCACAAGAAGCATCCCAGAGCTTTCACTATTGTAAGAGACCCAAAAGTGCTATTCCCCAAACCTCCGACTGACATTTCACTGAGCCCTGGATATAGCAAGGTTCAGGGAAGGGAAATGAATATCTCGTCTAGCATTTGTTGTTACCACTGATACTAGAGTTCCATCTAATGTCTTCTTCCTATTTAAACCCAGAAAGAATATCTCCTAACTACAATTCAGAGATATCTTAACCATTTAGCTTAGAGTTAAAGAAAAAGACACCACAAATGAGGAGAAATCAGCAAAAGAACCCTGGCAACATGAAAAATCAGAACAGATGAACTCTCCTAATGGATCACAGTGGAGCCACAGCAGAAAATTTCAACCATAAAGAAATTATTGAAATGACAGAAATGAAATTTAGAATATGGATAGAAAATAAAATGAATAGAATTGACAATAAAGTTGAAAACCTGGCAAAAGAAGCCCAAAAAATGTTTCAAGAAATTAATGACATTAAGGTAAGGATAAAGTCACTAAGAATGTGGACAAAATTGGGAAGGGTGTAATGGAGCTTAAAGATTTAAAAGAAGCATTCAGGGAGTTTCAAAACCCAGCAGAGTTTCAGCAACAGCTTAGACCATGGAGAAGAAAGAATCCCAGAGCATGAAGACAAGGCTCCTGGGCTAAATCAGTCATTTAAAGAGGCAGAAAAGAAAAAACACAGGCAGAACAATCTCTTAAGAGCTATTTGGGGCTCAGCGCCTATAGCTCAGCCGGCTAGGGCGCCAGCCACGTACACCTAAGGTGGCGGGTTCGAATCCCCAGCCCGGACCCGCCAAACAACAGTGACGGCTGCAACCAAAAAATAGCCGGG
>NW_003852438.1:4269626-4282525 GCF_000181295.1 Otolemur garnettii | reverse complement strand
ACTAGACAGACATTGAACTCGAGGAAGACTCAATTCAAATAGAGCATCTTCTAGACACATTGTAATTAAAGTCAAAATGAAAGAAAAATCCTACAAGCAGCCAGGCACAAGCAACATCTGTCATACAAGGGTAAACCTATCAAATTAACACAGTGGAAATCCTCCAAGACAGAAAGGAGTGGGCTCCTATCTTCAATCTTAATGAAACAACTGCCAACCTAGGATTTTGTATCCTGCAAAACTAAGTTTCATATTTGATGGAGAAATTAAATCTTCTTAACAAGCAAACTTTGAGGAAATTTATCTCAACTAGACCTGCCCTGTGGACCTGCTCTATACACAGACTTCTATATGTGTAAAACTACCCAGAAACTAAAGGTCAAAGCCTAAATCCCACAATGGCCTAAGAGACAGAACAGCATATTAGAGTCCCACACAACTGGATGAACAGAAATCCATCCCACTCATTAATTCTCTCAATAAATGTGAGTAGTTTGGACTCCCCACTGAAGAGATATAAGCTGACTGGATAAAAAAAATACAAGCCAAAAAAGAAAGGAGGAGCTATAGCTCTGATCATTGACTCCATTGATGTCAAAGCAACTAAAGTAAAGAAAGACAAAAAATGGACATTATGTATTGGTTGAAGCAGCAATTCAAGGAGAAGAAATATCAATTCTAAATATTCATACACTCAGCTTAGGTGTTCCCAAATTCTACTTAATCTAAACAAAAATGATAATAATGTAATAGCCAGGGACTTCAACACTCCACTGACAGAACTGGACAGACCATCTAAGCAAAAATTAAATAAACTGTGTGTTTAAATGCAACTACAGAACAAAAGGGCTTAACAGACTTTTACAGAACATTCCACCCAACAGTACTAAATATACGTTGTTCTTATCAGCTCATACTTCACTTTCCAAGATCAATCACGATGAAGTTTTAAAAAATGTATTTTTACAGACCACGGTGGAATAAAATCAGAAATCAATCCCAACAGAAACACTCATCCCAACACAAAGTCATGGAAACTAAACAACTTATTGCTAAGTAATGATGGGGTCAAGGATAAGATAAAGATGGAAATCAAAAGATTATTTGAACCAAATGACAGTGGGTCCACAAGCTATCAAAATCTGTGGGATACTATAAAAGTGGTCCTGAGAGGGAAACTCATTGTCTTAAATGCCCACATCCAGAAATCAGAAGGATTGCAAATCAACAATTTAATAATTCTTCTCAGGGAACTGAAAAAAGAAGAGCAAACCAATCCCAAACACAGCAGAAGAAAAGAAATAACAAAGACTGTCAGGGATAAATAAAATCAAAAATGAAAGGACCATAAGAAGATTAATGAAGCAAAAAGGTCATTCTTTCAAAAACATTAACTAAATTGATAAGCCTTTGGCCAGATTAACCAGAAACAAAAAAGCAGGGTCTCTAATGAGCTCAATCAAAAATGGAAAAAGGTGAAATAAAAACAGATACTATGAAAGTACAAAACATTATCACTGATTACTATAAAAATTCTCCATGTGCATAAATTCAAAAATGTGGAGGAATTGGACAAATTCTTAGAATCACACTAGCTTCCTAGACTCAACCAGGAAGAAATAGAACTCTTGAACCAACCAACATCAAATACTAAAATTGAAGCAACAAGTAAAAATCTTCCAACAAAAACAAGTCCCTGAACAGGAAAGTTTCATACCAGAATTCTACCAAATCTTCAGAGAGGAACTCACACCTATTTTTCAGAATCTATTTCATAAGATTAAAAAGGATAGAATCCTCCCAAACTTGTTCTATAAAGAAAATATCACCTTGTTATCAAAGCCAGGAAAGAACATCACAACAACAAAAAGAATGTAACAGACCAATATTTCTAATGAATATAGATGCAAAAATTCTCGTTAAAATCGTAGCAAATAGAATTTAGCTGCACATCAAAAAAAAAAAAAAATTCATTGCAACCAGGTAGGCTTCACATCCTAGCAATGCAAGATTGGTTTGCCATATACAAATCTATAAATGTAATTCACCACATAAATAGAAGTAAAAACAAAGACCACGTGACCCTCTCAATAGATGCAGAAAAAGCATTTGTCAAAATTCAGCACCTTTTTTTTTTTTTTGATAAAAACACTTAAGAATATTGTCATAGATAGGACATTCTTTAAAATGATAGAAGCCATCTTATGACAAACCCACAGCCAACATCATATTGAACAGAGCAAAACTGAGAGCATTCTCATTTAGAATTGGAACCAGACAAGAATCACCACTAGTATTCAACAGAGTACTGGAAGTCTTAGTGCAATTAGACAAGAAAAGGATAGCAAGGATATTCAAATGAGGACAGGAGAGGTCAAACCTCCATTCTTTGCTGATGATATGATCTTATACCTAGAAAACTTCATGGACTCAACCAAGAGATGCCTGGAATTGATAAATAAATATAGCAATGTGTCAGGGTACAGATCAATGTACACAAAAGAGAAGCCTTCATACACACCAACAACAGTCAAGCTGAGAATCAAATCAAAGACACAGTACTCTTCACAATAGGATCAAAGAAAATAAAATACCTTTGACTTATATTTAACAAAGGAAATGAAGGATCTTTATAGGGAAAAGTACAAAACACTGAGAAAAGAAATTGCAGAGATTGTTCATAGATGGAAAACATATCATGCTCATTGACTGGCTGAATCAGCATTGCTGAAAATATTGCCCAAGGTGATTTACAGGTTCAGTGTAATTCCCATTAAAATAGGAAAATCGTATTTTAAAAATCTTGAGAAAATGGTTCTACACTTTGTATCTAATCAGAAAAAACTTCAAGTAGCCAATTCAATCTTATGAAATAAAAATAAATCTGGAGGAAGCACTTTATCAGACTTCAGGCTATACTACAAGGCGATAGTGATCAAAAGAGCATGGTATTGGCATAAAAATAAAAACATAGATAGACCTATGGATCAGAATAGAGAATCTAGAGATGAAATCATCCTCATATTCTGCATTCTGATCTTTGGCAAAGCAGACAAAAGCATACACTGGGGAGAAGAATCCCTATTTAATATATGGTGCTGGGAGAATTGGATACCCACAGAAACAGGATCTGTACCTCTCACCATTAAAAAAAAAATTAACTCCTGATGGATAAAAGATTTAAACATAAGGCATGAAACACTAAAAATTCTAGAAGTTTAAGTGTGGGAAAACTCTTACAGATATCAACCTAGGGAAATAATTTATGAAGAAGACCCCAGTGGCAATCAAAGCAACAACAAAAATAAATAAATGGGACCCAATTAGTTAAAAAGTTAAACATTTCTGCACAGGCAAGGACACACCTAAGTGAAGTATCACAAGAATGGAAAAACAAAGCAAAGTAAATGGACACCTACAGAATGGGAGAATTGGATATGCATGCTACACATCCGATCAGGCCTGATTACTAGAATCTATAAAGAACTCGAGAAAATCAACAAGAAAAGATCAAATAAAACCATTAGAAACTAAGCATGAGACATGAACAGAAACTTTTCTTATGAAGGTAGTGTAATGGCCAACAAATACATGAAAAATGCTCCTTGTCTCTAATCATCAGGGAAATGCAAATCAAAACCACACTGAACTATCACCAGTGAGAAGGGCTCACATTATAAGATCCCAAACAGATGCTGGCATGGATGCAGAAAGAAAGGAACACTCAGACACTGTTGGGGGTTGTGTAAACTAGTTCAACGTCTATGGAAAGCCATATGGAGATTCCCAGCAGAACTTAAAATAGACCTACTTTTTGATCCTACAATCCCTCTACTAGGTATTTACCCAAAGGGAAATAAGACATTTTATAAAAAAGACACACCCAAATGTTCAGAGCAGCACAACACAATTGCAAAGATGTGGCAACAACCAAAGTACCCACTAATACATGAATGGAATAATAAATTGTGTCATATGTACACCATGGAATACTATTCAGCTATAAAAAGGAGGAAGATCTAGTATCCTTTGTAACAACCCAGATGGAATTGGAGACCATTCTCCTGTCAGTGTTTTTCCACCTTTTTTTTATCTCATGACACACTTGAACCTACAATTAGACTTCCACAGCATACTTAAATTATGTTGATATGTTGACTCCCCCAAAAAAGTAAAAAAAAAAAAAATAGTTACTGTGTTTTGAACTTCTTTCAAAAATAATTTAATTATCGATCTTTAAAAATTGTTGCAGCACACCTAGGATCTGCTTAAGTTACACCAGTGTGCCATAGCACACTTGTTGAAAATCACTGTCCTAAGTGAAGCATCACAAGAATAGAAAAACAAACACCACATATATTAACTAACTAAATTAGAACTAGTTTGACCAACACCTATATGCTCAAATCTCAATAAAATTAGAGGGTGGGGGGAAAGGAATGGGAAAATTCTCATGCAACAGGTACATTGCGTGGGTATATTGCACACTTTCTGGGTGAAGGACACATCTATAACTCTAACTGTAAATATACAAAAGCAATTTATGTAACCCAAGTCTGTGTACCTGTGTAATATTTTGAAATCAACCCCCCCCCAAAATACTTGCAAGCATAGACACCAGAATTATTAAACAGAAAAACAGGGGGAAAAAAAGGCTAGGTCAATAAAAGTGACTCAATCATGGGCAACCACAATGAGCAGAACCATAAGCCATCAGGCTATTTTAAAATCTATGTTTGATGAGCCTAACAACTCGTACTCCTCTGGATAGACTTCTACTGCTTATTGTTTCTGCTCGTTATCATCCACTTTGTATGTGCCTAGTAATTCCAAATTGTTTACCACATATTATATTTGAAGGATTTTTTTTTTAGAGGTCACATGAAGTCTAAGATAATACAATGTTTCTTCAAAGATACATTGCATTTATTTCTGCTGGGTAACTAAGATGAAAGTACTTAAGAAAGTGCCCATCACATTGCAAATGGGTAATTCACATTATTACATGTCTGTATGCCCCACCTGAATTAAGAACACATCAGCTTTAAGACTCTCAACATCAGTAACATTCTGGTCCAGGGTCAATATATTAAAAATAGCTGCTAAGTAAATGATTGGAGGAACTGATAATGAGGTGAGATGTGTGTGTGAATCACACACGTATACATATACATGCCAAATCACAAATACTTTTATAGGAGAACATTTTGCATACCGTTTCTAAAAGAATTATATAAATCTAGAATTTACCTTTAACAGATCTTGTTCTGGCTGGCTTGGAGGCAATTTCTTCACTTTCATGTTCCATGACACGAGCTTCTGTGAAAAGGAAAAAAATGAGATGACTTGGATATTTGTAAAAATTCGTTTGAGGGTTGTATGACTTCAGTATAATTTTTTGTCATTTAATTAATTTGGATGATGTGTGAATCCATCAGCACTGTTGTTCTACTTCTGCAGTTCATCTAGATTGCCTGAATGATGGTTCCTTCTCATTACTCCTCCTTTACCTGAGCTTTTCTGATCCTTTGAATTCCCTTATTGATTCCCATCACCAAGGTCTGTAGTGCCCAGTTGGGCAGTGGCAGATCTTCAAGGTCAAGCCTTCTATTATTGCCCTATGGCCCTAGAATTCGACGTGTAGACAGAAGGTAATCCCATCTTTGCACCCTGTAAACCTAACCGGGGTGGGGGGATCATTTATTTGAATGCCTTCTACTCCCTTCGCTCCACTTGACTCTATTAGACTGTGCTCAGATTGTATTTACCGAGGACAGACTGTCGATGAGGTTTTCTTGGCACAGCCGGTGATGGCAGGAAAATGTCAAGTGGAAATTCAGCAACGTTTACTACCACTCCGGAACCTTGAGGTAAATGATCAGACCGCTGTTTTTCTGCTTTAACAGATACGGTACTAGGTGCACGGCCTGATGCCTTTGCACCTTCATCTGTCAAGATGTGCGGGTAAACAAAGCTTGAGCTCTCTGGGTAAGATTTGGGAGCGGTGACTGAGTAAGGAGTAGTAATGAGAGGTCTGGAGAAACGTGAAGAAAGAATTAAAATGTCTTGTAGCCTTTCATCAGTATAAGGCTGATGATCTTTTACAACCTTTTTGGGTGCTTTTAACACTTTTGGTTGGTACATTTCTTTTTCTTTTCCTTTTTCTTTTTCTATTTCTTTTTCTTCCTCAACCGGAATAGAAGCTGGTAGAGAACTTGGAAGAAATACGGGAACAGGAGCAGGATCTGGAATGTTCCAGCGGACATTTTTAGTAAATTTTGAGTGTTTTAACATTGTAGTCATTATATCTGGTAAAGAACGACCAAGAACAAAATCTCGCAATTTGGTAGATCGTACTGATTTATCTATGGACACAACATCCGGAAAACTGGTTTTATCTCTTAAAATTGAAGTGGTTTCACCTTCATGTGGTGACTTAGTTTCACCAGTCTTGGCTACACAGAAAAGAGGGGGGAAAAAGAAAGATTAGATTAGATTTATCAAGATGTCAGAGACCGCAAATGTCTTAGAATTTATAACTTCAGTACACACTCACCTTTTAAAATTGTTTCTATTTATATTTACACAACTACCAGAGCTTCTGTTGAGCTTCCTGAGATAAAGTTTTAGTGAACAATTAGGGAAGTGAAAAGGCTAAATTAAATTGTATTAGATTTAGAAAGGGTACAGAGATACTCTTGGAAGAAAAGAATGCAAGGACAGAAGAGTGAGATCCAAGGGAAAAAATTTTGAGTGATTTCCAGTAAAATTCTGGCAGTACAGGTGGGTAAAATTATTTTGGTGAAATTTTCCTACTTATCACACATCATTAGCACTCCTTTTTTGAAATTCATTTGAGCAAAGATTTACATTTCTTTTAAATGCTAGATGTCAGATTTTTGAACATGATAATATTCCAATAGTGTTATGGGGTGCCATAAGTTCATTTAGATTACAATAAGAAGTATTCTTTTCTCTCTTAGGTCTAGACAAATGCACTTATCCCGCGTTCATAGGCACCTCACTACATCAAACACACATCTGCCGTTTCTTTCCTATACAACAGAATGGTAAATGGCATTTTTCTGTTGTTACATCAAATATGTGTTTTCTCCTATACAACATAATGTTAAATGATATCTTTCTGCTGTTGCAGCTGAGTACAATAAATAGCAGGGACCTTTACATTCTACTGTAGAGATAATAGATTTCATAAGGTAAAACTTGTAAGCCAAAATGACTCCTTGAACCCTCAGCCCTTCACCCATCTATTATTTACATATAAAAGATGGCTAAGGATTGATCCGGGTTCAGAGAGAGGATTTCCTCTAAATAGAGCTATTAGAGGACTATGCATTTCCCTGATTTTCCCTTCCCATGGTGGGTAGAAGAGAGATGATGTCCCCCATCTCAAACTACGTGAGAGGGACCTCAAAGAACCATTTACATGTACATATAGAGAACAAGGGTATATGCCACAAGGAGAGAACATCTCACCACTCCCTTATCCACTTCCCCCACTGATTCTTGCAGAGCAGCAAAAATCTATTGGTCCAACTTACTGCTATTTCCCAACCAGAGTCAGATAAGAAGATCCTTGAAACTACTTGACAAAAATCTATTGGTCCAACTTACTGCTATTTCCCAACCAGAGTCAGATAAGAAGATCCTTGAAACTACTTGACTTGTATTTCCCGTTATTTTGGAAGGCACACGACGGACGCTGATTCTCACCTTAGCTCTTCTCCACTCCTACCCCCACCTATGAAGGATTCAGAAACTGTTAAGTTGAAAGAGAAAACTACTGAGAAAAGGACAGGGTGAAAGAACTGATCGTGCCTCTCTTTCCCTTTGCTTGTGTAAAAATTAGCAGGCCTAGATCGAGCTGGGAAAAAGGACAAGATTTGATTGTATGATAGATGGAAGTTCTGACTTCAGTCAGCTGTTTAGTATCTGAAAATAAGACAGAGCTAATATGCGAAAGTGATTGGAAGAGCCCTGGAGATTACAGAGGTGTGTGACACCCGAGCCTGAAGGGCAGGAGCAGGAAAACCAAGTTTACTTCCCCTTTATATGGAACCAATCAAAGCTAGTTTATTCAACAAAATATTACAAGAATATCTCCAACTTCATTTTCTCACTCTCTCCCATTAAAATAAAACACATTACCACAGCAAACTTTTCAATAGACTGCAGAACAACTCTGGAACTTCCCAAGTACCGTCCTCTCACCACTTTTGTCGACTTTAGTGGCAAACTGAAGTAATTTGTGCTCATTAGTTTGATCTCCTCCCCTCTTTGATTTGTTATTTCATTTTATTTATTCTGCAGCTACTTATTAACTTAATAGACTATTTTTAAAATGGTTTTAGATATACAGAAAAATTAAGCAGGATATTATCTTATATCCCTCTCCTGCACACAGTTTCACCTATTACTAGGTATGAACATCTTATATTATTGTGCTATATTTATTGCAAATAATGAATCACTGTTTATATCTTATTAAATATTACATTAGAGTTAACTCTTTGTGTTGAACAGTTCTGTGGGTTTTGACAAATGCATAATGTCTTTTATCCACCATTTTAGTATCATACAAAATAATTTCACTACCTGAAAGTCCCCTGTGCTTCACTAATCCATCCTTTCCCCTCTTCCTGAAATCCTGGTTTTAAAACACTGATTATCTTAGTGTTTCTATAGTTTTTCCTTTTCCAGAATGTTGCATTGTTGGAATCATAAAATATGTAGACTTTTCAGAGGGGCTCTGTCATTTAGCCATATGCAATTCAAGTTCCTACATGTCTTTACTTGACTTGATAGCACATCTCTATTTATTTATTTATGAATGACAGAGTCTCACTTGTCACCCTTCGTAGAGTGCAATGGCATCATAGCTCACAGCAACATCAAACTCTTGAGCTCAAGTGATTCTCCTGCCTCGGCCTCCTGAGTAACTGGGACTGCTGGCGCCTGCCACAAGGCCCGGCTAGTTTTAGAGATGAGGTCTTGCTCTTGCTCAGGCTGCTCTTGAACTCCTGAGGTTATGCAATCCACCACCTGGGCCTCCTAGAATGCTAGGATTACAGGGGTGAACCACTGTACCCGGCCTCAGCTCATTTCTTTTTAATGCTAAATAAAGTCCATTGTCTGGATGTATCATGGTTGGTTAATTTAGTTATTTGCCTATTGAACTGCTTCCATTTGGAGGCTATTCAGAATAAAACTAATAGAAATGTGCATGTATAGGTTTGAGGGTGGACATAAATTTCCATCTCAACTGGATAAATACCTGGGTATGCTGTTGCTATGCTGCTGCACTACATTAAGACTTGATTACAACACTGCCAATCCATCTTCAAAAGTAGCTGTACCATTTTGCATTACCACCAGGGAAAAATGAGGGTCCGTTTCTCCTCTCCAGCAATGGGTGTTGTCAATGTTTTGAATTTTAGTCATTCTAACAGGTCTCCAGTGATGCCTGGTTGTTGTTTTTCATTCGCATTTTATAATGGCATACGAAGTTGACCATCTTTTCATATGCTTATTTAGCATCTGGATATCTTTTCTTGTGAAGTGTCCACGTCCTTTGAGCATTTTTTAATTGGGTTGTTTTGTTGTTAAGAGTTTTTTATTTTGAATACAAGTCCTTTATCAGCTATGAGGTTTTCAAATCTTTTCTCCCATTCTGTGACTTGTCTGTTTATTATTTTAATATCTTTTCACAGAACAGAAGTTTTTGATTTTAATGAAGTCCAGCTTATCACTTGTTTCTTTCATGGATTGCTCCTTTGGTGTCAGAACTAAAAAGTCAGCACCAAACCCAAGATCACCTACTTTTTTTCCTCATTATATTCTAGAATTTTCATGGTTTTGCATTTGTACATTTAAATCTATGATTTGTCTTTTGATAATTTTTGTGAAAGGGGTAAATTCTGGTCTATGTTTACTTTTTCAATGTGGATGCCTGGTTGTTCCAGGGCCATTTGTTGAAAAGATTATCCTTTGTTTGTTAAATTGTTAGTTGACCTGCCAGGCACAGTGGCTCACATCTGTAATCCTAGCACTTTAGGAGGCTGAGGCGGGTGGATTGCTTGAACTTACAAGTTGGAGACCAGCCTGAGCAAGAATGAGACCCTGTCTCTACTAAAAGTAGAAAAAAAATTGAGGGAAGAGGATTACTTGGCTCCAGAGTTGGAGGTTGCTGTGAGCTATGATGCCCAGAGTGAGTTTAAGACTCTGTCTAAAAAAAAAAAAAAAAATTGTCAGTTGACCACATATCTTCAGTATATTTCTGGGCACTGTATTCTCATCCATCAATTTATTTGTCTTTTCTTTTGCCACTACAACATTGTCTTAAAGTTAGGTAATCCTCCTTTTTCCTTCTTACTCTTTGGTGTTTTGTTGGTTATTCTAGGTCTTTGCCTTTCTAGCATTATTTTGTCAATATACACAAAGTAACTTGCAAGGATTTTGGCTAGGATTGCATTGAATTTATGTATCAAGTTGAGAAGAATTGACATGTTAACAATATTGAGTATTCCTATTCATAAACATGAAATATCTCTCCATTTACTTAGATCTTCTTTATTTCTTTACAATTTTGTACTTTTCCTCAAACAGAACCTAGACATATGTTGTTGGATCTATGCCTAAGTGTTTCTTTTAAGGGGGGTATTAATAGTAATTGTAGTGCTTTCATTTTAATTTCTATTTGTTTATTAGTATATATAAGCAAATGACTTTTGTACATTAACCTTGTAACCTATAACCCTTAACTGCTAATTATTTCCAAGAGTTATTTTGTTAATTCTTTGGGATTTTCCACATAGACAATCACACCAGCGGTTAATAAAGATAGTTTTATTTCTTTTTTCCTCAATGTATATAGCTTTTATATCATTTTCTTATCTTACTGCAACTTTATGAAACTTACGTAAGTTTCCAGGTACAATACCAAATAGCAGTGGTAAAAAGAGACTTCATTTCTTTGTTCTTGATCTTAGTGGGAAGACTTTTAGTTACCCATCATTAAGAATGATATTAGCTATAGTTTTTTGTTGGGGGGGGCGGTTTATCAAGTTGAGGAAGTTTCCCTCTACTCCTAATTTGATGAGTTTCTTCATAATTTTGTGCTGGATTTTGACAAATGCTTTTCCACCTCTATTGATATGATTATGTGATTTTTCTTTTTTCAATGTGATGGATAACATTAGTCAATTTTTGAATGTTGAACCAGCTTGAATTGCTAAAATGATTCCAGTTTGGTCATTATGTAAAATTATTTTTATTTATTTTTAATTGTTGGGGAATCATTGAGGGTATAATGAACCAGGTTACACTGCTTGTGTTTGCTGGGTAAAGTCCCTCTATTAATAGTGTCCCACCCTCAAGAGGTGTATCACATACCATGACCCCACAACCCATTTCCTCCTTCCCTATTCCCCCTCTCCCCACCATGTACTAGCATCAATTGTCCTCATATCAGAACTGAGTTCACTGGATCTGGTTAGTGAAGGTTCTGGGAGTGAAGCGGCCAGCAATAGGAGTGGCTCCAGTGGCAGCAGCAAACTTCAGCACAGATTGCTGGCTAGTATTCCTGAAGGATATGACACTGACATCAGCAGGGTTTTCAATGCCAATAACGGCTCCAGCTGCCAACAGAGGTTTTTTCCAGGTCCTCTTCAAATTTATGATGTAGATGCCATCACTTTTCCTTTTGTAAGGGTACTGTTCTATTTGGAAGTCAAGGTTAGGGCCATCTAAGTGGGTTCCTGCTGCAAGGAATTTGAGGACATCCTCCTCCTTCATTTGCAGGACATCAAGGAGTCGGAACATTGTGAAACTTTCCCTTTAAGTTACAGTGGGAATCCAGAACAATGCTGTATGGGCCCTCCTTGAGCAGCGCAGAAAGGCAATACCAGGAATTTGTAACTCTCATGCTAGTCCACATTCAATCGCCAATGATTGGTCAAAAGCAGCAGTCATGTTTTCCTAGCAGTTACTGTACTCAATAAGCATCTCCCAATAAGCTGATCTCAGCTCCAATTCCCTGTATTTGCCTGTCCCTCCACGTACTGGGATAGTAGTTTTGCCTGGGATCTGAATTCTCTTGTGAATCTAAGAAAGGTCATTGATGATCATTTTGCTTGTTTGTTTTGTTCTTGTTGTAAAGATGGGAGTAATAACTGCCAATGTCTTTACAGTTTAGTGCTGAAACCAGAAGTCTCCATGCATTTGTTTTTCAAACTGTTATGACCTGGAATGTGCCACCTTTATGATCAAATTGTTATTCGCAAAGATATCATTCACATCCTGTTGCTAAGTCCAATGGGTACACATTACTGTTAATCTTTATTTGACTGCTTTTTAGCATTTAATATTTTAATCTACTTTCTTCTCCATGAAATTACCTTTCCCCTTGGCTTCCATGATAACATTCCATCATTTTTCCATTCCTGCCGCTTTGGAAATTTATTTGTCCTTTTTAGGTAAGTTTCTCTTTCTCAACTCAACACTTCTTGTCCTAAGGGTTCTATATTCATCTTTCTCCTCATTCTAATGCTTTTTCCACATATAATAATGATTCAAAATTCTGAGTCTGGAAGCCTTAAGCACCTAAAACTTATCATATCCAAACCTAACTAATCAGTTGTTTCTATTTTCCTTATCCCTTATAGGTACATCTGCTAACTAGTCAAAAAAACAAAACAAACAAAAAAATCCCAAACAATCTGTAATCCTTAGTTTCTCCTTATTGGTTTCCTAGGACTGCTATATCAAACTACCACAAACTCAATTCTTAAAACAACAGAAATGTATTCTCTCACAAGTTCTGGTGGCCAGAAGTCAAAAGTCAGTATCAAGGTGTCTGCAGAGCCATGTTCCCTCTGGAA
>NW_003852438.1:4268591-4269426 GCF_000181295.1 Otolemur garnettii | reverse complement strand
TTGATTTAATCATAGCTGAAACTTGACATAACTTTGTTTGGACATAAAAGATAACTTTTACCAGATCTGGTAGGTAAGATGTTCATGTCTTTCAGGGGACCTTTTTCAGCCTATCATACGTCCTTATTCCACACATTTAACACATCCAATCAGTCACCTCAGGCCTTTATTCAAATTATTTACATCAACTATAGAGTTTCTGATTCCCCTTCTTCCCTTTCAAACCATCCCCCATCTTAGGATAGCATGCTATTTTTCCATTTCCATTGTGAGAATCACTGTGAAATTGAGCCATTGTTCTGATGGATTTGCATGCTATCCTTGTTTATGTTACAGTGAACAAAAACATTGAAAACCAGTAATCTGATTAAATTCTGAGGTTTCAGCATAGAGAGCTAAGACCCATTGCCTAAATGACTTCCTATCACCGTTCATCCCATTAGTGTTGGAACTGAGAACAGACTTCAAATCCCTGGACTCCCGTTCTAAACTGTTTTACACTATTCCAGGTTGCTATAGTTAGAAAAAAAATTGGGCTAAGTGAGAGTATTACAAGTATTATAACATCTTAAAACTATACAGTAGTTTTATAGTTTATAAAGTGCTTTCACAAAGGCTATTACATTTGAACTTTCTCTCAAAGTTAGGTGTTCAAAAAAACCTAGTTTTGATCCCAGTTCAAGATGGCTGACTCAGATACCCACCCTCTGTAGAAAAAAAGAACCAAAATTATTAATAGATCATCCTATCTCAAATAGAATATCTAGGTAAGATCTCTAGGCTCGGCGCCTATAGCTCAACCGGCTAAGGCGCCAGCCACGTGCACCTAAGGTGG
>NW_003852438.1:4261878-4268402 GCF_000181295.1 Otolemur garnettii | reverse complement strand
AAAAAAAAAAAAAAGATCTCTAGAGTCCAATGAAGACCTCATGGGAAAACTCCTGAGTCATACAAGGAGAAAGAAGTCAATCTCCAGCATGGCCAAGATTGGCCAGAAGCCTGGAGGGGCTTGATATTATGGGGAAAAGGTAAGTGAGAGAGCTTCAGTAATTCATATCCCTGCTGTGAGTTGCTGTAATCTAAACTGTAGGAAAGCTCCCCTATCCTCTCAAAGCCTGAAACTGGCATGAGTGATGTTCAGAAACCGCATGAAGGCACTGCATGAGACAAGGAACTTATTATGCTGGATCACTCTCTCCCCATCTCCTGAGACCTGAGCAGCTATGACAGGGCACCATTTGGGAATTCATCTAGCACTGGAAACCACAGCTCCTATATCTACACATCATTGCAGTTCCCAGTGACATTCCCCAGTGTCCACTGCTGGGTTACAGCAATGGCTAAACCCAAAGATGCTACAGAGTCCCTAGTACTCTAGACTATAGGGAGTACTACACCTTGAGGAAAGAACAGTGCAGTACAACAAAAAGGTTTTGCAGGGCCTAAGAAATTCCTTTCTGGGGTTGTGAGAAGTGACCCTGCTGCCATCGGTGGCATAACATCCAAGTTTGGATTTGCAAGCTGTGAGCAACATCCCCTCAGACTTATGCAGCAGTCTGTAGGCTCGTGCATAAAGAACACCACCACCACCCTCTCTACATACTTTATTCTGCTGCTGCTAAAGACTGGTGTGGGCAACCTTGAGGGATACCTGTCTGGGGCAGAGAGTGGTGAATGTGATCCTACTAGCATCATGGTCCCCATATCCAGGCTTGGACATAAGGTGTGAGGTCCTTCCCTGCCCTCATGGCACTATAGCACTGCTGCGACAGAGAGCAGGGGAGATGAGAGAAACATATTTGGAGCTATGGGTTGCAACCCTGTACCAGAGCCACCACCAAAACCAGCCCATACCACTCTAGATCCAGTGGGTCATCTCATCATGGCTTTGCCATTGCCCCCACCAGGCTACTTGTCCAGGAGCCCAAGAACCTGCTCACCTTTTCAATCCACCACTGCTACTACTAGCATCTGGGCAAGCCATGCAGGAGCCCAGGAATCGGCCCACCAGTAATCACCAAAACAGGTGCCAGCAAACATCACTATGTGGCACACAGATACTATATAGACACACTCAGCCCACCCCTATCACCACTGGAGTCTGAAGCCCACCTGGCTTCCTAGTCCCAAGTACAAACAACTTTACCACAGCCTCTGCTAATAGCCTCACTCTCAACCACCAAGAAAATCACATAAAGCACCTATGCTATTTGTAGTCAAGGAAGATAAATAGAGACTACTCTACTGCAAGCAGAATCAAATCCTCCCCAACCAATAACACAGGTACATCTTCAGAAAAAAATCCTCCCCTATGAAAGTAGTGACTGTTATGTGATATATACAGATAGTGGCATAAAAACACAGGAAACATAAAAAAGCAAGAAAATAAGATATTATTCTCTAACAACAGCTCTTAACAAGAAAGAAATTCTTGAAACCTCAGGTAAAGAATTCAATATATTGGTTTGAAAGAAGCTCAGTGGGAAACAGGAGAATTCTGGGGAAAAAATGAAAGAAATTAGAAAAATAATTCAGGATATTAATGAGAAATTTACCAAAGATTTTTTAAAAGAATGAAATATGAGTTCTGGAACTGAAGAATTTATTGAGGAAATACAAAATACATCTGAAAACCTCAACAGTAGAACAGATTAGGCAGAAGAAAGATCTCAGAACTTGAAGGCAGGCCTTTTGAAATAATCCAGAAAAACAAAAATAAAGAAAAAAAAAAAGAATGAGCAAAACCTTTGTGACATTGGGATGATATGAGATGATCAAATATTTGAATTATTGACATCTCTGTTGGTGAAGAAACAAAGAAAAAAATTGAAACCTATTTAACAAAATAATAGATGATAACTAGCATGAGATTTAGACATTCAGATAAAGAAAGCTCAGTGATCTCCATGAAGATCTAATCCAAAAAGGTCTTTGCCGTGGCACAGGATAGCGAGACTGTCTAAGTCAAAAATACAGACCGAATCCTAAAAACGACCAAAGGAAAATGTCTTGTTACCTATAAAGGAAACCCCATTAACTAATAGCAAATTCCTTAGCAGAAACTTTATAAGCCAGAAAAGAATGAGATAATATTCAAAATTATAAAAGAAGAAAAAAAATTCTCACCAAGAATAATGTATCTAGCAAAATTATCCTATAGAAATGAAGAAGAACCAAAGGCTTTCCCAGAGACGCAAATGCTGAAGGATGTTGTTAACACTAGACCAGCCTACAGGAAATGCTCAAGAGAGTTCTAAACTTAAAAAAAAAAAAAGAATGATATTTACCATCATGAAAACACATGAAGATATAAAACTCACTGGTAAAGCAATTACACAAAGGAGGAAAAGAAAGTATTCAAATGGCACCACTACAAAAAACCACCAAACCACAACAATCAATAAGAGAAAAAGAAACAAAGAATACATAAAACAACCAGAAAAAAATAAAAAATATGAGAAGATTAAAATTTCACATATCAATAATAACCTTGGATTAAATTCTCCACTTAAAAGTTAGAATTGCTAAATAAATAAATACATATATACATACATACACATTTATGTGTGTATGATCCAACTATATGCGGTTTGTAAGAAATTCACTATATCAGTAAAGATACATATAGACCGAAAGCAAAGAGATGGAAAAAGATATTCCACAGAAATGGATACCAAAAGCAAGCAGGAAAAACTACACTTACACTTGTATCAGATAAAACTGATCTTAAGTCAAGAACAGTAAAAAGAAAAAGACAAAGAAGGTCATTATATAATATGAGGGGATCAATAAAGTAAGAGCCTGTAACAATTCCAAATATATATGCACCCATCACTGGGGTACCCAGATTGATAAAGCAATTATTACTAGATATACAGACAGGTAAACTACAATACAATAATAGTTGGAGGACTTTAATGCTCCACTCTCAGCATCAGACAGATCATCTAGACAGAAAATCAACAAAGAAACATTGAAGTTAAACTGGACATTAGACCAATCAACTGAAGAGATATTTACATAACATTCCATCTAACAATTGCAGAATATACCTTCTTTCATCAGCAAATGGCACATTCTCCAAGATAAACCATAAACTAGGTCAGAAAATAAGTCTCAACAAATTAAAAAAAAACAATCCCATCAAGTATCTTCTTAGACAACAGAATAACACTAGAAATCAATACCAAGAGGAACTTTAGAAATTATAAAAAAATTAAAGATGGAAATTAAACAACAGGCTACTGAACAACTATTGGGTCAAAGAAGAAATTAAGATGGAAATTTAAAAAGTTCTCAAAACAAATTAAAAGAGAAACACAACATATCAAAACCTATGGAATACAGAAAAAGCAATGCCAAAAGGGAATTTTATAGCAATAAATCCCTATATCAAAAATGTAGAAAGATTATAAATTAACAATCTAACAATGTATCTCAAGGAACTAATAATAGAAAAGTAAAAACAAACAAACTCAGACTTAGCACAATAAAAGAAATCATAAAAATCAGAGCAGAAATATTAATAAGGGCCAGGGATGGTGGCTCACTCCTGTATTCCTGGCACTGTAGGAGGCTGAGGAGAGTGGATTGCTCGAGCTAGAGTTGGAGACTACCCGGAGGAATAGCAAGACCTCGTCTCTAAAAATAGCCAGGCATTGTGGCTATTGGGAGGGTGAGGCAAGAATATCACTTGAGCCCATGAGTTTGAGGTTGCTGTAAGCTGTGATGCCACAGCACTCTACCGATGGTGACAAAATGAGACTGTCTCAAAAAAAAAGAAAGAAATATTAATAAACAGAAGTGAGACTAAAACATCAATAACAAAAATCAACAAAAGGAAAAGTTGATTTTTGAAAAGATAAAATTGATAGTACAGTAAGCAGGCTATGCAAGAAAAGACCTGAATGAACAAAATTAGAAATGAAAAGGGAGACATTAGAACTGATATCACAGAAGAACAAATTACACTGGAGACCATTATGAACAACTACACAAACACAAACTGGAAAACTTAGATGAAATAGATAAATGTTTTGGAATATACAATTTACCAAGATAGAAGGTGAACAAAATAGAAAACATGACCAAACCAAAACTGAGTATTAAGATTAAATCAGTAATAAAAAATCTCTTAACAAATAAAAGCCTAGGACCAGATGGATTTCTAGCCAAATTCCACCAAAACATACAAGGAACTAATACTAAGCCTCCTAAAGCTATTCCAAAAAATAAAAGAGGAAAAATTCCCTCTAACTCATCCTACAAGGCCAGCAGTACCCTGATACCAAAACCAGACAAGGGCATAATAAAAACAAACAAACAAACAAACAAATAAAACTACAAGCCAATATCTGTGTTCATATCTGTATTTGTAGAGGTAAAAAATCCTCAACAAAATACTAGTAAACCAAATCCAGCAGCATATTAAAAGAATAACACACTATGGTCAAGTGAGATTTTTACCAGTAATGTAAGCACGGATCAGTATACATGAATCAATAAACATGATACATCAATTAACACAATGAAGGACAAAAACCATATGATCATATCAATAGACCCAGAAAAAGTATTTGGTAAAATTCAACATTAATTTATGATTTAAGAAAAACTCTCTAACAAGCTGGGCAGAGAAGGAACACATCTCAAAATAATAAAAGCCAGATATGACACATAGCTAACAGCACACTGGATGGGAAAAAGTTGAAGTCTTTCCTCTAAAAACAGGAAGAAGAAAAGGATGCTCACTTTCACCACTCCTGTTCAACATGGTACTGGAAGTTCCAGCCAGAGCAATCAGGCAAGAGAAAGAATAAATGGCATCCAAATTGGAAGAGAGGAATTCAAGTTGTCCCTCTTTTTTGATGATGTGATTTTGTATCTAGAAAACCTAAAGACTCCACTAAAAAAATTTCTGGATTTGATAAACGAGTTCAGTAAAGTTGCAGGATACAAAATCGACATGCAAAAATAAGTAGAGTTTTTCTACCACTATAATCTTGTAGCTAAGAAGTCAAGAAGGCAATCCTATTTTTTTTTGGATTTATTATTTTTTTTATTAGATCATAATTGTGTACATTAATTCTCTCATAGGATATAGTGTGTTACTTCTATATGCAGTTTGGAAAACTCTCATCCAGGTGGCCAACATAGCCATCATGTCTTTCTCATAATTGTTATGCTAAGACATTTATATTCAACCTGTAGACAAATTCACCTGTACCCAAATAGAATAAACTATAGGCATGATCCCCACAAATATCATTCTCTTCACCCATCCTCCCCCCTTCTCCCCTTCTTTCCCCGTAGTCTAGGGCTCCATTTGGATTGTAGCTTTCCTAAGATAGCTAACAATTAGTTTCATAATAGTGTTGAGTACATTGGATACTTTTTCTTCCATTCTTGAGACACTTTGCTAAGGAGGACATTTTCCAGCTCCATCCATGTAAATATGAAGGAGGCAAGGTCTCCATCTTTCTTTGTGGCTGTATAGTATTCCATGGTGTACATATACCATGAATGGATCAATAAATTGTGGTATAGGCAATCCTATTTCTAACAGCTACAACAAAAAGAAAATAAAATGCTTAGAAATAAATTTAACTAAAGAAGTAAAAGATCTCTGCAAGGAAAACTATAAAACACTGATAGAAGAAATTGAAGAGGACACAAAGAATTGGGAAAATATCCATGCTCACAGATCAGAAGAATTGATATCACTAGAATCACCATATTTCCCAAAGTAATCTATAGATCCAGTGCAATTCCTATCAAAATACCAACATCATTTTTCATAAATTAGAAAAAAACCCTAAAATACACATGGAACCAAAAAAAGAGCCTGCATACCCAAAAAAAATCCTGAGCAAAAAGAAAAAAAGCTATAGGCAGTGCATTACCTGACTTCAAAATATATTATAAGTCTACAGTAACCACATACAAAAATTACGTTGGAATGGATTAAGTAGTTAAATGTAACAACCCAAACCATAAAAACAGTAGGGGCAAACCTAGGGAAAACTCTCCTCAACATTGGTGCAAGCAAAGAATTTATGACTGAAAATCAAAAGCAAAGGCAACAAAAACCAAAAATAGACAAATGGACTCAATTAAGCTAAAACGCTTTTGCACAGCAAAAAAATCATCAACAGAGGGAAGAGTCAACCTGTTGAATGAGAGAAAATATTTAGAAATTATCCATCCAATAGGGGACTACTAAATATACAAGTAACTCGAACAACTGGACGGAAAAAAATTAATACTACTATTAAACAAGTGGGGAAAGGAGATGAATGGATATTTCTCAAAAGAGGACATACAGATGGCCAACGGGTCATTTATATCAATAAATGTTCAACATCACTAATCATCAGAGAAATGCAAATGAAAACCACAGTGAGATATCATCTC
>NW_003852438.1:4260138-4260909 GCF_000181295.1 Otolemur garnettii | reverse complement strand
GTACCATTAACCAGACATAAATTCTATCCTGTGTACTGTGATTTAAGGTTGTTATTTTATATATATCTCATCTTTAGTGCTTACTTGAAAGGTCTTGAAAAGTCTTGAAAGACAGGAATCAGATCAATCATAACAGTAGTTCCCTATAGAATATATCACATGCAAATTGTAGGGATGTCAGGGTTTCACTTCAGTGTTTTAATATTTTTTATAAATTGTACTTGATTCATTTTTAGTTTGTGTTCATTCATATCAACAAACATTTTGTGCGCCTACTATGTGCAAAGCACTCTGCCAAAGCCTTCAGAAACACAGAATTAATAATAGTTCATCAAGGTCATAGAAACTCTAAGATACCAAAAACTGGACAGCCCCCCCCCAAAAAAGAATGATCCAGTTCAAAATATCAATAGTGACAAGGTTTGGAAAGTCTGTGCTAGAGGATAAATTTCAACCTGAAGATGAATGGGAAAACTACAACAAAAGAATTGGTAGTGAACTGTAAATAATATCCACAGACTGTGGGTATTATTATAGAACAGATTATTAATGTACAAATGTAGAACATTATAGAAAAATAGAAATGAGACATAGAGATCATATTACAAAAGTTGGGAGGTAAAGAAGGGGAGGAAATTGTAGGTAGTATAGGTAAGTTGATTTACACATCATTAATAGCCATAGGTCAAAAGATAATAATTCAACATTATAAATAAGGTTTTGGTGGGTGGTGCCTGTGGCTCAAGGAGAGGGCACTGGCCCCATATGTCA
>NW_003852438.1:4257244-4258903 GCF_000181295.1 Otolemur garnettii | reverse complement strand
AAACATTTAAGAGTTATAGTTACCAGGGAGTGTCTTTAACTATTGTGATCCTGAGCTGTGCAAGTCAAGTAATTTCTATGAAAAATACACATACCTGTGGGGGTTTTCTTCTTACAAAAAGACAGCTTAAGGAATTTTGGAGGTAAGGGTCTTCGAAGAAGTTGTGGGTGCTTTTTCATCTCAACGAATAAATGCTGTTTTTGACAATTCTTGGTTTAAGTGAGAATTGAAAAGTTATTCAATATATTTAAACTGTTGCTGGAAAATAATGCATTAGAATTTAGACTACATTTTAATAAATATTATTCTGTCCTAATGCTATGTTGAATCCAAGCAAAACTCCTTTATGTAAAAAAAAATGCGAACAAATCATCTAACTCCTAGAAATTATCCAGATAAAATTTAAGTTTATAATTAATACAGATTTTTAAAATATGTATACTATTACTAGCCAAGATCACTCTAAAATTTCCCATGTTACTACAATGTTCTGCCAATGGTATTTCAACTAGTAAATACTGATTTTTCAGAATAGTGGAAATGACATTTTTTTCTCTATCTCCAAAATCTTACCAGTATAAATTTAGAAGGAGTTTTTGGCCAAAACGATATGGGAGGTTCCCTCCATTATATAAGCCCCACAAAAGATAGAGGGTGTGCCAAAAAATGTATACACATTTTTAAAAAGGAAAAAGCTGTATTTAATTTGTAATACTCAAGTCACGACTGACGTCTGCAATTAGGAGAGCTGCTCAACATGATTTGTATTTATCTTGTTATTGGTATATATCGAGTATTACGATTTTATTTTTTATTACATCATAGCTGTGTACATTAATGCAATCATGGGGTACAATGTGCTGGTTTTACATACAATTTGAAGGTATTACAATTTTAATACAGTTTTTCCCTTTCATAAGATGTGTATACATTTTTTGGCACTCTCTGTATATTATATAATTTAATAAATACACTAACATGTTATATATATATACTGTTTTCATATAAGACCAACTATTATCTAACCATTCACAAATTTTCTTTCTATAATAATGACTTGTTTTAAATTTCAACCACGAGAGCTATAACTATTTAATTCAAAAATAAGATGAGCTTCACTGTAATAAGATTTCCCAGGATTGCTGGGAATCCCAATTAGTCCTGTTTAGAAATGGTGCAAGAAGCTGTACCCCCGAAAATGTGCTATTAGCTTACAGGGCAACTTCAAAAATGCCTGGCACATCCCTATTCCGTTGGTTGCCAGAAAGGGAACACTGCCCAAGTGGCCCGTTTATCCCCAGAGGTAACTTTGCACACAGGCACTCAAGGTTTGCTCCCTGGCAGCACGTTCCACGGGACGCTGGTGCTTCTCCTCCCGTAGGATCTGAAGAGATGCCTGGAAGCGCTGGACGCCTACGCTACCCTTGAGGACAATCAAGCTGCTTCTGACACCAACCAGTTTTGGGGTTTCCATCTCCTTTTCTTTGGAATCTACGCAGCTAGAAAGAGGTCCAGTGAGGTTGCGGGTCTTCCCGCAGGGTACTCTTCCCAAAGAAGGATACCCCCAGCCCCTGGCAAAGCGCTAGCGCCGGCCGGAGAGACTCAGCCAGGCAACCGGAGGCGCGCGTGCCCGGCCCGCGGGCGCGCAGGCGCCACAGG
>NW_003852438.1:4248690-4257026 GCF_000181295.1 Otolemur garnettii | reverse complement strand
GGAGAGGCCGGCTCCACGTGCAGCTGCAGTACGGAACGCCGTGGTGACAATTGTTATTACTATTCTTATTATTAATGGCAATGACCACTTTGATTTATTTACTTTTCTTGATTACACGGTGCTTAACTCGGGCATCTAGAAACTGGGCTGGCATTCTTTAATGCTGCACTTTCGCGCATCAGGTCCCTTGGCTCATTTTGAAGTGACCCGGAGAAGCGAACACTCTGTTCTCTTTCTCTTCTTTTAATGCACCTTGGTTTGTCTTTATGATCCTTTAAAGTTCCTGACTGAAGCGGAATTGAGTAGTCATAGGGGCATTAGGGATCTGAGCAGGAAGCAAAAGAAACTCATTTGTCATAGTCGTTTGTTCTGATTACCGTATTGTGACTTGTCTCCTCTGCCATGGTGTTGATCAACTTGGGTGTGTAGTGATAGATACGTCGTATGTGTTCGCAGGTACGTGCATGTTTCTCTGGAGATTTAAGAAAGAGCTAGATGGAACTCAAGGTAGATGTGGAAATCCCAACTGAGAAAGGAAATTGATGAAACTTCCTTCCAGGTTTATGGGTTTGGTTCCCCCCCCCCACTTTAAAGTACAGGTGTAAGAACTTTTTAACAGATGTTGGAAAATGACTCTTCTGTATAAATATCTTCTAGCTTTGGGTATCTTTCAAGATTCACACCCTAATCTTTTTCTCCTTAGCAGCAAACATATTTTAAAACAATCAATGAAAAAAAGTGGAAAAGTTAAAAAGTATTTCATCAGACTCTGGAAAATATTATGCAACTTGTTTTCTTTTAGAGTATTAGCATCTGGTTTCTTTTCCTTGTAAGATTACTGTGTCCCAATTAGACTGCTGCTCCAGACCATGAATTTATTCCACTTTTGCCCATTGTCTGCTTCATAGATTGATTCGCTTTTCAGAAAGACAAGAAAACTGACAAGTAGGTCTGATGGCTGAGTTTAGTCTCAAGGAATATGTATTGTGCATATTTTGTAAATGTGGAAAAATGAAGTTGTTGGAATCGTAATAACTTCTAGATCTTGGCTTTAGTGACCTATTTTTGGCTTTTGAAATTGATCCTTAGTTCAGTGTAGTAAAAAAATCAAGACAATGTACTTGTCAGTATTTTTTACAAAAATGCTTTGTCACAACATGCGGAATCAGCAGGCTCCATCCCTTAAAGATTCTTCCAGCAAGTTGGGTGTGACAGTTTGTCTTCTACTCCCTACTATTTCTACCACTTAGTACCAGACATTTAGGCAAATGATAGTTGTTGTGAAAACTAAATCCATGGCTTGGTATGTTTTATGTACATAAGTTATTCTAACACTTTTTACATGCTTAATCTATGAAAATGATATACAGATATGTAGGGTACATTTAGAAAGCACAAATCACATTTGATGTGGATTATTTTACTATTTTTCAGGTTATTACTACTTTCAAAAATATTACGATCTCAATTTTCTTTTTTAAAAATAATCATGTTGCTTTGAAATAATGTAGCTCTCTCTTCAATTTTAAGGGTCTACCTCATCTGATGTACAGGACAGTCTATTTATTTGTCCCATTGGCTTTGCAGTTGGGTAGAACCTTGTGAAGACGCTTGTCAAACTGAACCCTGGTACTTTCATTGTTAGCTAATTGTGCTAAGGATGCCAGAGTAAAGCTGAATGCCAAGGTTGTAGATGACCTGTGGTTTTTAAGTTGCTAAAGTGAGATAAAAGCATTATGCAAAAGCAGCCCCAGACGTTCAGCAGGTAATGCTATGGATTTCCATAATGAGTAGGGATACTTGGAGAATCTTGGATTTGCTGTTGGTTCTGCTGGACTGCTGTAAAAAGTTTTGCTGGATATCTTCATTATTTCCCATAACCCCCTCTCTTATTTATTCATTTTCCTTTTAAGCAGGACAGAGGTTTACGAATGAGTGTATATTTAACCTAACATTTTTACCTTGTGGAAATAACTAGGGTAATGTATGTTTTTATGTTCGTATTAGTTTTTTTAAATTCTTTTAAAGAATGAATAGTTATTTGTGAGGACATATTTGTTCAATGTTTGAGTCCCTGAGGTAATCCAAGGCATTAAAAGGCTTTTACGAGGTGTTTTCTTGGTCTGAATTTACCTGTTCATGTTAACTGTATGTGCTGGGAACTGTCTAGTCTTCATCAATCACAGGGGATTAAACGTATGCATTAAATTTATATGTTTTCCTGCTCTTGCCTATAGGATACTTTTATATTTTTTCTCGAATATTAATAAAAACAAAAACTTCATTTCTGTTCATCTTAATTATTTTTGGCAAGTTATTTCCTTTTGTCTTTCAAGATAAGTTATTTCCTTTCCTCTTATTTGAACGGAAGAGCCTGAGATTCCTTTAAGAAAAAAAAATTACTAATAAGAAAATGTTATGCCACCCCCATCATGGAATTTTAAAAAAAAAAATCCTAAATGTAAGGAAAGGATCATGTCTGTTTGTAAAAGTGTATTTGTGAATTCAGTCATTCGCTCCAGAATGATTTATGGGAAACTTGCTGCATAGGTCACTTTGCTGGGTGCTACACTGTAAACTTTATTTTAAAAAAATGATTAAGGGTGGTGCCTGTGGCTCAAAGGAGTGGGGTGCTGGCCCCATATGGCGGAGGTGGCAGGTTCAAGCCCAGCCCTGGCCCCCCAAAAAAGATTAATTTGGGCCTTTATAATTTAGACACTGAAATCAGATTTTAAATACTTTCCAAAGGCTTCACTTATATATAATTATAACTACTGGAGGGTCTTTTTTCTTTTTCTTTTCACTTGAACAGGTTTTTTTTTTTTACTATATTGCTTGGGAAGAATCGTGTTATATATTCACACTACCCCCAAATACCCAAATTTTGTGTTTTCTTAGCTATAGTGACCATTTGAGACATGTTTGTCTGCAACCAGCTACTATTATCTAATAGATATTCGTGTATACAATTGTGCCTTTCACCAAAAAAGTTAAATAATACTTGCTTCCTTCATATTAGGTTGAATAAACATTTAAGCATGAGCATTATTTATTACCATATGGAAGGCACTGAGTGTTGATTTTCTTTTATCTACTCGGCAATTACCATATTAACTACGACTTCTACTGTCCCCATCAAATTTCAATCAGAGGCAGCATAGCATAGCTCAGTTCATTTGGGTTCAAATCCTCCTCTACTATTTGGGATTTCTGTGCCCTTGGACCAGCAGCTTAACTTCTCTAAGTTCCAGGGTTTTCCTCACCTGTAAAACTGGGTTAAAATGGCACTTGACTAAGGGTCTTGTGAATATTTAATGAGATAATCTGTGTCAAGGGTTTAGTTCTCTGCCGGCCACAGAGCTAGTGTTCGGTAGATGTTAGTTGTTAGAAAACTAAAATAATAAAAATGAATGGCTCAGGTTTGCTACCTTCGTGGTTGCTGCTTTGCGAGCTGATGGGTGATATTAACCAAAATATTTGGAGGCCTGTAGGGAAAGTCCTGGGCATTTATCCATAAACTTTCACACATAGTTTGCTAATGTCTCTGAATGCTGGAGAACCCAGTTTGCTGCTCGCAACTCGTGGCTCTAGGCAGCATCCTACCTTCTGCCACTTACACTCTTCAGGCCCACAGAGGAACCCTTGGGACAGATTGTGCTTGGGGGAGGTAACTGAGGAGGCTTTCAGTCTTGGCTCACGGTGAGTTGAGTCTTAGCGCTGCTGTCTGCTTGATTGACCCAGGTGGAGTTGGTGATGAATTTCAAAGAGTATCAAGGCTGAATGGCGCTTTGTTCTCAGCAGCCTCCAGGCCACTTGGTGAGCCTAACAAAGGTGAAAAAAAGGTTGCACTGTGAAGTTCCTTTGAATGGCTGGAGGGAAAGGTGTTATTATAAAAAGGACATAATCTTTCTCAGGTTTTTCCTAACATGCACACCCAACATGGGGGAAATGAGTCTACTGAGTGCTTGGAGTCGGCTGGGATTTAGTCCTCAACTTATGAGGAACATGTGTGGTGCCCATAAGGTGCCTCAGTTGCATGCCCTCTGTGCAGCCCTCAACAAACATCTGTAGCATTTGGAACCACAGGTGAGCAGAAATGCTTAATGAAAACTTACTCTTCATTCCAATGTCAATAGCAGTCAGTGACCTTAAACAGTAGATAGGATGATTTCATTCTCAAACCTAGTGTTTTGCTTTTTGTTCACTGTCCTGCGTGAGCATATGTGTAATTTGTAAGTGTAGTGAGGGTAAACATTGTGGATGGGGGTGAGACTGGGGATGGGCACAGATTGTCTGGACAGGTAAGGGTGGATTACATTCTCTACGTCAGTCAGGAATTTGCATTTTTTATACCACAACTGGACAATTAGAACGGTTAACTTCTGTTTCAGAATCCAATAGCTGAGTATGCTTTTGACCATTCTGCTACACTTCCAACAGTTGCAATTCTTAACTCTTAGGATATGTTTTGATATCAGAAATTTTATCAGGGTTGAATTTAATAAAGTTTCAGGATATTGCTTCTCTCTCCACCTTGCTCCAGGTGGTTTGCCTGCCTTGGGGCATAGAGAAAGTTCCTTCATTTCCTCTGCTGGTTTTTCCAGGTGAGCTGATACCCAACACAGGAAGAGGATATGGTATCCAGCTCTACTTAGGAGCCATGGGGAGGACAAATTGTGAGGCTTTATTTTTCCCACACCTACAATTCCAAGCCGAACAGCTGTGCTGTCATAAATTTGACATTTTAAGCTCTAAGACTTGCTTTGAAGAAAAGGTTCAGTGATTATAAGAGATTTTCATGCAAACCACCAAACTAGAAGTTCTTAAGTGTTTTTGACCTTGATGTAGTCTGTGCTTCTGCGTCTCAATGGATGGTACCTTGACCTGAAGAGGTTTTGCATGGAAACCTCATATGGTCATTGCTGATGGGGCACCTCAGCTGGGCCCCAAAACTTCACACATTTCCCAAAATACCCAGAATCAGACCCTTGGGGAGACACCTCTGAGTCACTGCTGCCTTCAACAAGGTCAAAGGAAACCAGAAACCAGGACATTGCCTTCTTCCCTATCCAGACTAATGGCATTAAAAAGAATTGCTTCTAGAGGTCCATAACTTTGTTACCAGAGTTTCTTTCTTCAGTAGGTCCTTGGTCTTGGGGATTTGAAGAATGAACCCATGGGCCACAGATCAGTAGTAAGATAGGATTTTATTAGACAGAAAATACAGAAGGACTAAAAAGTACCGAGCTTCTGGCAGAGGGAAAGACCCAAGTGGGAAGCCTCTACATGGGTTCTTTGTCTAGGGGTACAAGGTCTTGAGAATTACATTTGGCTGGGACTTGGTAGATGGAAACACTTTTTCAATATTAATGAATGTTACTGATGAATGAATATAATCCCTCTAGCTCAGGCAAAAGGTCAGGGTTTCCCTTCATGAAATTGCCCAGGCCTAGGAAACTAGGGCCCCTGTCCAGCCTTAAACTGAGGAACCCTGTAGCAACTTGGTGCATCCCCACACACAAGAAAAGTTTAAGAAGAAAAACTTCATCCTGCACCCTCAGTGTGGCTATTGGCAGTACGTAGTTGTGAGACACTTGGTGTCCCCAGTGAAAATGAAAGGAAGACGGCACTAATAGCCCAGTAATGATCCTGGCATTCTGAAAGGAGCAATCGACATACAGATTGAAAGGGTAACTATGGGTTAATAAATCTGGCTTGGCACCATTTGCTTAGTAGAAGTAATTTAGTTAGGAACCAGAAGGGCCAGTTTTGCTAATCTTTTACTGTGCACTATGAGACAGCAGTGATAAAGGGGAACAGCTGTGATTTTTAGACCCAGGCGTCAGGACTAGATTTGACCCAGTGTTATTTCTTAATAAATGCATTTCTCTTATTTATACCTAGTTTCATGGGGCAGAGTCATTTTCAAAGAAAAGTGTGTTCGGTGAGGTGTAGTAGAGCACTGAGTACTTTGAGAGCTTCCTACAGTAAGGGAGGTGTGGGTTTTAAGAGGCCAGAACCTTCTAAATGAGTTGCTGACATGTCCTGGCTAAAACATAAGGAACCTAAGAGGTGAAAGACATTATTAGTCTAAAAAGGTTCTCAAATAGAAGAGGGAGTCAAGGGGACCTGACCTTTGGTGCTGAGACCATAGAGCTTCATTGATGAACCTCCAAACCTCAGTTTCTTCAACTTTAAGGCTCTTTGCATAGCCATGTTCTGATTCTATGACTGATTCCTCATTCATAAACTATTATTGACCAATTATCCATGAGTGTACCTAAGTAATAATCGACTCTGTTGATATTTTCCACAAATACTGATCTTGTAGTACAAATGTTTATAAATCTATTCAGTTTTCAAGTATTACAATGGGTGATTTATTTGCTCTTAGAGATTTTTCAAGCTTCAGTGGATGGAAGCATTAAAGTTTGGTATTTCTATGGCTGAATGCACAGAACCATGTGTATGCTTTTAGGATTTTGATCAGCTCCTCCTCCAACCCTTATATTTTTAAATGGAGTGTTTTAATTACCAAGTGATTTCTGCTGTTCGAAGGAAAAAATAATATAGAAATGTAAAAAAGTCATAGTCTTTTCTGTCTTTTCCCCAATCTGAAATGTTTGGGGAATAACATTCCAGAATTTTTTATGTGTGTGTGTGTGTGTGTGTGTGTGTGCACGCGTGCGCATATATGTATAATTTTTGTGTGAAGAGATACATTATTTAGCAATTTCACTTTTTACTCTTGGAATTGATCTGAGGCATCCTATGGGACAGTAGCTTTAGATTCACTTTACTTATTCTGATTAATAGCTTTTGATTTTACAGGCTCAGCACCTTAATTTTTAGTCTGTATAGATATTATTATACACTGAACTAGGGAAATTTGTACATATTTACTGTAAAAAATCAGATTATACAGATAAACAAGAGTAATCCTGTAATCCTTTCATATAGAAGTAACTATCAATATTTCGATATGTCTATTCTTAAAGGCATTTTACATACAAATACACTTTTGTTCATATATTTTCGTATTTTCAATTAAAAAGTATTCTATGTTGCATTGCTACTTTGTAGCGTATTATTCCTTTCAAATATACTGGAACTTTTTACAGTGAGTTAACATTTTAAAGGTTTTTGATAGAATAGTCCCTATTTGTCTTCCAGAAGTCCTGATTTAAGCTCCCACCAGCCTAACAAGAGTGTTCCTTTCTCTTCACTCCGATGCTGGGATTTAACAGATATTTTAATCTTCATTTCTCTGAGAGGTAGAAAATAGCATCTTCTTATAGTTTTATTTTTAATGGACAAATAATACTTGTATATTTATGGGATGTGATGTGATGTTTCTGTATGTGTATACATTGTGGAATGATCAAATTAGGCTACTTAGCACACCCATTACCCAGTTATCGTTTCTTTGAAGTGAGGACGTTTAAAATCCTCTCTTTATTTTTTCTTTTTTGGTATTTTACTATACAATATATAGCATATTATTATCAACTAGAGTCACCTTGCTGGGATAGAGTGCCAGCCCTTAATTCCTCCTAACTTTGTTACCCCTTTAATCTCCAGCCCCCAACCTCCAGTAACCACCATCCTCCTCTTTGCTTTTGAGTTCAACTTTTTTAGATTCCACATGTAAGTGAGATCACGTGGTATTTGTCTCTCCGTGCCTGGCTTATTTCACCTAACATAATGTCCTCGAGGTTCATGCATGCTGATGCAAATGACAGGATTTCTGGGGATTTTTTTAATGGCTGAATAGTATTCCATTGTGTATATATACCATTTTTCTTTCTTTCTTTTTTTTTTTAAAAAACAAGAATCAAGATAGTGGAAATTTTATTTTAGTATATTTTTGAAAGATATTCTTTCTTTAAGTTTTAAAACTTGCATTTTTGAACTTACTTAAAGAGAGTCAAAAATTCAGTGTAATCTCATTGGGCTGGTGCATAAAATGATATATTTAAGGCTCAGTTCTGTGATAGTCTAGAGGAAGAAGAAGAGGAGGAGAAAAAGAAAATGATGAAAAAGAATATTTTAAGTTGAGGTCTTTGGGTTCTGTAAGATAAATCAAGACACTAGTGGCTATTTTTTTTCCTGTTTATAGTTTGACACCTGAAATGACCAGAATGCGCCCCATATCTTTCTAAAGATTTGTTTGTTGTTCAGAGCCCATGTGCAAATATTTTGTAAAGAAAATAAAAAGGGGCTCGGCGCCTATAGCTCAACCGGCTAAGGCGCTAGCCACGTACACCTAAGGTGGCGGGTTCGAATCCCCAGCCCGGACCCGCCAGTGCAAATAACCACTATGCTATAGGGGTCTG
>NW_003852438.1:4231411-4248556 GCF_000181295.1 Otolemur garnettii | reverse complement strand
AAAAAAAAAAAAAAAAGAAAATAAAAAGGAAATATGCAAGTGGCATTATGTTGTAACTTGAGGACTCTGTCTTCTGAGTTTAAAAAAAAAAATGTATGCAATTGACTCATAATCATTGTACATATTTATGGGTACAGCGTGATATCTTGATACATGTGTACAATGTGTAGTGATTAAACCCGGGTGATTAGCAAACTATGTCACCTCAGACATTGATCATTTCTTTGTATGCCACATTTTAAAAAGCCATTCACTTGTCAACGGACGCTCAGGTTGTTTCCCAATCTTGGTTATTGTTAATAATAATAATAATGCTGTAGTTAAGGTGAGAATGCAGACATCTTTTTGACATACTGATTTCAGATCCTTTGGGTATATACTCAGTAGTGGGATTGCTGAACCGCAAGGCAATTCTATTTTTAGTTTTTTTAAGAACCTCATACTCTTCCAAAATAGCTGTACTAATTTACAATATCACCAGTATTTAAGGCAATTTCTTTTAATCTTTTTTATCTCAGGGCACACTTGAACCTATAGTTAAACTTCCATGACACACTTAAATTGTGTCAATAAAAACAAAGAGTAAAAAAAAAAAAAAGTATACTTCCTGTGCTTTGGACGTCTTTTGATAATAATTTAATTAATGATCTTTAAAATTTTTCCCAGCATGGGTGGTGCCTGTGGCTCAAAGGAGCAGGGTGCTGGCCCCATATGCTGTGGAGGTGGTGGGGTCAAACCCAGCCCCGGCCAAAAAAAAAAATTTTTTTTCCCAGCACACCTAAGATCCTCTCACAACATACCAGTTAAAAATAACTGGTATAGGGTTTCATTTTCTCTATATCCTCTCCAACACTTACCTGTCATCTTTTCAATAATAGCCAATCTAACAGGTATGAACTGATATCTCATTATAGTTTTAATTTGCATTTTTCTAGTGATTAGAGTTGTTGAGCCTTTTCTTAATATCTGTTGGCCATTTGTATATCTTTTTTTAAGAAATGTTTATTGAAGTCCTTTGCCCATGTCTAACAGAGTTATTTTCTGTTGAATAGTTTTGAGTACCTTCTATATTTTGGAAATTAGTCCCTTATCCAGTGTATGATTGCACATTTTTCTCTCAGTCCATGAGTTGTCTCTTGACTCTATTTCCTTTGCTGTGCAGAAAGAAAATAATCATTCTAATTTGCATTTAATGTTAATAAGTTTAAACATCTTTTCTCCATTTATTACTAAATGCATCTCTTATAAATGACTAGTTCGTTGACCAAGTTTTACATTGTAGTGTTTGTTATTCCTCCTAGTGATTTTTTTAAGGGTTCTTTGTATATTATGGGTACCTGCTATGCCAAGCTTCCTTTTAAAAATAATTGAATTGGCTTGGTGCCTGTAGCTCAGAGGCTAGGGGGCCAGCCACCGGGCAGGCAAGTTTGAACCTGGCCTGGGCCTGCCAAACAGCAATGACAACCTCAGCAAAAAAATAGCCAGGTGTTGTGGCTGGTACCTGTAGTCCCAGCTATTTGGGAGACTGAGGCAGGAGAATTCCTTAAGCCCAAGAATTTGAGGTTGCTGTGAGCTGTGACGCCATGGCACTCTACTTAGGGTGACATAGTGAGACTCTGTCTCAAAAATAAATAAATAAATACTAAATACATAAAATAAAAATAATTTGAATTAAAAATAATTAAGTTTAATTTTTAATTAAAAATAAATTAAAAGTTATAAATATCAACACCTAGACTATTGAAGATGAGTAGTTACATCTGTGAGTCCTAAAGTCAGACAGACCTGATTTGAATACCAACACTACAGTTTACTAATTAAATGACTTTCATCAAGGTACTCAACCCTTTAAGCCTTAATTTCCACATCTGTAAAACAGATAATAATGGTACCTATCCTTTATAAAGTTGTGAAAATTAAACGAGAATGCCCTCAAAATGTTTTAACACAGTTCCTGGAGCATTGAAAATGTTCAGTAAATGTCAACTATTGTTTTTATCAATGATAATCCAAAAGCCAGTAGTACAAATGAAATGCAGTACTATTATTATTGTTACATATAACTGACTTTATTGCTAAATTACACTAAAATGGCACTGTGATTTAAAAAAATATGTCATGTGAACAAAGCTATTTTCCGTTGGAGCATATGTAATTTGTTCAGTTAGAAACCAATGCGAGAACTTTCAGTCTCTGTGACCACTAGTGCTGATGTGGATGGTCTCCCGCCCACCCCAAATACATAGAAATACCAGATAAAATACATACCTGAGATGAACGGGGAAGGAAATCTCTAGTATTGGAAACCAAGAGAACTCAGTGGCAGTGAAGTGAGCTGGGGGTGAGTTCATGGTAGTCCACAGAGGGATCTAATTTGGACATGGGATGGGAATTGGGATTGTCCCACCTACATGGGAGGTGGAGATGAGCAGTCTAGTCTGCAGCAGGCAGAGAACTAAGTAGAGCCGAGAGCCTCAAAATTGAGACTGGTTCTTTGAAATAGAAACCTGGGAGCTCTGGCCAGCAAAGTGTTAAGGAAACTGACCCTGAGACTAAGCAAACAATGTATTGATACTAGACAAAGTGGACTCTAACGGGCTTATTTTTTAATGATATAAAGAAATGACTCATCAAGATGCTATGTGGCCCGCGGGCCATAGTTTGAGGATGCCTGGAACCTCTAAATACCCCAAATAAAAAACTAACAAAATTACAAGGTGCTATTAATAAATCTACCTCTAAAATAGGGATTTTTTAAAAAATCATGTATCTCTCAGAAAATGAAAGCCTGAGCAAACAAAGATTACTAAGAATGTGGAATGTTTGAATAACTCAGTTAACAAGCTTGATCTAAAGACATGTATAGAAAGCTGTGACCCGTAAACAGAGAACACACATTCTGTCCGGTACGTAGGAAATATTTACCAAGATCGATGTGTACTTGGCCGCAAAGGAGATTTCAACAAATTCCAAAGGAATGCTCATCAGCTGTTCCAGTCTGACTAGAGCAGACGTTGGGGAGGTAAGCTTCGGAGGAACTTAAATATTTGCACACTGACCGGCAGTAGAGAGCCACTGAAGGATTGGGGGCAGGAAAGCTGCAGGAGCTTCACGAAGACAGACATCTGGAATTGAGGCCAAGTTTCTAGTCCCTTAATGTTCAAGGTCTAATGAGAAAACCAGCTCTAACTGAATCATGAGTTTGTGCAAAGTGAAGGCCAGATGAATCACTGGGGGCAGCAGTAGTTCAAAGAAAGCAAAGCGGGAGAATTCAGCTGCTGCAAATCCATGGTCAGTAACGCGGCCAGTGAACGCAGAGCACCTGGGGCCACAAGGGTCCGCAAGCACTGGGCTCACTGGGCAAAGTGTGATTCAGTTCTAGAAAGTCACCACTATCCTCATTAAACTACGAGTTAGATTTTTTGCATGTGTTTTAAATTTCATTTTGAAGCTTCTTTTGAATTTCTGGTTAATGATCTAACTGCACTAGCTGTTTTTACCAAGCTTTATGTTTGCTTGTGTAATAATAGAAACAGGAAAAGACAGCGCTGTAAGTCTGACACGGTTTTTTTTTTTTTTCTTTTTTGGCTGGAGCTGGGTTTGAACACACCACCTCTGGCATATGGGGCTGGCGCCCTACTCCTTTGAGCCACAGGCGCCACCCGACCGGTTTTCTTCCATGTATTTATTCATGTTAGAGAAGTTCTAGTCTAATTGATTCTCCTCACTCTTTTGCATGGAAAATGAAGCCCAAAAAGGTAACAAATAATTGTGGTAATAGAAATTATTAATTATTAACACTAGAACTTTTAGAACATGTGCTGTGCATTAGTCATTATACTAAGTATCCTCCATGTGTTTGCTCATTTCTGCCTTGCAACTATGCTAAGATATCAGCCCTACTTACTTTTCCTATTTACCAATAAGGAAATTAAAACTTAGAGGGATTAAGATGCTTGTCCAAAGTCACAAAGACCATAAACCCAGCGACCAGGTTTGGAAAACAAGGTTTTGTAACACCATAGCATGAGCTGTTAACCATTTTGCTATTCCTGTTTGACCTGGTCACCCAGGTTGCAACCCAGCCCAATTTAGACTAAAGATCTCTTGACTTGTGTCTAGTATATTCCTTTTCTCACCTCAGGCCTCTATTCTCTACATTTCTTTGAAAGTTTACAGCTCAGCTACTCAGGAGGCTGAGGCAAGAGAATCACTGAAGCCCAAGAGTTTGAGGTTGCTGTGAGCTGTGATAGTATGGCACCCTACCCAGAGTGACAGAGTGAGACTCTGTCTCAAAAAAAAAAGAAAGAAAGAAAGTATACAGCTAAATCTACAGAGTAGTTCTAGATTGTATTAAAGAAAAACTTTTAATTAGGTACATCTGCTGTGTTGGAAGTTCAGAATAATTACTGATATTTCCACTTTAATTTGGGAAAACCTTCTGACTTTTCAGATTCCCCAGGATGTTTAAATTAGATATTTAACATGTTTTTTAGATGTGTTAAATATCTCTGTCACCTATAGCACACACCAAGTGTTCAGATTTCAGTCCAGATACTGGCCCAGTACGAATCTGTTGGATGGATAAATGAAAATCTAGAAGCACTTTCTACTTTCCACTTATGAACAGTTTAGATTTCAGAAGGCTATTTTCAAGGACAGGTTCATGTAAGTCCATAGTGACTAAAATGGATGTAAGTATTTCCCAAAAGTCCCAGAAGCATTTCCACTAAAGATGGGTATAAATAAGTCCTGTGAAACTTTCAAATCAGGTCTATTTTTCTCCTTTGAGGTCACATACAATCTATCAGACATCCTTTCTATAATTGTTTTGGTCTACACTGAAAATCTGCTAAGGTAGTTAAGCCTCCTCTTTGATGATATCTGCAGTTGTTTTAGGTTTCACCTTATCTGAGTGACTCACTTGATAAACCACGATATTAAATCAGCTCTCCACCTACTTAGTACCTGTACCAGTGGAACTCAACGGGTCAGGAGAAAACCCACATGTAATGCTTTCTTTTAAAATTCATTATTAATTACAAAGGGAAAAATAATAACTTTGTAGTGGAGAACCCCTGCAGATACCATGTGCCCCATGATTTGACGTGCTGAGATACAACATCCCTTATGTGGTATTCTTACCAAAAATACATACTGGAATTAAATTGTCAGGAAAAAAGGCTAATTTCAGGGGCATTATACGACTGACTTTCTCAAAAGTGTCACTGTGAGAAATACAGATTGAAGATTAGTTAGTAATTATAAACCCAGATTAAAGGAGACTAAGGAAACATCATAATTTAATGGAACTTGGGGCCATAAATTGGATTCTGGTCCAGAAAAGGACATTAATAGGACTATCTACTGAAGTAGAAAAGTGTCTGTGGTTTAGTTAATAATGGTAAATTGATGATTTCCTAATATTGACGATGGTAGTATGGTAATGTAAGATGTTAACATCTGCGGAGGTGGGGTGAAGAGTATATGGGAATTCTTTTAACTATTTTGCATCTTTTTTGTAATTCTTAAATTATTTCAGAACTGAAAGTTAATTAAGAGAAATATATGTTTAAACTGATAATCACTACCCTTGAATATTGCTCAGGCAATATACCATATTTCCCTAAAGCTTTCATTCTTTCAAACTCTTAGAGGGTTATTTCAAACAGTCTTGAAAGAACCTAGAAACACTCTTGAAAGAATCTTCAAACACTCTTGCAACAACCCTTCCATAGCTTCTTCCCCAGGCACATTTAGTGTGAAAATAGAGGCAATTAGTAGAATTTCCCCAGAGCCATTTCCAGGCATCTGTGACCCTTTACTCTGCTTTCTGTCCTGCCCTTTGGTGTCCCTGCACGTGGCCAGGGCCAAGCCCTCCACTTGTTAAGTGGTTTTTTTTTTCTTTTCTTTTTTTATTGAATGGTAACTATGTACATTAATGCACTTCTGGGGTACAGTGCGGGGTTTTCACATGCAATCCGAAATACTTCCATCAAACTGGTCAACACAGCCTTCATGTCATTTTCTCAGTTATTGTTTTAAAACGTTCACACTCTACTCTTAGAAAGATTCACTTGTACCCCTGTAAGATAAACCTCAGAAGTGATCCCTCCAATCCCCCTCCCTCCACCCATTCCCCCCTCCCTTCTCCCTCCCCTTCCCCATATTCTTAGGCTATTTGGTTATAGCTTTCATATAAAAGGTATAAATTAGTTTCATAATAGGGGTGTGTACATTGGATACTTTATCCTCCATTCTTGTGATACTCTGCTCAGAAGAACATTCTCCAGCTCCATCCATGTGAACATGAAGGACATAAAGTCTCCATCCTTCTTTATGGTTGCATAGTATTCCATGGTGTACATATACCACAGTTTGTTGATCCATTCGTGGATCGATGGGCACTTGGGCTTCTTCCATGAGTTAAGCGGTTTTTATTGTCATTCATTCAAAAAAAACTGTTCCCAAATCTTTCGTACCTCTCCCCTTTTCTCTCTCTTCCCATCTCTCTGTCCCATCCCCGCCTCCTCCCTCTTCCCCCCTCCTTCTCTTTCTTGTCCTCCCTCCCACACCCTCCCTCTTTCTCCCATGTGCTGGATAATTCCCGGAATCATAGAAACCTGCCATTAATTCTCGCATCTTGGGCGGCGGGGGGGGGGAAACAATAACTCTTGAGCCCACTTCCCCCTTCTGCCAGCTTCCGCAACATTTTTCTTCTTCCTCTTACCATAAATCTTCTGAAATGTGTTTATAATTACTACCTGCAGGTTCTCCCCTTTCATTTCAATGGGGCTTCACTCCACTCTTCCATCAAACCACCCTTACACGTTCATCCAGTGGTCACTTGCTTCTCCGTTCTTCCCTCGTGTGACCTGCCGGCAGCTCTTCAAAGGCTGGTCCCTCACCTCTCCTCGAGGTCTGTCTGCACCAGGCCTCAATCCCCTGAGTAATCTCCAGCCTCTCTGGGAGCTGCTTCTTAGTATCCTTTGCTGGTCCCTCTTCATTTTCCTACTCTCTTTTGTTGGAGTGTCCCAGAGCCCAAGAAGCTTGGGCTTCTCTTCTTTTTATTTTCTCCTTAGGTAACCCCATCTAATCTTACAGCTTTAACTACCATCTCTATGCCAATAACTTCAAATTATACCTGCAGTGTGGACCTCCACACACCTATACCCAACTGCCTGCTCAACATTTGATTGAATCCCTAATGGGCTTTAATAGTTCGGAAACTGAGCTCCTGCTGTTCTCCACCCGCAGGCCTGCCTTATCCGAATCACTTAATGGCAACTCCATCCTTTATTCATCCTCATTCTTCACTTTCTCCTGTGCCCTGAAGAATCTACCAGCAAACCCTGTCAGCTCTAACTATCAAAGTAAACACAGAATCGGATGCCACCTTTGATAAGTAAAAAACAAGGACTGAGGACCAGATCAAAACACTTGAGACCAAATGTAACAAGCATGCCAGAAAGTTTATTTTACACTTGGATACAAGTGGGCTGAAATCTAAAGAGATGTCAGCGGTGTTAGGGAAGGAGGCAGTTTGATATATGGCAGGCTGAAGAGCAGTGGGCTTAACAGACAAGTCTTTCAAATCAGGGCTCCAAGGACAATGTACAGCTCACTATTGGGACTCTCTGGCCGGCTCTTTTTATTAGGGCCTCGGAGGCTTGTGGTGTAAGCATATTTTTTACAGGTTTGTAACTGAACAGGTGCAAGGAGGTGATGAGCCTGTGGCATGTCTCCCTTATCTGAGCTCTGTCCACCTATAACAGTCTCACAGGATGACTTTTCAGATCTAAGATGGAGTCAGCTTGGCCAACCTAACATTCTTGCCATCTCCTTTGCTAAGACTTTGGTCTCAGCCACCATCGCTCTCACCTAGACCTTTGCAGCAGCCTCCCATTTGTCTCACTGCACCTGAAATTGTTCTCCTTTGGTTTAATCATGACAAAGCAGTCAGAAGGATTCTTCTAAAACACAGATTCTGTAACTCCTTTGGTTAGATCCTCCTCCCTGCAGTGGCTTCCTATGTCACCTGTTGTAAAAGCCAACGCCTGGTGTGACTTTCCTATCTCATCTGCTACTACTCTACCCTTCTCTCTGTGCCCACACTCTTCCCCCAGACCCTTTGCACTTATTCCTTCTGTACCCCAGATGCTTGCAGGGCTTACCCCACGTCCAGTCCTCACATCAACCCCCACTTCCCTCAGATGTTGCTTTCTCAGAAAGGCTTTTCCTGGTAACCTAATTTGGAATTTTAATTCCACGTTAATCTCTCAACCCCATCCCAAATGCACACTCTCTATCTACACGTAACACACACACACACACAGATTTCTATTTCCTTTCTCTGCTTTAATTTTTTTCTCCCTAAAACTTACCACTTTCTAATAAATTATTTACTTAGTTACCTTACATAGTGTCTTTTTTTCCCAACTGGAATATAAATTCTATATAAGGTCGGGAACTTTCATCCGTCTGAGTCACAGATTATCTCCCCAACAGTGCCTGTGACATCGTAAATAATAAATATTTGTTGAAGGAATTAATGGATGTATGAATCTGCACAGGAAGCTCAGCACAAATTCTGGTGAAATGGGCTTTGAACCAATGGAGTCATCCATGTCTTTCAGCGCTGTGATAATGTTAATTGCTTGCAATTCCTGCCCTCCTAAATTAACATTGGATATCTAAGAGTCACTAGACCAGAGGCTTCTGGCTGATGATGATAGTGGTGGTGTTTGTATAAGTCAAGCCTTTTTCAACCTTTGACATGATTTATTGTCAGTTTCTTCATAGCATTGTTCCTGTTCAACCATTCATCTAAATGCACCAGTAATATTCATTATCACCACTTTTAGGTTTTAAAATTATCTCTCTTCTCTTTTGCATTATAGCTGTATGCCTTTTCTTTTAGGTTATGCCAACATGCTTAAGTCTTTTGTACCTTATCCTGCATGCTAAGGTTAATAATGTTTGTAAACCTGCAATAGCTTCCGCATTAATATGCAAACATAGCAAACCTGCCATAGGCCAGAAGTTATAAATTAGGGATCTTAGGATGAGTCGGTTGTAGATAAGCCAACATGATATTTAGTTTTTAAAAAACATTTTAGCAGCATTTTAAAAATCAGATAAATTTTTTTTTTGCTTTTTTTTTCATTGAATGGTAAAATCAGATAATTTTTTAATAAAAATCCAGGTTTCCGGTTTCTCTTGAATAAGCCTGCATTCTTTCTGCTGGTATATTTAGATAAGATTCTTGACCCATTTCACTGGCATACTTCGCTGCCTGGCCCCCAAAGGTGTTTGAAACTGACTCAAACCACAAGCAGGGAAATGACTTAGAGACTAAAACAACCTGTGTGCATACTTGGCACCAAACGGGGGAGGCAGAATTATCACATTTATGCTGAAACACTGCTTTCTATCTCTGAAAATTTATAAAATGAGAGTTTGTTAAATTCAATAGGTTCAGCAAATCTACTACTGAAAGTAGTTTTGGGGAGTCTATGATTCATTCATTCTAGGGTTTATTTGTTAATTGAAAAATGTATTTTGTTTCTCTTTCATTCTTTATTTTTCTTCATTTCAACAAGAAAGAGCAAAGAAAAGGGAGACAAGGTGAAAAGGATCCATTTCCCTCCAGTGATCTCATTCCTTTGTATAGGAGGCCTTCATATGGCTGAAACCCTCTGCTGTGTAGACTCCTGATACAGTCCTCCGGAGGGGTCACGGGAACCACTCAACCAATCGGGTTAAAATGGGTAACTACTTTGTCACATTGTATGGCTACTACATAATTCATCTAAAAGGAGCCCTCCCTCTGCTGGTTAACAAGCAGCCAACCTTCATCTGTAAAAAGTCCACAGCCATAAAACAGTAGGGAGGACAAGTTAAACTACTTAAATGTGAGATGCAGATTGTCGTAGGCTAGACTGGGAAATTCACAAGGCCAGCAAGTATGTCTGTCTTATCTGCTACTGTATCTCAGTGTCTAGCTGAGCAGCTTACAGAAAGTAGGGTGAATGAGGAAAGGAGGAAGTGAACTCTGATGTTGTCGTCATTGTAGGCAGAAGCAAGTTTGCTGGCACTTACAGGGTTTTGTTGATTGAAGTAGATCTTACACACTGGTACTGGTAAATCAGAAATGGGTTATTAACATTTAAGAGACTTCATTTTTGGCTATGATTTCCTTCCCCTGAATACAGGACTAAAATATTATTCTTTATTATTGATATACATTCCACTTCAATGCACATCAAAAATTGGTTAAATTGGCCCTCCTTTTTCTCTCTCTCAGTTTTAGATATCAGTCCTTAAACCTCTGCTCACTTGCTTTAAATGCTTCCTGCAAGAGTGTTAACTTTACCCCATGGTGATGAGGCTCAAGTCTGAATCTTCTGCCCTGAGCTAGCCCTACAGGTCTGGTTACCTTCCTTGTATCATCCACAGGCCAGTTTTTCTGAGCTACCTTCTTTTTTTTTTTTTTTTTGAGACAGAGCCTCAAGCTATCCCCCTGGGCAGAGTGCCATGGCATCACGCTCAAAGCAACCTCCAACTCCTGGGCTCAAGCGAGTCTCCTGCCTCAGCCTCCCAAGTAGCTGGGACCACAGGCGCCCGCCACAACGCCTGGCCATTTTTTGGTTGCAGCCATCATTGTTGTTTGGTGGGCCCGGGCTAGGGATTTGAACCCGCCACCTTAGGTGTATGTGGCTGGCGCCTTAGCCACTTGAGCCACAGGCGCTGAGCCCTGAGCTACCTTCAATGTTGCTTCAACCTCACTGTGCTCCAGTGAATTTCACCTTTATCTTCCTTAAATACCACAGTGCTGTCCAGAGGATCACCACTCCCTGAATCCTTAGATGATGTCTCAGTTCACTCATGTCGTTGTAACAGAATACCTGAGGATGGGTACTTAAAAAGAAAAGAGGTTTATTTGGCTCGCAGTTCTACAGGCTGTACAGGAAGCATGGCATCAGCATCTCTGTCTAGTGAGGGCTTTGGGCTGCTTCCACTCATGGCAGACAGCAAATGTGAAAGTGGCTAGACGCAAGAAAGCTTAAGAAACAGTGGCCATGGACAAAGTATGAGGCAATAGCCAGGCTTGGGACGGGGGCAGTGGGCAAATGAAGCAAGAGGCAAACGTGAGAGATCGTGCAGAGGCTGATGATCTGCTGAAGATAAATGAGAAGGGCGGGTCAAGGAGGTCTTTGGGGAGCTGGCATGTGCAGAGCTCAGGCGGCAAGAGCAAAAGCAAGAGGGAGGGTGGAGATGCCAGGTTCTTTTCAACAACCAATTCTTACAGGAACCACGAGTGAGAAATCAGTCCCGCCAGAATGGCACCAAGCCATTCATGAGGGATCTGCCCCAATGAGCCAAATACCTGCCACCAACCTGCACTTCCAAGATTAGGGATCACATTTCAACATGGGACCTGGGGGACAAACATCCACCCCACAGCAGATGGCTCAAAGACCTCCTTGACCCGCCCTTCTCATTTATCTTCAGCAGACCATCAGCCTCTGCACGATCTCTCACGTTTGCCTCTTGCTTCATTTGCCCACCGCCCCGTCCCAGGCCTGGCTATTGCCTCACACTTTGTCCATGGCCACTGTTTCGTAAGCCTTCTTGCGTCTAGCCACTTCCCCTCCATTTCATTCTCCTGCCACCAGACTAATGTTCCGAAGGGTCATTTCACCTGTGTTTGTTTTGTATTTTCTTTTCTTTACTTTCTTTTTTTTTTTTCTTTTTGAAACAGAGTCTTACTCTGTTGCCCAAGCTAGAGTACTGTGGCCTAAGCGCAGCTCACAGCAACCTCAAACTCCTAGGTTCAAGTGATCCTTCTGCCTCAGCCTCCCAAGTGGCTGGGACTACAATGCTCAGCACAAGCCCAGCTAATATTTTTTTCTATTTTTTTAGTAGATATAGGGTCTTGCTTTTGCTTAGGCTGGTCTCAAACTCTTGAGGTCAAGCAATCCACCTGCCTCGGCCGCCCAGAGTGCTAAGATTATAGGCGTGAGCCACCACACCTGGCCGTTTCTTTATCTTCTTTAATACTTCATTATACACAGTAAATACTTGCTTGAAAAATAAGTACAAAGAGTGATTGAAATAAGGAAGCCAAGTCATATGAATTCACTGAAGCTACATTGACTATCCTCTGACCTAGTATGCAGAGAATTAGCAGCTGATTCATATCTCTATTTAAAGAATGAAGAACTTGAGCAGAGATGTTTTCACATTGCAGCTGCAGACAAACAGGAAAGACAAAGATCGTCCATCTGGGCCTCAGTTTCCTTACCTTACAGTGGAGAAAAACACCATCTATATCCTACATTTGCTCTAAGTATCGTTTTTGTTTGTTTGTTTGTTTTTTGAGACAGAGTCTGTCTGTTGCCCTGGGTAGAGTGCCAGGGCATCATCATAGCTCAGCAACCCGGCAACCTTAAACTCTTGGGCTCAAGCAATCCTCTTGCCTCACCCATGTGAGTAGCTGGGACAACAGGTACCCACAACCACACCCATCTATTTTTTCTGTTTTTTTAGTAGAGACAGTGTCTTGCTCTTGCTCAGGCTGGTCACAGACTCCTGAGCTCAAGTAATCCACCAGCCTCGGCCTCCCAGAATGCTAGGATTACAGGCTTGAGCTATCGTGCCTGGCCTAGGTTTGCTGCAAGTATTAAACATGATGTACTAAGGCATCCAGCACGGAGCATCCCCCAGATGCAGAATGAATGTTACTTGAGTCTTAATACAAAGAGATGGAATGAATGGATTTGATGACATCGTGAAATGCTGAAGTACTCTATATAATTCACAATTTACAAAATTCAAGTTCAACTAAAATTTGCTACGAATTAGGGCCTCTGTGTCAGGCATGTTAGTACGTATTGTCTCATTTATTCCTTCAAAGTAACCCTGTGATACAGGTGGTATTTTTTTCCATATACAATAAGTTTAGCTGAGAAAGGGTAAATGCTTTACCCTGGGCTCATTAGTATACACTGGAATCAGGATTTGTTTTAAGATTTCTAATTTCAGATCTTTTGCTTTTCCCATGTACCAGGCTCTTCAAATATTTTTTATCAGTTTTTTTTTTTGTTTGCATTGTTAAAATGCTCATGACTTGACTTTACATTTTTAGTCTTCCATTGAAACGCTTGATTCATACTCTTTCTTTTCTTTTCTGTATGCTTATTTTAAAACCATTGTCCCTCAATTTGTATTCTCGGTGGCTGGGAGAATCTCAAACATTACCCTAGCAGCAGTAGATCTTGTTTACAAAAGTTGAGGCAATAGCTGGAGGTAAGTGGCGTACATCTGTTTCAGTGACTCTCTTAGTGCAAATGGGTTGTAAAATGTTGGTGACTACCTAGGGAGTTGTTATAAACTACCGGTGTGTGAAGTTTCTACTGTTGTAACCTGAATCATTTCCACTTTTTAATACTTAGGAATACTGCAGAGATAACATTTTTATGTGCCTGACATTTTATGAAAATAAAACTTGCAGCTATCAACAGCCCTCTTTCTTTTATAATCTACCTGACAATAATAACTATAATTAGCTTTCATTGCATGGGTATCAGAAAGGAATAGTAAAATTAGCATGAAACAGACGTAAACTCAACCTTTATATGGCAGACACATGTGTAAATTGCTCAGAGAGTGAATTTTAGATTTGTATTTAAAATATTGAATTACTTTTGCTCTGCAGTTTAACTTTAAAATGCCATATTGTTTATAGAATCAATCTGCCATCTGAACTAATCCATTCTGCATTGGATTTGTTCTATGTGCAATGCCCCATGCTAACCGAGCAGGAGGGTGCAGTTCCACTACACCCCCCAAATCCTCAAGCTGTTTCTATATTGCTGGCCCTTTTGCCTGAAATGCTCTTCATTACTCTTTTCTCTCCTCTGCCTGGCCAGTTTCTATACATTTCTTTCTTTCTTTTTTTGGAGACATAGTCTTGCTTTGTTGCCCTCAGTAGAGTGCTGTGGTGTCATAGCTCACAGCAACCTCTGACTCCTGGGCTCAAGCAATTCTCTTGCCTCAGCCTCCCAAGTAGCTGGAACTACACAAAACCTGGCTATTTTTAAAAAAATTTTTCTAGAGAAGAAGTCTCTCTCTCTCTCTTTCCTAGGCTGGTTTCAAATGCCAATCTTCTTTTATAAATGTATAAAGTATCTATCTACCCACCTATCTTTGTCCTGTGGCCACTGTATCACCTTAGACCAAATGGAAGACAAAGGCCTCTAGGACAGTCTAGTCTGTACTCTCCCCTCTCCTACTCCACACCTTGCCATCGCCTTCTTCACTGGGGGAGCTGGGGGATTTTTCTAAAACATAGATCTTATTGTGTCACTTTCCATTTATGACACTGGCTGAAATTGTGTCACACCAAAAAATGTTGAGGTTCTAAACCCCAATATCTATGGATGTGACCTTATTTGGAAATAGGGTCCTTCCAGGTAATCAAGTCGAGATGAGGTCACTAGGACAGTTCCTGATCCAATATGACTATCTTCTTTATAAAGGGGAAATTTGGACACAGAGATATATAAAGGAAGAAATTGAGGTGATGACTTCATAAGCCAAAGATGATCCAGATTGCCAGGAAATCAACAGGAGAGGAGAATGGTGTGGAACAAATTCTCTGTCATAGCTCTCAAAAGGAGCCAATCCTGCCAACACCTTCATTTCAGGCTTCTAGCCTCAGGACTGTGAAATAATTGATTTTTGTTATTTTTAAACTACTTACTTTATGGTATTTTGTTACAAAGTCCTAAGAAACTATAATAATACAGATCCTAAAATAGCTTCCCACTGTTTGCAGGGGGTGATGATTGATTTCATGTGTCTACTTGAGTGACCCATGATGTGCCCAGCTATTTGGCCAAACAATTATTCTGGGTGTTTTGGTGACAGTGTTTTGGATGAGGCTAGTATTTTAACTGGTAGACTGTATGAAACAGATGGCCCTTCCTGGTGTGGGTGCCCTCATCCAATCAGTTGAGGGCCTTAATAGAACAAAAGGCTGACCTTACCCTGAGTAAGAGAGAATTTTCCCAACTGACTGCCTTTGAGCTGAGATATTGGCTTTTTTCAGTCTTTGGACTCAAACCAAAGCATTAGCTCTTCCTTAGTCCCCAGCCTGCCAGCCTTCAGACGAGAACTGTAACATTGGCTGTCCTGGGTCCAGTTCACTCACTAGCCATGAAGAGCTTGGGACTTGTCAGCCTCCATAATGACATGAGTTGATGCTGTATAATAAATCTCTGTACACACACACTTGTATATATACAGACATAAATACATACGTATACCTGTATACATCCTATTGTTCTGTTTTTCTGGAAAACCCTGAGTAATACACAGTAAAGCCCCAACTCCTTAACACAAGTCAAAAAGACCCACCGTGGACCCACCATCCATCTCTTCTCTGCCGTATCCTCCAGCCTCTCTCTTCCTCTGCACTTTCTACCTCTGCACTCTTGACTCCAGGAGCATCAAGCTCTTGTCAGGTTCTTGACGTGCCCTATTTCCTCTCACCTCTGATGTCTCACACATGTCATGCCCTGGTGCTTAGGTACCTTCTCACCTTTCCTTGCCATCCATCCTTCCAGTCTCAGCTTAGTCCTCTTCATTAATTTATCGAACCAACACTTTTGTTTCTATTTTTCGTAGCTCTTGCTCAGGCTGCTCTGGAACTCCTGAGCTCAGGCAGTTCACCTGCCTCAGCCTCCCGAAGTGTTAGGATTACGCACCTGAGCCACCGCTCTCAGCCCAACCAACATTTTTAAAATGTTGAGCACAATTAACAGCGGCTCTCAACATGTGGGTTGCGACCCACAGGAACTGTATTAAAGGGCCATGGCATCAGGAAGGTTGAGAACCACTGGTTTAGAAGCTAACAAAGCCAACACAGTTCTTGGCCTCACAGAATTCCAAGGCTAGTAGGAGAGACAAGTATCAAATGAGGCAATAGAACACATGAGATGTCAGCAGAATGGTGGAGGCCATGAAAAGGGTGCTACTGTCATAGCTTTAGCACGCATGACAGAGCTGATCCCCAAGCCTGGAATGAGAGAAGCTAGGAAGAAGCAATTCAAATCCCGCCGTGGGCATTCAGCAAAGCTCAGAACTCTGGGGCACCAGATAACTTGAAAGGCGATGGTACCAGATGGAATTGAAAATAGGGGGGCTGGTAGGAAGTTTGTATCAGGAAGAGTAAGGCAGTCCCCCACAGCATCCTTGCTACAGAACAAGAAACAGTTAAAGAAAAAGCATTTTAGTTATTGCTATGGAAATTCAATTGCCATTGTAGCAGATAAAGAGGTGGGACTTTTATTTATTTATGTATTTTTTAATTTTCATTAAATCATGAACACATAGATCATGTATATATTAATGCATTTATGGGATACAGTGTGCTGATTTCATATAGAACTAGGAATGCTTACATCACTCTGGTTAACATATACCTCCTTTCATTTACTTAGTTATTGTGTTAAGATATTTATACTCTATACTAATAGCTCTAATGTGTATGCTTGCATTATGCACCGTAGGTGCGATCCCACCATTCACCCTCCCTCGGTCTGACCTCCCCCCTCCCTTCTCATCCCCCTCTCCCTCCTTTATCTTGGGCCATAGTTGTGATCTATTCTTCATATGAAAATGTGAGTGATTGTAAATTGGTTTCATAATAGTACTGAGTACATTGGATATTTTTTCTTCCGTTCTTGAGATGCTTTACTAAGTAGGATATGTTCCAGCTCCATCCATGTGAACATAAAAGAGGTGAAGTCTCCATCTTTTTTAAGGCTGCATAATATTCCATGGTATACATATACCACAATTTACTAATCCATTCATGGGTTGATGGGCACTTGGGCTTCTTCCATGACTTGGCTATTATGAATTGAGCTGCAATGAACAATCTGGTGGAAATATCTTTGTTATAAAGTGATTTTTGAGTCTTTTGGATATACACCTAGTAGAGGAATTGAGGATCAAATGGCAGGTCTACTTTTAGATCCCTGAGTATTCCCCATACGTCTTTCCAAAAGGGACATATTAGCTTGCACTCCCACCAGCAGTGCAGAAGTGTTCCCTTTTCTCCACAACCATGCCAAC
>NW_003852438.1:4203605-4231179 GCF_000181295.1 Otolemur garnettii | reverse complement strand
GGGCTGGGGATTCGAACCCGCCACCTTAGGTGTACGTGGCTGGCGCCTTAGCCGGTTGAGCTATAGACGCCGAGCCTCAAAGTGGTTTTGATTTGTATTTCTCTGATGACTAAAGATGATGAGCATTTTTTCATGTACCTATCTTCTTCAGAAAACCTTCTGTTCAAGTTCCAGGACTTTTAAGAGGTAGTTAAGGTCCTGCCCTCATTTGCCTCATATATACTATTATAAAAGAGTGACTTTGGCCCCCTTCTTGCCTCCCACCCAGGGATGATATAACAAGAGGACCTTCATAAGCTGCTGGTACCTTACGTGAGACTTGACAGTTTCCTGAACTGTGGGCCAATACATTTCTGTTCAACATACCCATTCTGAAGTATTCTGTGATAGCTGCACAAAATAGACTAAGAAATTTAAATAATATTAGCAGAAATAAAACATCCAATAGGATTTTTAAGCCCTATGGGTTTTCCAGAAAATGTTGAAAAATTCTCCCTGACAGTAGAACAGGAAGGCCATGAGGCAGAAAATAGGAAATAAAGAAAATTAGGAGATCAACCTGAGAGACACAGCATGCAAATAAATATAACCCCAGGGAAGGAAAGCATAGGAAGCAGTGAAAGAGGAGAAAGAAAGAGAGAGAGAATGAATGAATGAGAGAATGAATATTAATTTCCTAGAACCCAAAGACTTATATCTCCAGGTTAAAACTGACCACTGAGTACATAGCACATGGGATGAGAATAGCCACAGGCTGAGACATATCAAAAACTTTCAGAGCACTGGGGATTTTTTAAAAAATTCCTTAAAATCCCCAGAGAAAAACCAAAAACGACACGCAAAGGACCACGTGTTGGAATGATAGCAGACCTCTCAACAGACACTGGAACCTGGAGCACCCTCGAACAAATCCTTCAAAATTCTTAGAGAAAATGATTTCCAGTGTGGACTTCCAAGAATGGGAGTAGATTATATGTGTTTTCAGGTGTAAAATGTCTCAAGAAATGTATGCCCCACACACTCTTTGTCAGGAATCTACTAGAGGATGTGCTTATTCAAACAAAGAAATAGACCAAGAAAATGAAGCTCTGTAGTCAAAAAACAGGAGGGGCTCCCCAGGACACTGAGAAAGGGAAGCTTCTAGATGGCAGCTGGGCAGCAGGACCAAACAGGAAAACAAAGGACCTCCCGAGTGGGGAAGAAGAGGAGTGGGTTCATGCCTTGATGTTGTTAATTATACTTTAGCTCTGGAGAAGAGTTCCGTACAGAGTTAGTAATAAGTACATAGGAACCTAGCAAATGAAAAACATATAATAACATAGTGCCCTGCATAACTGTTAGGAATGTGATAGTGTAAAATATGAATGAACTGATAGTGTAAAAATTGAGTATCAATTTAACTAAAAAGGTGTTATACCCTGTTTTAGAGGGGATGGTAAGAAGGTCGGCATGTCTTGGTGTTGGTGAGAGGTGGGAGTGACAGGGTCAAATATTTATCTCCCAAGTAGGAAGTAAAAATGTGCATGTGTATCTGAACCTGAACAATCAAGATATATTAATAGTGTAAGTGTGGCATCTAGAAATATGAAGCTAAATAGCAGAGAAAACAGCTAAAATGGGGGACAATACTTGTTTCTGGGGAATCAGAGCATGAGTGTGTCTGGAGACCAGTGTGTCAGGATAAGCCTAGAGGTGATATTTCACCTCTAAAACCATATACATTTTTTATTTTGATTAAAAAATTAAAAATGACATATGTCCACCTCAAAATGCGCATAAATATTCATAGCAGCATAATGCGTAATCTCAAAAAAGTGGAAGCCACCCAAATTCCATCAACTGTTGACTGGATAAATACGACGTGGTGTGGCCGTCTAGTGGAATGCCAATTTCTACAAAGTGCTGACCTGTGCTACAACATGAACGGGCCCTGAAAACATGCCAAGTGAAAGAGGCTAGTCCCAAAGGACCACACATCGTATTATTCCCCTTGTCAGAAGGTCCAGAATAGACAAACCTAGAGGGGCAGAAAATAAACTTTTTTTTTGCCTATGCTGGGGATTTGGAGCCGGAGGTAAGTGGGGAGTAGCTGCTCATGGACACAAGGTTTCTTTGGAGGGTGATGAAAAGTGTAATAGTTGCAAAATGCTGTTAACATAATAACTACCCCACCCCACCCGACCCCTGCTAACTGTCAGTGTAGTCCCAGCTACCTGGGAGCCTGAGGCAGGAGGATTGCTGGAGCCCAGGAATTCAAATCTAGCATAGAGAAGATAATGAGAACCCCCCCCATCTCTAAATAAAAACCACTGATTTGTACAAGGTGAATCGTACCAGGTAAATTTTACGGTATATGAATCATATCTCAATATGATATGAGGTTGTGTATCTGAACCTGAACAATCAAGATATATTAAGAGTATAAGATTTATTAGGAAAATGAACGAAAAAACAAATGTTCATAATACCTAATTCATAGGGTTATGATGAAGAATGAATAAAAATGCATGTCAAGGATCTAGTCCAGAGCCTGGTATAAATATTAAGACTAGTTAATACTTACATAGCATTTACTATGCACCAGTAAGTATGTACTAAGTTCTCTACATGCACCAATTTGCTTAACTCTCACAATAACTGTATAAAATAGAATAGTTCCTATTACCATTTCCTAGACAAGGAAACTGAGGCAGTGATGTTAAATAATTTGCCTGAGGTCATACAACTAGAACAGCAGAGGGGCTGGGGATTGACCTCAGGACACTGGTCCCACACCTTTACTCTTGCCCACTGTATGCTCCCTGGCCAGGCCTCCTGGACCCCAAGTCTGGGTTAGCGCTGCTCATGTCCCCACAGGCCCTCTGCTGTCACCTGTCATGGTTCTGAGCAGTGTCTGTAACTTCATGTGTCTATAACTTGTCTGTGTCTTTGACTGTTGTGGGCATCCCACAAAGGCAGAGACTATGTCCATTTCAGTTTGTCCTCATGCCCTGCCCATCATATGTCAGGGGTGAGGGTAGGCCAGGGTGAAGCAAAAGTGTTCCCCTTTTATCCACCCAAATCTCTTGGGTGCATGAAGAGGAGATGGGGGTAGTAGAAGAGATCAAAGATGCTGGAAAAACATGAGATAATGGATGGAGCAAGGTATCTCAGGACATAGAAGGTAAGAAGGAAGAAAAACTCCTTCGAGATTGAAAAGACAGGAGGAAAAGATGGATCTTCTGCCAGTAGTGGGGCCAGAGAAGGATCCTCACAGTAGATGACCTGGATCCTGGCAACCAACAAGGGGCAGCAGAGGACTCTGGGGCAAGAGGGTGGGGAGGGACTAGAGGCAAGAGGAAAAAGTTTAGATGAGAATAAACACCCAGCCTTTTAGGGTCTGTGATCTCTTTTACACTATGATAGATAACATGATGGACCCTTTTCCTACAAAAAGGTACACACAAAACTATACACACAACCCTGTGTATAACTGAGAATGCTTGCTCTCTGGAATTTGTGAAATTGAATAGTATTTCTGAAAAGTCATTTGAAGTCAAGCAGCGTGAATTTATAACACTCCAGGCCTGTACTTCTGTGACTTTCCTCGCAGCATTCAGAGGCCTGAGAGTAGCAAGCGATCTGGTGACAGGGACCGAGGCTGGGTGCTTCAGAGAAGCAGGGTGAAGACAGAGATGATGGTGGAAGGCAAAGCAGAGGCCAGAGAAGGAGAGAGAGAGGCAGCCGCAGAGGCCGCTGGGGGCAGATGGGGCCCTTCTCCATAGGGCCACATTATTTGTAGGGAACGTAAGAGTCATAAAGCCCAAAGTCAGCTTTCTGCTTATTGTTACAATGCCCAAGCAGTTTTAAACATTGACAGTGATAAAACTCTGAAAAAGGACCTAAACAGCCTGCACCTGGGTAGACTTGCGCCACTGAGAGGCAGATAGGGAGATTAAGGTTAAGGAAGTAGGGCAGGGCTTGACATGGTGAGGCCCAGGATGTGGCTGGGGGTGGGGTGGGGTGGGGTGGCCGGCAGGGAGTCAGAGCTGACTGGTGCTGGGTAGAAGAGGACTCTGTCAACTGGTTGTAATGACTTTCATCTTCTCCAATCTAGTAATTGGAAATTGAATTTCATCTTCTCCAATCTAGTAATTAGGCATCTTCTCCTTGTCTGGAATGCAAAATACTTTTTTTGACTTGAACCAACTACTAAATGTAGATACACACGTTTCTTTGTCTTCAAATGTCAGCTCTGCTCAAATCCGCATTAGCTTTGCTATCATGCTGCCTTTTTACCCCTCCGTGATAGGTGGCCTTTATTGTCTTACATGTTTTCTCTTCCCCAGCCTTTGTACTCCTTGGAGCAGTGATTATGTCTTATTTATTTCTGAACTGTTGGTACAGACAGGCGTGAAACCAATGCACAAATGTATTTTGCTCTTTTTTTCTAGGTCCCTGTGGTCTCAGATGACCAGGCACCAATAGGTACAGAATGCTGCTGCTTTCCTCCTCCCAGGTAAGTGAAATAACTATCTGTTCCCCTTTGGGAGGCATTGCTATTGGACCCTCAAGCTGTCCTGAAACCACAAAGATGTGGGGCCAGATTAAGGAGATCCAAAGTCCCTGCCCACGTCATCCACAGACCAAGACCTTATCTCTGGAGTCCCGCTGCAGGGCCCTGAATGACGACTGTTTCACCAGAGTGGAAAGCACCAGTGTTGTGCTGCTTTGTCGTGCGATCAGCACTGTAGCAGCAATATGTGGATGTTCCTCAGGCGTCCTGGAAGAATTTCAGCGCTTCTTGAGACCATAAATTCATACATTTATGAATTAGGAGTAATAATGCAAATGCGGAACCAGAGTCCCATCACCCTGCCAGTCCTCTCTGGGGGATCTCACAAGAGCTACTAGCCCTCTGGGAGGTAAATCATGTCTAAAATAGACTGAGCCCCCACTAACTCTTCTCATTCTTCTGCCTGCCCTCTTCCCCAAGATGGCACCTGTGGGCTTCTGACCAAGTTACCACACCACTGGCTAGTGGAGTGGATTAACCTGGGTAGCTTGGTTTAACATTTGAGGTCAGAAGCAGTAACTTTCTAGAGGAGAAATCAAAGCAAAAGAAGGGTAAGAGCAGCCCTCCCTCCCACCAAACCAGTCAGAACACCAACCTCCAGACAGGTGTATGACCCCAGGGAAAAAAGGTGCACGTAGATTCCAGATCAGATGTCTTCAACTCGCCATCTGACCTGGAATCCCAGCTGTAGAGCCTCATTCCTAAACAGCAGAATCGCTGCTGGAGCTACCCGCAGTCTCCAGGCAATGTGTGGGCTTGCTTCATAGCTAGTCAACATAACTCAAGGCGCTCCACAGTCTTCACAACCATTATGATCGGCTGATTTGAACAGAGGAATTTGCCCTCAAGCATCTGGGATTTGGTTATAGAATAGAGCTTCCCCCCCTCCCCAAACCCAACTTCATAAAACGTGCATTCAAAAAAGAAAAAACCCTCGTTTGTATGAAGAAATCGAACTGCCCATTGAACTAAGAGGCTGCCTGTGTTATCATCTGCTGTCTTTGTAGTAACTGTCTAAATAATTGAAGTCTTTAATTGGGTTAAAGAGATCGTTAGCACATAGGTGTTCTATAAATAAAAGAATGACTAAATAATATAGTAACCTTTCTTTTCTTGCCCTTCTCTTCAAGAGATCATTTTGTTTTGGTTGCACCAATAAGATCATTGTTAAAGGACTTCCGAGAGGCTGGGTTCCTGCCGGGGTGGGGCTTTCCCAAGCAAGTCCCTTTCCATCTGTTTCAGGTGTCCTGCCACCTTTTTCCTTGGCTCTTTCACGCAAAATGAATAATTTGTTTATCTTCACTGTAAGTAGGTAGACACCCGGGGTCAGACAAAGAAGTCAAGGTAGCAGGCTGACCTTGCCCTGCTATCTGCAATCAGAAAGGCTTAAGTAGCCCATGTCTGAAGAGAGCTGGAGGAGAAAGAAAGGGCAGGAGAGAGAAAAATGCTTATAAAGAGGAAGTGGTAAGAGGTGTCTGAATTTCACTGTGACCTGTTCTGTCAGGTGATTTGCGGAGGAGGGGACATGAAAGAAAAGTTAAGTGAAATGTCCTTATAAAGACAAAATCTATTTCTTTCCTGACGGATGATTTGTCATTCTAGTCACTTCCTGCCTTGTGACCACACACCCGGGCTTGACAAAGCTGTTCTGCAGATCAGAAAGAAGGGGGTTTCTGGTCACACGCCAGCACTACTACCAGGACAGTTTTCCTACAAGGTAAATTTTCTTCTGTCTTTTTTGGTTGTTTCTGGGTGTTTGTGGCACTGTTTGGCATTGTTCCTGTGGATTGTGGATTTGCCATCAGGGGATTAGGGCTCGAAGCACCTGTCACCTGAGCCCTCGGTGACCTGCTCTAGCTGCCCAGGATGGAGCAGCTGCAGCCACCTGTGAGGCTGTCCAGGATGGAGCCCCTGGGCTCTCTGGGTTGAGCTGTTCTCAAGTTATCCATGGTGCTCACCCCTTCCACAAATGTTAAGATGTTTTTTCTTTTAAACCAGACCACGTTCTGATTTATTTCTATTGCTTTATCTTTCAAGAAGGCTATTTACTGTGATTTTATTTTCTTAAAGATGTTTTCAGGAAAGTGTGTATTGATCTAGATTATGCTGCTCTTTGCGCTAATGGGGGTAGTTTAATTTTAGATCCTGTGGTTCTGTTTTTCTAAAAAACTTCTTTATAGTACTTTAGCAGACATATTAACATCTTGAGCCTTGCTACTGAATATGATACTGGTGGTTTGAGTGATTTTGGGTGCCAAGGGTTATTAATGGGTGTGCTTGATAACCACATGGAATTAGAGGTCATCTCTTCTCCATTTATTCTCTAAAAATAAAAGCAATTTGTGTTGCTTAATTCTACCGTTGCTGTGGGATTGTCTGAAATATTTGTTGGGCTTACGACCATACAAATGAATACTCAGTTGAATTCTAGGAGAAAGCCTTCTGACTACCAGAGAAAGTTTTCTAAAGTTGATGCCGGGTACTTAGGCCAAAAACATTGCCGAAACAGAGACTTTGAATCTTCTGGTATCAGAGTTTATTTCATTAACACTATCATGCAACACTAAGAACTATTGACGGATGATAAATATAAAAGCTATGTAGGCTGAAGTGGACACATTAATCAGTATACTTATCAAAACCTAATTTTTCTTAGCCAAGCATAGCACCTTGTTTTCTAAAATCACTCCCTCAGGACAACTTCTTAAATAACTTATCACTACACAAAGGTGGCTTATCTACAGATATCTGGATTTTTGAATTTGCATAAATTTATCATAATGGGTTTCTATGAAGTAAAATTATTTAAGGAATGTCGGCGCAAGCAAATTTGGATGGAATTAATCATTTACCTTGAGATGTGAATTTCTGGAAGTTGAACATAGGACCATCAGTTTTGCTTTGTATATCTCACCTGAGTAGTTTGAAACTAGCAAAAATATGGAATCAAAGGAGTTGGATTAGCAAAGAACAAATATGCTGTATCTTATTTCAGGTGAAGCTAGTAATAAAAAATAAATTATCATGGTAAGGAATGTCGGTATTCTTTACATTTGAGAAGGAATAAAAAGGAATAAGAAAAAGTTAAAGTAGAAAAAAGTCTCCTGTTTGAAATTGAGTTTAGATTGCTAAAGCATCAGCCTGATATGTTATAAAGTATCTGTTCTTCTTTCCAACTCATCCCCAGGTACGACAGGGGAGAATCTTCTGGATCTTGCCCTCTGAACAAGCACTGCTGTGGTGGGATGGGGTTGTGCTTAGTGGGGCACTAGTTAGCTGTCCTAGAGATGCTTTCCTTTGTAACATTTAAAATTTTGTCCCTTTTGTAAATTATGCCTTAAAACAGTTGGTAATTGGGAAACCAACTTCAGCACTTTAACTTCATTTATTCCATCTCTGACCCCTTTCAGAAAGAGAAAACTAACAAGTAAAATCTCATTCAAATGTATCCATTTCACTTAGAGGACAGGAGAAGTAACAGTGGTATTTCTGATCATTTAGTAGTGCTACACTCTTCATGCAGGACCTCTCCTCATCTTCCCAACTACCTTTAGAGGTGAGGAGTGGGCTTAGATCATGGAAGGAGCTGGCCCAAGGTCACTGGCAGCTGGGGTCTGGGTGGAAGGTAGTCAGAATTTCATACACTTTCCTGCCTGTGTCCGTAATCAGGCCTCCCTTTCATGTCAGCTTACTTGGCTCAGTGTAGGTTATCACAGGCTCTGAAGCTGGCTAAAGAGATCTGGCCCTCACAGTTTTAAGAGAAAGAATGTGAGAAACAGAAAAAGAGACAGAAAGAGAAGAAATCAGAGATAAATCCAGATCATTGCTGGCTTTGCGTAATAATAAAATGAAGTGTTTCTTTTAATTAATGCATTACTTGACTGAAGAACTGTGTGCCTTGGCAAAACTCTCCTCGACCCACTTCCCCAACCTTAGTTCTTGTCACTTCCTTCTGCTCAACATCTCCCCACCCCATCCCTGCCCCCTCATTGCTAACCCACACTCTGGGTGCACCAGACCACAAGCCACCAGAAAGTTCCATTCTCTTTCACGTCCTTTTGCTCCAACTGCTGCTTCAATTGTTTTCTTCTTTATTTTTTAAAACTTCTGGCCATTTTTCAAGCCTCACTTCAAGGAAGCATGCCCTCTCTGAGGCCTCAACTCCTTGTCCCTCTCCCCACTAGCTCGGCTTAATGCTGTGATCTTTTAGAATAAGTCTAACATTGACCATATATTGCTTTAGTTCAAGGCCTTATTTGCTGGCAGACCTGAGTTCCTTCCCTCTCTCTCCTGGCACATAGTTGATGCTAATGATAGTTTTTGGATTGAAAGTTTGTCACAAGTATTTTTTCTCTGCTCCTTGCATATGCATAGAAATTCTTGATTTCACTTATTAACTTAATATATTTATCAAGTGTTCACAGTTACTGCTATGAAGAAAGATACAACAATAATATAATATTTTGCATTATATCATGCTTCATCTTTACTAAAACTTTCTTCATGTTAGCCTCAAAGCACAATATAGACATTGGCCTCAAAGAAATTAAGAAGTAATGCAATGACTTTAGCCAATGGGCAAATTTGCAACCTTTTTCTTTACTCTAAATAAATTCGTTGACCCAGTGCTTAGCTCTTCTTACCAAATCTACGGGCCAAAAAATGGGCTCCTTTGATAACAAAGAACACAAGAACAGGTATCGTTAACTTTTACTAGTCACTTTGGATTATTCTCAAAAAACTCCCAAGTCAATGTCTCCATGTTACCTAAAGAGTTAGAGGCCCCTCTGTATACACAGGAAAGATGGCAAACAAATTTGAAGTCATATTAGGTAAAATAACATTAAGAATTTGATTATAAGATTATATATTATGAAGAGTCAAACATTTATAAGGTAAGATTATAAAGGCATTGGATTTTAAGACTAATAGCAGATTTTATAGCATAGTGACATTTAGAGTAATCTGAGTTTCTTTGTAGGGTTTTTTTTTTTTTTTCTTAATCTGCTAGTTTCCCAACTTGCAGCTGTCAAATGAAATGATACTATTAGATCTGCATATTGAATGCTACAGAAATAAAAGCTAGAATAAGAGCACATCGAAAAATAAAACTGATCGATGTCAGTCAATTTGAAGAGTTTCAAGTGTCCCTTTCTTAAATCCAAAGTGCTGCTGTTACGCAATGATTTCATTTTGCAGTTCTAAGAGGTTACCTCCTGAACAGACGTTGGTCTCTGATGGGCATCTCCCTGCAGCTGCTGTAGCTGCCAGGCTCCCCAGATGGCAGCTCCCTGTTGGGTTCCTCACTTCTCTTCTGATTCAACTTCCTGTCTCATACTATTGACTGTTCCCCTTGTTTTGGTGTGTCAATTTCACTCATTACACCAGTCTTCCCAGCAATTATGTAATCACTCCATCTTGTAAGATATTGCAAGGGAGGCGTGGGGGGGGGGAGTAGTTTCAATTTATCATTCTAGTAATAGCAGCTAATACTTACATACTACTTCCTTTGAATTGGGTGTTTTTCTAAGTGCTTTAATCACATTAAAGCATTTGGTCCTCACAGTAATTCTGGGAGGTAGTGACTTGTATCATCTTCATGTTTGAGGCTGAGCTCATTCATTCATGTATTTTGTTTAACTTTCTACAATGGGGTCAATTTGAATGAATTCCTGTTGAATTCCAGGCCAACCTCCTGGAATAAGTAGGGAGCAGGTCATGAGGCTTTTTGGTGCCCAAGCCCCCAAGCTCAGCTCAAATAATCATAATTCCCCCCCATAAATAACTGATTGTATTAGAGAGAATAATTTTAGTTGAGCGTCATTCACATTTTCTAGTCTGAGATAGACATGAACAAATTAAACAATTTAGTCTTTATACCCAAGCGTAGATGATTATACAGTAATGGCCAAACATAGGTGTCTGAAGCGCTGAGAAAAAATTGGAAGATTATTTCAGTTTTGAGTGAAAGAGTAGAGGTAAAAGCCACCCACTTACTGCATTTAAGAGAGTTTTGCTCAACTTTAGAGCCCTGGCTGTGTCTGCCCTCCTTATAAGTTATGAGGAGTCTGTTCCTCAGATAGGGTCAGTTGTTTTTTCTGGTGGAAGGAAAAGCTGAGATGTTAAATTGAGGAACTAGCAAAGCCACAGCTCTGTGGTTGCAGCATTGATTCTTGTTTTAGTTCAGCATCAGTTACAGGGACAGATGGGCAAGGCCTCCCTCCGGCTTCTCACTCCTTCTGTCTCTCTCTTACCTTCTTTCTCCCCTCCCTCTCCATTTCCCTCTCTTTCTTACACACACACACACACACAACCTTCTTGACTGGCAGAGTTAAAGGGGAAAAGCAATTATGTTCTCCATGGCAGAAAAGCCAACAATTCAGCAGGCAGATTAAATTATGCATGTGAATTGCACTTTTCCCAAGTAATTTATTTTCCTTATTTCGCTGGTTGTGCTTGCAAGATGGAAGTGAATTCATGAAGTAATTACCTTGCATTTAAATAATACCCTGCATTTTGATCCCTCAGTCTGGTAGTCACTAAAATTTATCCAAACTATGTGTCCCAATGTATGGAGAGGGGCACAAATGTATTTGCATAAATTTGCATATTTCTCTATTCATCATTCCTCAGGAGAAGTACATCATTGCTAACATTGGGTGTAACATTTTTTGCATAAAAAGTTCTTTTTAATAGCTTCTGATTTAGTAATAGATGTGAGTACATTCAATATATCTTGCATCCTGAAAATGTTTTCTAAATTTTTATATTTTTAATTGATGCATTGTAATTGTACATACATATGGGGCGTGTAGTGATGTTCTGATACAGTATATAGTGATCATCTGGTCAGGGGGATCAGTATACCCATCTTCTCAAACATTTATCATTTCTTTGGGAAGATTCAATATCTTCCTTCTAGCTATTTGAAGCTATGTTATTATTTATTTATTTTGGCTGGGGCTGGGTTTGAACCTGCCACCTCCAGTGTATGGGACTGATGCCCTACTCCTTTGAGCCACAGGTGCTGCCCAAAACTATGTTATTATTAATTATAGTTATCCCGCAGTGGTATACAACACTAGAACTTATTCCTCATATCCAGCTGTAATTTGATATCCTTTAACAAATGTCTCCCAATCTGGGCGGCGCCTGTGGCTCAAAGAAGTAGGGCGCTGGCCCCATATACCAGAGATGGCGGGTTCAAACCCAGTCCTGGCCAAAAAAAAAAACTGCAAATGTCTCCCAATCCCCACCATTCCTCTACTCAGCCCAGCTGCTAATAACCTCACATATCACATTTAAATACATAATCCTTCGTGCCTCCTTGATATGGCTGGCTCATGTTGCCTTCAGCAGGAGGGCCAGCTCCAAGAAAGAGTGGGATAGGGCTCGGCGCCTGTGGCTCAAGTGGCTAAGGCGCCAGCCACATACACCTAAGGTAGCAGGTTCTAATCCAGCCCAGGCCCGCCAAACAACAATGACAGCTGCAACCAAAAAATGGCCAGGCATTGTGGCGGGCACCTGTGGTCCCAGCTACTTGGGAGGCAGAGGTGGGAGACTCGCTTGAGCCCAGGAGTTGGAGGTTGCTATGAGCTGTGATGCCACAGCACTCTACCCAGGGGGACAGCTTGAGACTCTGTCTCAAAAAAAAAAAAGAGTGGGATAGAAGTTCCTTATAAAGAAAGCTAGGTCACTGCAAAGTGAAAGTGAGGGGAGAAGGCGACCACACGTGTGGCTTTGTGTCGTGGAGCACGCTTTTCTCACTGTAAAAACATAAATTGAACTTCCTCCACCATTACCAGTGCTTTATAAACATTTTAAAGTTTCCCTTTTGGAAAGATGGACTACGTTGGGCACCTCGGAGGGCCTTTTTAGATTCTACCCATCTTTCGTTGTTTTTTCATATTGTGACTTTCCTCCAAATGTCACTAATTCTGTTTCTTTCTGTGAGCCCTGAGAATGACAGTCACAGTACTCATCTGTCTGTTGTTGGTCATACAGTCTATCCCCTCGCCTACTCTGCTGTTCGTTACACTGGGTCTTCCTCCAGTGTCGTGAGTAATGTCAGCCCTGGGAAGCTGGGTTTCTGCAGCTTCTGTGCATCAAAGAGGCAGATTCGGTGTAAAGAAAGGAGAGGGGATGTAGAGACAGGTTTGCGTTCACATCGTAGCCTTTTACGTGGAGCCCAAGCACATTTCTGGAGCCTCAGAAGGTCAGTTTCCTCACCTGTAGAATGAGGCAAGTTCTGTGGACTGGCGTGGTCCGTTCTGGTTTCCCCACGCATCAGTCCACTCCATCCAGCATCGCTGCTGACTTACTGGGCCCTTCCTATTTCCTAGGCATCACATCAAGTGCTTGACGTATAGTTGCTCTTTTATTTCCACAAATAGCTATGCAAAGTTGATGTTATTATCTCCTTATCACAGATGACCAAACCGAAGTTCAGGGAGGGTTAAGTGTAAGCTGACCAGATTTTAACATTGGTAAAGTGGGACACCATTGACTGGGGTGGGGGGGAGGGAGTTCTTAATTAAAAACTTGGTCTATGTGGAGCAACAAAAATTTTCATAGAACACAAAAATAATATTGTAATATATATTTTTTAATTTCAACATAAGTACAATTTACAACTATAATACATTAAAAAATTATGTATAGTATTATTTTATTCTTTGGCATATTTCTTGTCAAATTCTAACAACTGATCAACAATGCGAACTTTGATAAACAGTTTTCGATAATCAGTTCTTGACAATTATTTGTTATTATTAAAGTTTAACATTATAAAATTAACAAAAATAATATAAAACTCATACCCTGGCAAAATAGCCACATGGCAGCTGAAAACCATATATTCCCTTCCTGTTCTCCCGCTGTTCCCTACCTTGTCGTGCATTCTTTCCAAAAAATCAAGACTTTTTTAAAATGCCACGGGACAAATTGTTAAAAATCAGGACTGTCCTGCTAAAAGCGGGACGTCTGGTCACCTTATTTGTCTAAGGTCACAGAGCCAGGAACTGGCAGAGTCAAGATTCACACCTTGCCTCCCTCCCGTTTCGTGTTAGCTGTTTCTTTAAGGTGTGAGCTGAGTCTGTGTAAACTGCATTGTACTCCCAACAAGATCCACTAGTTGCCTCTTGGTAAATGTCTAAAGGTTCTTTTCTTGTGATTTAGTGATTACCCAATGACTCTTAATGCCACATTTTCTTTCTATTGGGAGGAGATTCCAACTCTACTTTCAAGGGGCCAGAAATGTATTTGAAAAACAAATAAATAAATGCTTAAGGATTTTATGATACAAATTCCTTGAAAATAACAGCTACAAAGTCATTAGACTAGGCTATTTGGCCATTTGGCTATTTATTCTATTTGATAAAAGAAATGTTATAGCATGTCCCATCACAAATTGGGATTAGAAAATACTACATATTTGCCAGGCAAACTGTAACTTTCCCAAAAAGGGAAGATACATGTATAGCACATCAAGTTAATATAAATTTCCTGCCTCAATTTTCTGTAACTCCTCATTTTTTTTCTGAAAAGAAGCTTGTCATTTAGAGATTGTAAAAGAATAACTCCAAGGAGCCTGTTGAAAATGAGATTACCTTATTCAAAATAAATAGAGATTTCTGGTACCATTGCTAATATACGATATACGATGTCTGCTGCACATCGTCTCACTGTTTTTCAGCTCAGACTACAAGTGATGAAAGTGCCTGGAGAATTAGAGAGTAGAGGGGCAGGCAGTGCATTACACAGGCTGACAGAGAGCATTGGTGTGCCTGAAAGGAAGGAGACATTGGCCCGGGCCTCTCACAGATGCCCAGAAGTCTTTCTTTTCATGACTCATTGTGGATGTGGCTGGGCTTTTTTAAAGATTGCTGTACGTTTTCCACTCTGGCCACACTTCCTTAGACGGTACTTTCCACTGCCAGTATCTCAGCCAAGGCAAAGCCCAGAGCCCTTGACCACTCCAGATCAGCTCATGCCAACGCGGTGGGCTTCTCGTGGTATCGTTCACCAGTTCTGCAATCCCTGGTGGAAGGTGTGGCTTCTGGGACTCTGGATGAGAAGTGTGATACAAGAGCTGAAACAAGGCAGGCTGAGAACAGAAGCAGATAGGGCATGGTGCAAAATCTAGATTTACCCCTACACAAAAACACATACAGGCAATTAAATGCAAGTTTTAGACGGCATCTTTATTTAGCATTTTATGCAAGTTACAGTAGAAATTGGGGTTGTCTTGTTGCCCAAGATAATTTTGTTAAAGTTCTAGTTTCTTTTAAATTTTCTTTTAACTTTCTTCTTCTTTCTTTCCTTTTTGCCCCCTCTGTCTCTTCCTTCCTTCCTCCCTTCCTTCACCAGGCGTTACATTTAAACACTTTGTCTCTCTTAATCCTAACACAACCCTATGAAGTAAGCACTGTGGGTGCGTAATTAACATCCCCTCTTAGAGATGAAGAAACTGAGGCTTAGAAAATTTAAGTAACATCTCCAAGGATATACAGCAAGAAGTGTTTAAGTCCAAAAATCAAGCATCTTTTTCACTACAGCTTGTTTCTGCCTATCATTTAAAAATATATATAATGATCCTAATCTCATAAAGGGAGGTCGGAAAATTAGCTGTGGGGCGAGGTTTGTGGGAGGCCTGAAACACTGGGAGAGACAAGTTGTGTCCTAGCGAGTCCCAGATCTAACATTTACATCTCAGATCCACAAATCTAAGACATAAAGTGTGTTTCAAGGTCTGTGCATGTCAGGTTTTTTTTTTTTTTTTTTTTTTTTAAGGTTTAGGTTCTTAAAATCCTAATTGACTTGTGTTTTCCCCATGCATTGGCTAGACGGAACTAAGATTCTGGAGGTTCGACTTCTCCTTTCAGGTCAGTCACCAACTCACTTTGAGACTGAGGAGTGACTTCATTCTCAGGGCCCCCATTCTCCCCTTTCCCACACGCCCAGTTCCCGCCTCTCTTTGCAGTGTTTTCTAAATGGGAGATGCTGATAGAAGGAGAAAGCTACATGAACACCGATAAGACAAGTGCCTTCTAGGCAGAATCGTTTTGCCCTTTGCATTCCTATTAGCTGTGATGAGTTGCGTAAGCTTTGTGATTGAAGATAGCAAGAAATATAGCCTGGATCCCTCTAGAGACAAGAGTGAGAGGGGGAAAGAACCGTGCTGAAACCTCCCCAACCTGTTCTCCTGGAGTCTGCCTCCCAAATCCCTAGCTTCAGACACACCAAACCTGCAACAGTCCCCTCTGGCCGCTTTTGCTTGTCACCTCGCTTTTTTTTTTTTTCTTAGCTTGGAATGCCATTTTCCATTTTGTCCATTTGGGAAACTACTGTTTCCCTAGGACTTCAGCTCAGGGCTCAATATCGCCTTCTCGGGAAGCTTTCCCTTCCCTTCCCAGGCAGAGGTAAGTATAGTTGTCCCTCATGATCTGCAGATGTTTGGCTGGACACTAAAATCCACACACCAGCAGGTCCTTCAGTCAGCTCTGCAGAACCACAAATGAAAAGTCGGCCCTCTGCATCCACAGGTTTCGAGTGCCAGGAATATTGTAATTTCCATCTGTGTTTGGTCTCCCTAACCATAGGGAGGGATGATTATATTCATTAAAAAAAAAATGGACCCACACAGTTCAAACCTGTGTTGTTCAGGGGTCAACTACACCTCCTTCTCTGTGGTCCCATGGCACCATGCTAAAGATATCTTTCACGAATTCATATTACTGTGGTCTTTCATTTGCATGATTGGTTTTCTTTACTAAACAGTGTACCCATCAAGAGGAGGGATTCTTCCCTGTTCATCTTTGCATCTCTAGTAACTAGCATAAGTGTAAGTGCTCTATTAAATGTGAAGAGATGGGTCAGGCATGGTGGCTCACACCTGTAATCCTAGCACTTTGGATTGCTTAAGCTTAGGAGTTCGAGACCAGCCTGAGCAAGAGTGAGACCCTGTCTGTACTAAAAACAGAAAAACCAGTAAGATGCAGTTGCAGGTGTCTGTAGTCCCAGCTACCTGAGAGGCCTAGAGAAGAGACCACTTGAGCCCGAGAGTTTGAGGTTGCTGTGAGCTATGATGCCACGGCATTCCACCCAGGGCATGGAACAAGACTCTCAAAAAATAAAAAAATAAATAAATAAATAAATAAATGGGAATAGATGATTGAGGTGTGGAGGCTCCAATGAAAATGAAAAGAAAAGTTTTTGAGATAAAGGACACAGGGCTGAGAGGCCAAGCCCGATGGTTCTTGCTCTTCTTAACATGTCCTGCAAAGGAACATGAGGAACTGAAGACAACAGACGTTTAGAACTTCCTTAAAAAGCCCAAGAAGGGCCCCAGTCCTAAGCAGGATCTTACAGCACTGCAAGTGTCCCCAATCAACGTGAGGTCAGAGCTTTGACCTTTTGAGGTTTCCTTTTGAGTAACCCCACAACATGTCAGAGAACCTTGAGATGCAAGAATGTAATGCCCAGAGGTCCTAAGAAAGGCAGGAGGCTTCCTCAGTTCATGGCTGGGTGACCCTGGGGGCGATTAGTTAGACCTCTGTTTCCTTGTCTATACGGTGGAAATCATAGTAACACTCCATAGGCTTGTGGTGAGAATGAAAAGTATGAAAACCATCATTGTGTGAGCCAGTCATTAACTGCTATTATTATTGTCCATCTGGTCTTCCATTTGTCCTTTAGCTATTTGGCCTTTCTCTGACTCCAAATAAGATAGTCTCTCTAGACAGAGAACATGGGTAAAAAAATAAAAACTGGCTGTTTTTCCAGCAATCTCCTCCTGGTCTGTGAAAATCTAGGTCAAATGTCGTTTCCTCTGGGGGGCCATCTTTGGCTCTCTGGGGGAGATCTATTGTTCCTTCTTTCCAAGGAGCCAAAAAAGTCACCTGCATTCCAGTGACTTGTGTCTCTCTCCTCTACTAAACATGTCAGAACCACAACTTATCTTTGCCAGCATCTAACACGGGGCTCTAACATGGAGAGGGTATTGGCATATGTCTGAGAAAAGAAGAAATACACAAATGTGTGGATTTTCTTAGTGACAGACATGTAGAATTACCAGAAGATGAATTTCAGAGTCCACATAGTGATACCCAAATTCCAGGCAGGTAAATGTTAGCACCCCTTCCAGATTACTTCCCATGTACTTCCTGGTGCATACATTTGTCTATCCCAGGTGGCTTTGAGGTCCTATCAGTCCCTCCTCTGTCTCCTTCTCTTCCTTCCCCCGACCTCGGCAGGACTCAGCCTGGAGTCAGACACTACAGACTTGGATGGACACCCATTGCCAAGCATCACTGCCAGCAGCCAGGGCTTACAGAAACAGTGCCAGGAAGCACAGCCCCAGGCTCTGATGTGTCAGATGAAAACCCTCTGTGGCTGCCAGGGTGGGGCCTGGGAGCAGGGGCACCTGCTAGTTCACAGGCGGCCTGGGGACATCCGCTGCTTATTAGTCCTCACATCAACTCACCAAAGTAGTTTTTCCAGCAAAGTGATTCTGTATACACTTGAACCATTTATTTGTCCCATTCAAGGTGTTTATACCTGTTCAGTAAATGGGATATTCTAAGTGTGTACGCAAGGACATTATTGTTAAACTCTTCAAACATGGTGATAAGAGACTCTTCAAGCCCCGTGTGCCATTAGTTTATGGGTTTGTTTGTTCTTGCATACACCTCATTTATTAAATACCTTTTATGTGCTGGCACTGAGGCAATGCACTGAGTTCTTAACCTACTAGGAGAGAAGGATATGGAAGCAAGGGCCACGCTACAGAGATCTGAACTAGAGCACCGAGAGGAAGGGCTGGCTGATTCCCACCTAGCTGCAAGAAGGGAATGCCTAAAACCATGATGATTATTGTTATAAATCTGAGGGTCTCATTTTAGTATTCATGTATACATTTGGCTATCTTGGCTTTGAAAATGTTATCTGATGGTGAGTTGGTGGAATATGGTTTGCTTTTGGTTGCTAAGGAAAATCAGAGAGCCTTCATGGAAAAAAGTCCAGAATTACTGTGCAGCTGGGTGCAGTGGTCTACACCTGTAGCCTCAGATACTAGAAAGGCGGAGACAGAAGGATTATAGGGGCCCATGAGTTCCAGGCTGTCATGTGTTAAGTGTGTCCACACATAGGGTGTCCACACTAAGTCCAGAATCAATATGGTGATCATCAGGTTGCCTACGGAGAGATGAACCAGCCCAGGTTGGAAATGGAGCAGGTCAAAACTCTTGTGCTAACCAGTAATGAGACTGAGCCTGTGACTAGCCACTGCACTTCCACCTGGGCATCAAACCAAGACACCATCACTTTAAAAGGAAAAAAAACCCAATGTACAGATGAACACAGGGGGTAAGAGTCATTGAGTCCTAGAAGGTGCCAGTGTCCAAGGTATTGGACACTGATGATTTGGCCCATGTTACATACAGCCTAGACCTGGACAGTGTCTTTGCCATATCTAGGTTAAGTTACCTTTCATGTGCAGGCAACATACATGAGATTACATTCATAAAATATTTGAAACCGTGGGAGCATTATACTGACTAGATGTGGAAACAGTCTTGGATAAAGATCAGAGTTCCATCTTAGGCTTTACCACATTTTATAGAGAAAAGAGGAGAAATTGGGAGGCCTGGACTCTGGTCCCAGTCACACCCTCAATAGGCTTGGTAATGTTGGGCACATCCTTTAACCTGGGTGTCATCCCATGCCTCTGTGACAAGATGGCCAGGTAGATCGTCTCTAAGATCCCTCCTCTTCTCATTCGATTCTTCCATTCATCATTTAAGGATGTCAGCAGAGACCCAGAAGAGAGGAAGGAAAACTGGTACAGATTTGAAAAATAAGCCTTGAAAAATCAGGTTAAGAGAATAAAAACAGACCGACGGCAGTCACTGTGGCATGTGATGGAATTTTTATGACTTGCACAACCTTTGTTGTGATTCCCTCAGAAAGTAGCCCAAGAATGAAGCAGGTTTCATGATATCAGAAAAGATTTCAGTTACCAGATAGGAATATGAGACACCACAGAGGTTGTAGGGTTTCCTTATTTGGATAGTTTTAAGAAAATAATAGATGGCTCTCTTTCTGGGACAGTTCGCTTACCGTCTTGCTTACAAACCAGGAGTGAACTGGATCAGTGTGTCTTAAGCCTTGTGTGGTAACATCCCATAAGATAGGTCCCCTGTGCTGTTCTGGTAACTTCCCTGCTCGGTGCTGAGCAGTGGAGCAGCTGAGGAGCTGGGCATCTGCCTTGGGGCAGTGAGGAAGATGCATCCAGGCAGAGCGTTATGTGTGCTGAGGTAAGAGCAGGGCCTGAGCTCCCTCACCTCACTCCTACCCTACCTCCAGGGAGCCAGCCAACCTGGGAGCTGCCCACCCCCTGCAGGTTCCATCCACAGGCCCCACCTCCCAGCCATGGCCACAGCTGCTGACAGTGCCAGCCCCTATTCCCTTTGCAGTACCCCCTAACCTGGCTCGATCTGTACATGCACTTGTCAGCTATTGTGTAGGATTTTGGAACTTCGAACACAGAGGAGATTTCACCTCTCAGTTTCTGGCTGAGGAAACTGGGGGCCCAGACAGGCGAGATGGAACCTGAAGTCACATGGACAGGAGCTCAGGTCTCCTGACTGCCAAGCTGGGCACTTTCTCCCACTTCCTGTCAGTTATTTCAGTTCTGGTCCCTTTGGAGAAGTGCAAGACTCTTCATTGTCTCAATAGCCTTATTGCCTGGGCTGGTTTGGTTACCTGGTATTTTTGTTTTTTGATAAACCTCCGTGCTATTTTCTTTCTCTTATCTAGTCATACTTTTCCCTCACAGCCTGTGTTTGACCTTTCACCTGTTCATTTTGATCTTCAGAACTTTTTCATTCTATTAGCCATCGCACAGTAAATTCCCTGTAACATGTGTGTTGCATGTGTTCCCATGCTAGCAGTGTACACCCCCAGTCCAATTCCAGCAGCCCTCTGGCTTTGCACGTAAACACATGTGGAGTGAAAGAATGAATGAATGTGGTAATAGTGCAATAATGATTAGCCAGCTAGCCCATAATGACATTCAATTCTTTAAAAAGATGTATTTGGGGTCCTGTGAGTTTTCAGTAGAGAAAGGATCTTGAAATACTTATGGTAGAAGGTGAAAGGAGCTATAGATTTTCAGGATGTTCGTACCAGAAATACCATTGTCCATAGCTTAGAGAGGAGAGAGATGGTGAGCCCCACAGAGGCCTCCCCACATCCACACCCCAGCCTGGAGCATCCCCTTTGCTTGTAGGAAGGTTGTTCTGTGTCACATTCTTATTGGGGTTGGACAACTTGGCAGAAAACAGATATCAGGAATGTGGTGGGTGGGGGGAAGAATAGGATGAGAACTCTTTTGCTAGTGGCAGTGCCAGGCTCTGTGTGGTATGCTGTACAGCTTCAGAAGCCCCTCAGTTGAGTGGTCAAACCAGGCTCCCAGGGCAAGATGAGCTAGATCTGAGTCTGGAACATTCCATCCTGCAGGCTTCCCATGGGTGTTTACACAGTCCGAGATAGCTTCAGAGAAGAGCCGCTGTGTCTAGGCTGTGAATACCTTTCCCCCTGCCTTCCTCCCTCTGGGCGCTGACATCACAGGCTGCAGAGATAAGGATTCTGTACTGTAGAGTGGCCTTTGGGAGAATCAGCGCTCCCTGCAGGGACTCAAAAGACAATGGAGAGAAGATTCTGACCTGACAAAAAGATTCAGAAGAATCCCTTTAGGTGGCCCTCTGTATTTGAGACCATTTATAATTATTTGGTTTCTTTTTTAAAAAAGGCATTTTAAAAATATATTTCAGAATTATCCTTTATGTAAAAGTTAGGCATACCCATATCATAGAGAAATGGTATTCCAAGAATATAGAATATAATTTAATATATAATTATATTCTCCAAGTAAGATCCCTTGCATTGGTCTGTTTTGTAAACTGGAGGGGTCGATATTAAGTGAAAGCATTTTTTTTTACTTAAATAGCTTAATTTTGATGGTATTTTATTTTGCTTTGGAATCTTATGCATTTAATTTTTTTTTATTTTTTTAGTCATCAGTCTAATGCTAAAGATTGCAATGTTGTTGTTGTCCAAGATGACATGTTGTTTTGAGTTATTCATTGTTCAGTAAGATGTTTAGAAGTTGTATAATGTCACCTTAGATATGTACTCAAATTATTGAGGGAGAGCTAGGAATTTGAGTCCTGAGTGTCCAGTTTTACTTTAGCCACTGAATCAAGTTGCAGGAGAAGTGGGGCATATTCAAATGAGTCTCTTGGCAATGTGCTGTCAGGTCATAGATACCTCCCTGATCCTGGCAGGTGATGGAATTGAGCATCAGTATATTGAATCAAAATAATTTCCATTTTTTTCATTATCAGTTATGAGACTTCTCAAAGAAAATTCCATTTACTTTTACAGAATATATTTCCTTCTATAAATTCTGCAGCACTGTGTTCCTAGTAAATTCCTACAAATAGTTTCTATATTCAGACTTCAGGGAACTTGAATTAAGATACTTTCATTTTTAAAAAGGTGCTTTCATAAGAACTCATTCTCAGAAATTCCCTTTTCGCTACTGATCTGGGGAATACCAGCTCTCATGAAGCAGAGACTCAAAACTCACTCTCTTAAGGGAAGGAACACAGTGTGGGGCTTTTGCAGTTTGGGGTGTGATTATTTGATTTCCTTATGATTTTAAAAAGAACCTTATAATTAAAAGAATAAACAGCTAATGCTTTCTTTGGCCAAATATTTTGGGATTCTACAACTATTCATTGAATAAATTTAAGTGCTCACAGAAAAACTAAGAGCCACATGTCTCCTAGATGAATGATTTGAGATTTGTCTTCTTAGATTTATGATGTAGATGGCGATTCAGGAAGGGGATTCCAGAATTTACCACTGATCTGCAAGAAACTTTAAAATGATTCCTGGCAGGGGTAGTTAGATCATGCAGCCATTGGAAAGGGCCACACTCACTGGAGGACTCAGCAGGGTGGAGTTAGAGAAGCCAGTCATCCATGTCTTGGAAGACACAGCCTCCTCCAGCCCCTTCTTCAGGCTCCAGCAGGCTTGGTGTGCCCCATTACTACAGCTATGTTCCTAGAGTTGGCTGCATATAGGGTAATTTGCAAACTAAAACCATCACCAAGTATCCTTATTAATCTTACTAATACTCTCATAACCTATACCCTCAAATGTGCATGAATTAAAATGGGTGCATTTTTTTCCATGCAAATACATGAATAGATTGTGTAAAGTCCCTAATATTTAATTTTAACCCTGGCAATGTCCTTCTTAGAAGTGATCGGATCTGCATGTTCTTACAGTAATTATGTCTTCTTCCTGGTGCTCTGCTTTGTGAAATTGCTGCCATTTGCAAATTAGTGAAAGGGTCTCTTCTCAGTGATGGATCTTCGTGGCCCTTTGAACGGTAACTAGATCCTTTTCCTGCTCTGCTTATCAGCAACTGCGTTTACACAGCCGGGCATTGCTTGAGAACTTGTACAGGGATGAAGCCTTTCATCTTCTTGAACAGACAGTTCCCTTCCCCATAAAATGAAGGCATTAGAATAAATCATTTCTGAGGTTCCTTCTGTCTCCAAAAGTTGGGCTCTGATTCCAGGACATACTGCTCAGACCGATGATAAAAGGGACTCTACTCTGTCTAGTATATCTATTCATGTTCCAGCTTAACAACCACACAGTACTGGGCTGTTGACTCTTCCTTCTCCAATTCACCTTTTAAACTAATTCAGTCCAATACTGTATTATTTTAGGTTAAATCACTAGAGGGTTTTAGGTTTTTAAAATTTGAAGGCTGTCTCACTGTTTTGGTCCTCTCCACTCTTCTCTTAGAAAAGCATTGATACAGATGTTTAAGCTTTTTCATCCTGATCCACCTGCCTTGGTTTGAAAATAGCATGGTTTAAAAACTCTGTAACTTGTATGTCTTTCATTTGAATAGACAATGCAACTTTTATGCTAAAATACTTTCTCTGCTTTTTCACTTCACCATGATCTCCTTAGTTTTGTTTTTATTTTAATTATTATTTCAGGTTTATTGAGGGTACAAAGAATTAGGTTACACTGATTGCATTTGTTAGGTAAAGTCCCTCTTATAATTGTGTCCAGCCCCCAAGAGGTGTGCCATATACCATAACCCCCCTCTTCTTCCTCCCCTCTCCCCGTTCCCTCATTCCCCTGTCCCCCACCTTGAATTGATTTGAGTTTTTCTCTTAAGAGAGTATGTACTAGATCACCTACTAGTTTCATATTAGGGATGAGTACATTGGATTCTTGCTTCTCCATTCTTGTAATACTTCACTAAGAAGAATGTGTTCCAACCACGTTAGTGTTTTTAGTTGTTTTTTTTTTTTTTTGGTTGTTTGTTTTTGATTTTTTGTTTTTTGGGGACAACTAAAGTCTCCCAGAGTCATTTTTATTTGTTGGCTCCTGTTTACATGTAAAGTTTCAGTTGATAAAGAATTGCATGGGGAAACAAATGTTTGAAACCAGTGATGTATGTATGTAGCAGGCTAGGAAGTTGTTGCCCTGGGTAGAGTCCTGGGGTGTCATTATAGCTCACAGCAACCTCAAACTCCTGGCTCAAGAGATTCTGCTGCCTCGGCTGGAACTGCGGGCATGTGCCACCACACCTGGCTAATTTATATTTTCTTTTTTACCCAATACTGTCACTATAAATTGTTTGGTGTCTTCCTTGGCCCTGCTCTTGACACATACCATACCTAGACTTAAATTTCTCACTCATCTCTTATAGAGCTCTAAACTCTTAACATTTTTGTGTCAAAGGATAGGGCTAGGTTTACATTTACCTTTATGTTTCCTCCTCCCCTGCGACATTATTCCGTGCTTTTTGGTAATTAACTTGGTAAGTATAAACATCCCTTATCTTAATGAGAAACAGCCCCTGGCTTATAGTAGGCATGCATCAAAAGTGTCACGTGAGTGAATTTATCTCATGGTCCCATGAACACCGATGAATTAAGAAGCATTAAGACACTTAAAAACAAGAAAGGCCAGCCAATTCTAGGGTTTTAGACACTAAAATTTAACTCCAGATTTTAACACCAGACCTTACTAAAATATAGTGGGGGAGAACCTTCTGTTAGCGCCTACGTGAAGTATAAAGGAAAGCCTAGTCACGTTAGTCACAGATTTATTAAGGTTTACAAAGTTATGCTGATTTCTTAAAACAGGGGCCCTGATTTCTTAACACCTGGAATCAAAAGCCTCCTAAACTAGATGCTTAGACAAGCTCACTTGTCTTGGATGAATGAATATCTAACAGGAGTATAAAGGGTCAGAGCCTGAGCGATAACACGGAGAGGAGAAAAGACTTGTGCATTGGAGTCTCAGCTGCTTCTCTACCTAGAGGTGTGATCTGAGACATGTAGCCTAACTTCTCCAAGTTTCTGTTCTCTGCTCTGTAAAATGGGAATGTATATCCCTAGGCCATCAGCCTGTGATGGGGGACATTGTAAGAAGCACAAAACTTGTGTTTCCTCCAACCCCATGTGTCCCCTTCTTCAATCCTGGGTGAAGATCTCGCCATCAGACCTCAGTTCTGCTGCCCTAAGAAAACTGGTTTGTTTCCTGTAGACAAAGTGAATTATATACAACCAATGATACTTCCCTCTTGGCGTTTGCTTCCAGAGAACAAGGAGCTAGATTCTCAGCCTACTTCCAGCAGAGATGCAGGGTCTTAGGCATATTTTTAAGAATCATATAAATTCTCTCTTGCTATCATCTTATTTCACGGACACTTTGCTTCTTACTAATTGTATCAATTAATTGATTTAACTCTTAGGCTTGGCTATATCTTTGTAACTTTGCTCACATTATTTTTGGAAAAAGGCACTGTGAACCAATAGAAAGGAAGAGACAGAGAAAAAGAAGAAGAAATTCAGACAGCCAGTGCCTGTCTCTTGGGGTCATTGCAATGTTTTAATGACATTTTGATTTTTAGACACAATTAAGCCCTCAACAGTTTCCATTTTCCTTCAGAAAACCCAATGGATGGATATCTTCTTTCATATATAAGGAAAATACTAAACTAAAAGTTTGTATTGATCACAAAATGTATTTTTTAATGAATTGAAATCTAATAACATCCCTGTTTCTGTGATTTTCAAATCAGATGAAGAAGGTGACAAGGAAATATCTTACAGGGATGGGGGATTTGGGAGCTTTTCAAACAAAGTCTCTCAGAATCATTTTTATTTGCTTGTTCTTATTCACATGTAAGGTTTCAGTTGATAAAGGATTGCACGGGGAAACTAATGTTTGGAACCATTGATACAGGTGTGTGGCAGGATGGTAAGTTGGTGGATGATGGATATGGATTTGCAAAATTAAGTGCAATACATTTGGGCCTATGGGTTTTGGTGTTCAACCAGTCTCCCTTTTTGTGTGGTTGTTGGTTGCCATTAAGAACAAGTCTAGCACTTATTTCCACACACCTGGAGCATATTCAGAAAGACGGCACTCACAAGTGAGTGAAAGAAGAAACTCAATTCCACACACCTGGAGCCTCTTCAGAGAGAAGGCACTCACACCTGAGTGAAAGAAGAAACTCAATTCCACACACCTGGAGCCTCTTCAGAGAGAAGGCAATCACACCTGAGTGAAAGGAGTGTGCACACCACCAAGAAACAGAAACTCAAATAAATAAATAAATAAATAAGAACAAGTATGGCGGGCAGTGCCTGTGGCTCAAAGGAGTAGGGCGCCAGCCCCATATGCCGAACGAAGGTGGCGGGTTCAAACCCAGCCCAGGCCAAAAGCTACCAAAAAAAAAAAAGCATTAATGTACACAGCTATGATTTAATTAAAAAGAAAGAAAGAAAGAAAAAGAAAAGAAAAAAATTAAAATAAAGGGAAAAAACTATTTTAAAAAAAGTATAGCACTAGCGAATGATGTGGAAATATAAAAAGAAAATCGATTTAAAGCAACAGCCTATCCCAAATTTAAGGTAGCTTCAAAAATCGATAACTTCACTGAAGTGTCCAAAATACAATTATACTTAGAAATATCCCATGCACTGCATTTCCCCTCCACTTATCCCGTCCCCATCCGGAAATGCAACAACTTTCCATGGAACTCCTCTTTGAAACCTGCTGGTGTGGATTAGCTTGGGTGGGGCATAGTGAATGTGATCCATTTTCTGTTCCATTTTCTTTCTGCCCACTAGAGGGCAACAATAAAGCAAGGGAAAGGGAAATACTCAAGTGCCAGCTTCATTTTCAGGCTTTCTGAACAAAACTCCTACCGGGAGAAGTGCCTCAGATTCCCATATATGAATTGTAAGAGAGTCAGCTTCCCTTTGTCCATCCCTAAATACATGGGGAACTTTGATAAGCTTCCTTTGAAGTTATAAAAATGTATCTGTTGGCCTGATGGAACATATTCATTTTAAATATGAACATTAATTTTGAATATGAACAAAGACATTTATGTGAAAGTTAAATGTTTTAGTTGTACACCGCTGTGTAACAAACTACTCAAACTAGTGATTTAAAACAACAGTCATTTTATCATCTCTCTTTCCTGTTGCTTAACCTGGCAGTTCTTCTGCCCCATGTGCTGTTGGCTGTGACTGTGGTTATTGGAGAGTCAAATGGGTCAGAAGGTGCAAAGTAGCCTGCTCAGGGGGGCTGGCAGTTGATGCTGGCTGTCAGCTGGGAGCCCAGCAGGGATGTCAACCAGAGTGCCCAGTTCTCCTTCAATGGCTTCCTTATGTGACTTGAATGTCTTACCTCATGGCAGTTGTTACCAAGAAAGTGTCCCAAGGATAAGCATTCTAAAAAGAAGGAAGCAGGAGTTTCATCACTTCTACCTAATGATCAAAGTGGTCATAAAATCAGTCCCTATTCAAGGGGTGGGGGGAGATTAGGTCTCCTTCTTGGTATAGGAGGTCAGTGTAGGCAGGAATCAGAGAAATCCCTGAGGGCCATCCTTGGAGACCACCA
>NW_003852438.1:4199631-4202928 GCF_000181295.1 Otolemur garnettii | reverse complement strand
ATAGCTAGGTGTTAGTGGCGGGCACCTGTAGTCCCAGCTACTCGGGAGGCTGAGGCAAGAGAACCTCCTAAGCCCAGCAGTTGGAGGTTGCTGTGAGCTGTGATGCTGCAGCACTCTACCGAGGATGATAGAGTGAGATGCTGTCTATAAAAAAAAAAAAGGAAAAGAAAAGAAAAGAAAGGAAGAGTATGGAATGTGATCTCTTTTCCACCTGTAGCTTTTTCTTTTATATCTCATCTGCCTTCTTTGGTTTCCTTTAAAACGACTACATGCTTTCTCTTCCTCCTAATCACTAGGGCAGTGATTTAAGACTTTCTCTAATTTATGGAAAATTATTACGACTTTTTTACTGTAAATGTTAGAAGTGATGCTACTGCCTGTATTCAATAGCAACAGGCCTCTTGTGGGATTCTCTTTCATGGGATGGGGCCTGACCCCTGAATGGAGCCTCCCCCGTCCCTTCACGTCCCACCTAGTCTTCCCTCACCTCTCTAAAAGCTGTTACCTGAATTCCCCTGAAGCTTCGGTCCATTGTTTGCATTACAGATACTGATGGCAATGGATACATCAGCTGCAATGAGTTGAATGACTTGTTCAAGGCTGCTTGCCTGCCTTTGCCTGGGTATAGAATAAGAGAAATTACACAAAACTTGATGGCCACAGGTGATCTGGACCATGACGGAAGGATCAGCTTTGATGAGTTTATCAAGGTGAGTGCCATGCAGAATACAGGGAGACACACTGGACCCTTGGAACTTTAATTCACTTTCCAAAAATATCCAGAAAGATGCTCCTACCTGCCTTGCTTCAATGTTCCATGGGCTTTTTTTGTGTGATTTTCTTAATTACTGCTTGGGTTTCTAAAAATACATTACATTTTTGCAGGTTTTTCATGGCCTAAAAAGCACAGATGTTGCCAAGACCTTTAGAAAAGCAATCAACAAGAAGGAAGGGATTTGTGCAATTGGTGGTACTTCAGAGCAGTCCAGTGTTGGCACCCAACACTCGTATTCAGGTAGGCCGTGCGCATGGATGGGAGCAGAGGTGGAGAGGGCATTGGTGTGATGAGAGAGCAGAGGGTGAGGCGAGAGGGCACCATGTAGAAAGGATTCATGCCTTCTGGTGTCATAGATTCTAAACTTGAGATTCAAACCTAAGGGGCATAAACAAAGACAGAAGCAAACTTGACTTTACGGACTACTGTCTACTTTCCTGTGTGTAAGTGGGTCAGGTGCATAATACAGGAGCCGTGCTGGCTCCAGGTAGGATCCAATACCAAATGATCTCATTAGCATTTTACAAAATACATTAAAGGCTGCCCAAAATCCTTTATAAATCTCACAGAAAAAATTAGCTACTCAAGCTCCTGTCTTCAAATGTCATGATTATTTTTAACCCCTGCTGAGTGATCAGAAAAGCTTGTGTTGTCGATGATTTGGGAGAAAGTGGTATGTTTATTCTGAGGGCTGCCGTCCAACAGCCTCAATGGAAACTTCCAGTGGCCCAGACAGCGGAGTAAACCAGCATTTCACAACTCGAGTTCTTCATTAGTTGATATCAAAGAAAAATTTATGGTTAACTACCATCTATAGCTGCTAGGTTAATTAAATAAAATTTAATTTTCATAGCCTTTGCCATGTCAAATGTGCATTATGAGGCTCAGTGCCCCTAGCACAGTGGTTAAGGCGCCAGCCATATACACCAAGGGTTGCAGGTTCAAACCTGGCCTGGGCCAGTTAAACAACAATGACAACTGCAACAAAAAGTAGCTGGGCTTTTAATAAATAAATAAATAAATAAAAATGTGTATTGTGAATCTTCCTACCCTACAGTGATAGGCCACATGGTATTTTCCAAACTTTTGTGGCTCAGGATTTTTCTGAGGGACACTATTGTTTTCAATGACAGACAACTTGGGAAAGTCAGTGCTAGGCTGTAAGGTATAATCTAAGGTTTTATTAAAATTTCTAAAATCACCATCTGATTGCTTCTCAGCTTTTGGGCTAAGATCAAGTGTAAAATCACTTTCCGAAAGCTTTATTGATAGGAAAGAAAAATTATATCACGAATGATCTCATTTCATAGCAATAAAGAAGCTATACGATAATGGCCCACATAAAATAAGAATAAAGAACTCAGAGATAATGTAAGAATTGTCTGTAGCTGTCCAACATTTAAATCAACAGTGCTAAAGGCAGAACTTTGGGTTTCATTTTATAACCACATTTATATTTAAAGTCTGTATGTAGAAATAAAGTATACATGTACATATATAGAAAATATAAACTATGTATACGTTTGCTTCTAAATGCAATATATCTGCATGATGTAAACATAAAGTTTTCCTATGTGTTGGCCATATGTTTTATAACTTGGAGTGAACATAGATTTGGTGCCCATTTCCCCCGTTATCTGAGATTTTTAAATGTTGATAAATATGAGATGAGGCTCGGCTCCTGTAGCACAGTCATTATGGCATGGGCCACATATACCGAGGCTGGCGGGTTTGAACCTGGCCCAGGCCAGCTAAACCACAACGACAACTGCAGCAAAAAATAGCTGGGAGTTGTGATGGGCGCCTATTGTCCCAGCTACTTGGGAGGCTGAGGCAAGAGCCTCGCTTAAGCCCAAGAGTTTGAGGTTGCTGTGAGCTGTGATGCCACAGCACTCTACTAGGGCAACAAAGTGAGACTCTGTCTCAAAAATAAAAAAAAAAGAGAGATGAGAAGATAATTGCCCATATAAACTCACATCCTCTCTACTGGGCATGAGAATCTAAGATGCACATGGACAGTTCTGTTTGTATCAGCTTTTCACTTTGCAAATCAGTCGTTTTACCTGTTTACTTGTAGAGGAAGAAAAGTATGCCTTTGTCAACTGGATGAACAAAGCCCTGGAAAGTGATCCAGATTGTCGGCATGTCATCCCAATGGATCCAAACACAAATGATCTCTTTAATGCTGTTGGAGATGGCATTGTGCTTTGGTAAATAATACTCCTTCCTTGTTTCCAAAGACGTTCCCATTTTCTGGATTATCAACAACTAATCGTGTTTCTCACAGCCCAGCTGTCCTTGGTGCTCAGCGGCACCTGGGATGCTTTTCCGGACTTTCATTTGGCCTCATCCAAGAGAGCAAATTAATTTCTGAAGCAGCTTATAATAAGAAATGTAAAGCTGCTACTGTCTGGGTGGAGATAAACACAGAGGTACAGAACATACGGTCCAAATGCTGGGTACTTAAGTGGCAGAAATTGATAAAGCACTGATTTAACAATGACTCTAGAAAGACATAAAAA
>NW_003852438.1:4177946-4199440 GCF_000181295.1 Otolemur garnettii | reverse complement strand
GTAACTGATGCAGTCTGATGCAAGCTGTATTCTTCAGCAAAGAAACCTCTGAGGGTGCACACAGATGCCCAACTTCAGAATGAGGGCATCTGGAAAAGGGCGAACGTATTCTCTCCCCGGGAAGCCGCTAAATACAGTTCTGGTCCATTCAGGATGGTGTCTTTGAAAACGTCTCTGCAGCTCTTGCCTTGCAGGTCCTCTGGCACCTCCATGGTGTTGGTGAGGCGGCTTGAGAGACTCAGCATGTGGGAGCTCAGGAGTGGAAGGGAAGGAGGTGTGCGCGAGACGCTAACCCTGCCCCAACCAGGGCAGTTCTACTTTAGTACTTATTAGAGTTTGTCGTGAGATTTTGTTTTTAAAAGGTTCCACTGCTATTTTTTAAGCACACACACAGAACATCAAAATTCGAGCCTTTATATTGGCCCCCGAGGCACCCCCTGGTCTCTCCGAAACTCCTTCTAGTTTTACCTCCCAGCCCAGGACACTGAATGATGGAAGTCAGCAGCAAACACGTCCACGCTCTCTCTTCCACACACACCCAGCTAATGACAGGCAGTGGTGGCTCTGCCTTTTATTTCCTTTACGATGATGGCCGTCCTCAGTTTCTCTGTTCTTCATTGTGACATTTTCTGGCCTATCCCATCCCCCAGGGATCTCTTCCTTTGGTTGATTTTTTGGGGGCGTTTTTTTTATTCTTTTGGAACCCTTTTTACCCTTTTTATTCCTTTTGGTTTTTTTTTTGGTTTTTCGGTTTTTTTTTTTTCTATTATTGGACTGCAAGTTTTTCAGGGGCAGAGGTAGCTTATTGCTTTTTAAGTCAACTCTTCACTCCTTTTCTCCCACCCTCCACCATCTCCAAGAGCTACTAGTTCGCTACTAATTTCATATTTTTCAAACAATAATCAGGAGTTTGCTTTGCCTAACTTGCAGTGGAGTGCCTTTAATTTCAACAGACAGATACACATGCAAACACACACGTAAGCAAAGGATATAAAAAGTCAGTTAAATGTGTGAAGTTGGATCGGGTATCACATAGAAATGCAGACATTATACGTGTATAAGCTCAGAAGTATATAATCTTTTATACGTGTGTAGTGGGGACAGTTTTATGGAGGATTTATTTGTGTTATCCACCCAGAATTTCCTAACATGCTAAGGCAGCAGTTCTCAACCTGTGGGTCGCAACCCCATTTTAACAATGAAGATGCATTATGGCATTAGGAAGGTTGAGAACCACTGCACTAAGGGAAGCAGGATAGTTTTGCAGCTTTTTAGGTGAGCGTGTGAAGCGGGGTCCTCATTTCCTGCCCCAATCTCTGAGCATGGCTGCAAGAACATTAACCTCTCCCAGAGAAAGTTGGAATCTAGCCAAATAGAATTACTGATTTTATATATAAACTCCAAGGAGCATAGATTATGTTGCTGTCTTGTTCGATTGTATGGTATGGCTAGAATTTAAATTAAATGTTACTGGGCTCTGTTATTCAGAAAACTGCTTTTCTCATTTAACTGTTTGTCTTTCAGTAAAATGATCAACCTCTCTGTGCCAGACACGATTGATGAGAGAACAATCAACAAAAAGAAACTCACCCCTTTCACCATTCAGGTACGTCTTCCCACCAGGGCCTTAATACGGGATTTGTGTGGAATGTGCTCCCTAGCTGCTGAGTCAGCCCTTTCCGGCGCTGAGACATCATTTCCAAAACCCAGTCTTTGGGTGGTGATTTGTCAAACTTAGGAATAGAGGGATACGTTTCTGTAGCAGGGGAAAGGAGGCTGATGGAGTGTTCCAATCTGGGAGCTTGTATATTTGTTTTGGCCATTAGGAATAAAAATTCACATTGGCTACATTTTTAACTCAAACTTCCCCTATAAATTTATCTTTTAGCTGATGCCCCAAACACAGCATTTTAGCTGAAATGATAAGCCTTTTCTAAGAAGTGAGGGATGAAAGACGGGAAGTACTCTGGCAGCCTTTATGGTGAAATTGACCACAGCCACAAGTGTAATAAATATAACTCGCTTTTATTCCTTCAATTTGTTGATTAGCTGGAATAGTAACCAGCAGTAGCTGTATTTCTGTGTTATGTTCCAATATTTTAACATAATTATAATTCTCTGGCTCAGAAACCCTGTCTAACGTCTTAAATCATGAACAGTATATTATCTCCCATTTGGTTTTAAGCAACCCCATGTATTTTCAAAATGAAAGTGGTAACCAAATTGAGAACAATAATTAACCATATATGAATGCACTTAATGTTAAATTTACTCATGATCTTGGTCATAAGTAGAAACAATATCTTTCACTTATCATTTGAGCTCCAGGACAAGAATGCATTTTTCTTCTGATAGTGCCCTTCTCAATTCGCTGGTGGGTTTTGTTTTTTAAATTATCGTAAAAACAACTTCTCTACATCTCTGACACTGATACCTCCTCCTTTATGGACCCAAGAATAGTGCCCAGACTCCAGACTGAAAGAGTCATCGACTCTGTTCCAACTGTGTATGTACCTGGGTTGTTATTAGTCATAAGAATATACCATCTGTGGAGGTGTGTGCTCAGAGTCCCTGGTTATCATGGATACTCAATAAATCGAGCTTGTGAAAACCATTCCATCTCTTCTGGGAATTTGATTGGTATCTTTTTTTTTTCATTTTCTTAATACCAAATTTGCAAGTAAATAAAGTTATTCTGCTTCTCTCTTTTATGACCTTGTTTTACATCCACAATTGTCTTATTAATGATAGTCAGGGACAGGACAATGGCTTCCCTGAAAGTGTTCCTTTATTTCTGGCTAATGGAGATGTTGCCTGTGTAGACTTCATCACAGATCTAGACAAAGAAATATAAGACTCCTGGGTGGTGCTTGTGGCGCAAAGGAGGAGGGCACTGGCCCCATATACCGGAGGTGGCAGGTTCAAACCTGGCCCTGGCCCCGCCCCCCCCCAAAATAAATAAACTGCCAAAAAAAAAAAAGAAAGAAATATAAGACTCCTTAGTCTCATGCTGAGCAGGGTGCTGATTTGAACAGGCTGCTGCATAAACTCAGTGTCTGGGTTCCTGGGTTTTCTCTCATAGTTTGTTACTTATTTCTTAATGTTAAAACTACTGAAGACTATCCCTGTAGACCTATGAACTTTCCAGAAGGGAAACATTGTTGCTTTTGCCAATCAATAATGATTATTTACCATCTACAAAGTCTAAAATTTGCATGCCTTTCTTTTCTCCCTCAGGAAAATTTGAATTTGGCTCTGAACTCTTCTTCAGCCATTGGGTGCCATGTGGTTAACATAGGAGCTGAGGACCTAAAGGAGGGGAAGCCTTATCTAGTCCTGGGACTGTTGTGGCAAGTCATCAAGATTGGGCTGTTCGCTGACATTGAGCTCAGCAGAAATGAAGGTAAGAGCAGAGTCTCCAGCGTTACAGATGGCATGGCTTTTCAGTATACCAATGTATGTGTTGGGGGCCACATAGGGGAAGATGTCGGAAAGTTTTGAAAATGACACAGTTATGTTGAATCCATGGCATCAATGTAATAGATTCTTTCCACACCGATCAGACTTTTTAAAATGCCAGACCAAAAGCTTTTTAAGACCACAGACTAATAACAATGCTCATTTGGAGTGCATAGCTCAGTCTAGTTGTCTGGGATGCCAACCTCAAGAGCTTTTTTCGGAGCTCACTTTGCCTTTAGGTCCTTCATAATGAATAAGACCACTTTTAGCTTGTATTTTATAAAGCAATTCACATTCATAGATTGCAGTGGGAGCATCAGATTAGGAGAAACTTGGTCTATTTCTTATCAAGACTTTAGAGGAAGATGTAGGTCAGAAAATACAAAGTTGCAATTATATATGATGAATAAGTCTAGAGAGCAAATGTATCACATGAGAGCTATTATGTTGCATACTAGTAATGTGCCAAGAGAGTAGATTTTAGGTATTCTAACCACCAATCAATCAATCAATCAATCAATAAAAATTTTTAAAAAGAAAAAGATACAAGAAAGGTAAGTATATGAGCTGGTGGGTATGTTAATTTATTTCACCCAGGTAATTCCCTTACTATATATGTGTATATTAAGATACATCTATCACGACATATACACCTTAAATATATACATTAAAAATAATTTTTATAAGATTGCAGACAATTACATTTACAGTGTCGAAGTTCTCAACTAAATGTGTGTCTGCCGATCCTATTCAATCTCCCCTCCGTATCTTGTTTGGACTTCAACATTGATAACCCTGCTGCTTAGACAGGGGTAGTAGACCTTGATAAGTACCGTACAAAACATGGTGTTACCTTTTAGTTTTCACATACAAATTCCACCAGTATGAAATCTGTAGCCAAATTCTAATCTTTAGTTTTGCATGCTTTTTATTTATGTGTTCAAATCACAAGAACCAGTGAGGAATAATTATTTTAAAACCAATATATTACACAAAATATAAAAAAGGGGAGAAAAGGCAAATAGAGATTTCAGAGCCCGTAAGAAAGAATACTGATCTTTCAAATACCGACTTCAGCTAGATTTAAACCTTCTAACTGGGCAAAAAAAGATTTATTCACCTGGGGAAAGAGAGGATAGTTGATTACATTGTTCAGTTGCTATAATTAGGCAGATAAGCATTTGAAATATACAAGACCTATGGGATTAGACAAGAGAACATTGTCATTATTACAACATTGATCTCTTAAAAGCGAAAGTGTTGTCATCTCATGAGACGTGGTCTGACGGACCCAGCCAGACGTTCTGAGCCAGCAGCCTTGGTTCTTTTCATGGCTCTGCACTGATGTTCTTAAACACAGTATTGAGATTCATTGTTTCTTATCGTCTCCACCTGAAAAATGGGAATAATGAATAAGCTCACAACAGGGGGAATACAATGTTACTCCGTGGGAAAGGCTATGAAAACCTTTACTCCAAAGAGGGAACGTTGCTATCTTAGCTTTTCAGTAGAATGTTTATAGTTATAACTGGAAGTTATAACTAGTCTCCCCAAACATCTCTCTGTATTCATTTGTTTTATGGTTTCTGTACTTTTTCAGCTCTGATTGCTCTTTTGAGAGAAGGGGAGAGCCTGGAGGATTTGATGAAACTCTCCCCTGAAGACCTCCTGCTGAGGTGGGCTAATTACCACCTGGAAAATGCAGGCTGCAACAAAATTGGCAACTTCAGTACAGACATCAAGGTAGGAGGAATGTCATCTGAACACGACTAACTGCAGCAGTGAAGGGGACTGTGGGGGTTCATGGAGAAAAGGCAAAGATAAGGGCCTCATCTCTTCAGAAGCTGGGTTAGTTTGGGAGCCCCTCGCTGTTCTGAAGAGCCTGTCTGCAGCTCTCGTGCGGGGCCACCCATGGATCTGCCAAAGGCCTAGGGCAGCCATGCAGGGAGGTGGGTCTCCATTGGCGTTTCAGCATCAGGGAATAAAGGGACGGGGGGAGGTAGAGGAATGGCAAGAGATCAGACTGCTTTTCTGGTACAGAGAGTATATAGAGGACTGTAATGTCTCCGGTTTTCTAAATAGAAGCATCATATGGGAATAATTTTTAAAACTTAGGTGAAGATGACTCTTCTGTTTACACTAATAACAGATATGTTGGCTACCTGCCGCACTGTTTTATCCGTGTATTCTCTCAGGGAATCCTCAACAACAACCCATGAGATAAGGATTATTATCCCCTCATTTTACAGATAAGGAAACTGAGACAAAGAGATCCGCCAGGGGAAAGGCTGAGGCAGGCGGACTTTGTGCTTTTCAGATGTAGGAAAAGCTTCATGCCGAGGTGAAAGGAAACCACTGTTGGTTGATGACAGATGGGGGAAGATAGAAAGAGCTGAAGGAGCGACAGTGAAGTTATAGAAAGCAGTCCCCCGCGGAAAGTACGGGAGACGGAAAATGTTTCAGTCTTCCCTTTCTCAAAAGTTAAAGAAGTTTTCCCCAAAGAGAAAGAGTCAGAGGAAAGAAAGGTCACGGGACTCACCAACCATCTACCCAGACTTGTAATTCTTTGAGTGACAGCTTCCCACTGCTGCACACACAATGGGGCTGAGACCTCAAGGCGCACCCAGCACTGTGCCACTGAGAGTCAGGCTTCTAGAAGAAACACCCATAAGCAGTAGGTGCTAGAATGTGATGTCTGAGCAGCCAGTGCCTTTGGGAGATGTCGTTATGTCACAGAAAATCTGCAAAGGTGGGGAGGTGCCTATACTAGAGTGACTGGGAGAGGTTTATTAGGGTCAGATGAAATTACTTGACTTAGCCAAGATAATAAGATAACACAGGATAGGCAGATTTTACTGGTGCCTAACACCTGCAGAGACTTTTCACTGACTTCTAAACAGCCATGGTGGAAGGTAAGAAGAGAGGGGTGGATCGTTTCCCCAGGTGCCCCCTCTGCGGCACTCTCTCCTTCTCATCTTTCTAGTGCCAAATGCGATGAGCTCACCTCACCTCTGTCCACGTCCTACCCAGTTTTAAAATCCAAGTAACAGCTGATTTTTTGACCCTTAGGAGAAACTGTGAGGCTTTTAAATAATTTAAATGAATGACCTGAAAATCTGTATGCTTGCATTGACTGAGATAAAATGCATATTTCTCAGACACTGATTCTGAGAAGTCTTTTTGTCAATAAGCACATTTCCAGAATCTAAGAAAACCTGAGAATCTCAATACTTGTATTCCATCTGCTTTAACTAAATTTAACCCTTTTTCCTAGCTTCTAAGTAAAGATCAAACGCTTGTCGTCTTGGTAATTCTCCTTGTACAGAAAGATTGCTTGTTAATGCTTCAACCTTCTGTCTTTGAAATTATTTTTCTTTTGCTGATTGTCTATTTAAATGTATTTTTAAACACTGCTTTAAACTTCTGCTTCCTCTTTCTGCCACTTTTTTTTTTAAATTAAACCTTAGCTGACTGACTTCTACAGCAATATAAAGGTATATCTATATTTTTTTCTGTATACAATTTAATACATGTAAATAAGTTGTTTCTCCCCCGCCCCCCAAGAACAACAGAATAGTATCTGCTTCTTTGGACTGCCCTGTGTGGATGTCTTGTATTTTTCATGGTTAGACTCCTTTTAAAAAGAAAAGCAAACATAACGTGTAAACAGAACATTCAAATCAGTGAATGTTTCCGGTTTTATTAATTAAGTCACATTCTTGAGTGATAGTTGAATAAGAAACAAAATGTTTGCTTTGGGGAACTCGTGGTTGTGCTAAGGATGTGATTAGCTGAGCTGCTCTGAGATTGTAATTTCTTCATTTCTCACAGGACTCAAAAGCGTATTACCACCTGCTGGAGCAGGTGGCCCCCAAAGGGGATGAAGAAGGCATCCCTGCGGTTGTTATTGACATGTCAGGACTGAGGGTAAGGCCCTGTCCCTGGCTGTGTTTGGAGAACCTGACGCTGCCTCTGTGCTGGCGGGTCATTTGCTCCACATGACGTTGGCTCTGGAGTTCCATCAGTGGGCGTTTCTGCTGAAAGCCCTGTTAAAACTGTTAGCAGTTATGGATAGAAATTGATGAAAGCTGACTCTGGAAATAAAACATTAAACAAAGAAATGAACACTAATTAAATGCTACATAGCATACTAAGCACTCAACATTTCCATCATTGAGCATTTAATAGGCTGTGGAACACCAACATGGATCTGAATGTTAAAACTTCAGTTCTGCTGCCACTTTGATTTTGAGAAGTCACCTGGCCTATTTTTGTTCCTCATTTGATATCACTGGCATCAAATCCAATGAGTTAATATTGAAGTCAACTCATTCCTAATGAGAAGTGAAGTAAACTAAATGAGAAATAAATCTCATGAGATTATCATGTAATGTGTAGTGTTATATAGTAAAGCATCATATTAACAAATAATGCCAGTTTAAAGTTCCGTTTTCTGAAAATTGGTGGTTTCACAGACTCTAAGGACAGTGTATTGTATTTCAACAAAATTTCAGTCTTGTTATATGAGTCTGGTTGTACATGACTGGAGATGCTCTAGAATTATTTCAGCATGGGAAATAAATGGTTCTCAATTTGAAGTCTGCAAAAGTCAAATTGTTATTAATATATTTATCAATGATAAATTGTTGGTTAACAGATGAAATTTATTTTGTTTGGGTTTCCTCAGTGTGGGGAAAGTAGTTAGACTTATTATGATGTTCTCATTGGCCAGTGCAAGTCTCTTTTACCAATTGGAAATGGTAAAATAAATTTTTACTTAATAAACTTTTTTTTTTAACAGAGTCTCAAGCTGTCACCCTGGGAGGAGTGCTGTGGCATCATAGCTCACAGCAACCTCCAACTCTTGGGCTCAAGCTATCCTCTTGCCTTAGGTTTTCTATTTTTAGTATAGACGGGGTCTCGTTCTTGCTCAGGCTGGTCTTGAACCTATGAGCTCCAGCAATCCACCTGTCTCTGCCTCCCAGAGTGCTGGAATTACAGGCATGAGCCACTGTGCCTGGTCTTTAATAAACATTTTTGATAGACAAAAATCTTATATCTTATGAAATCTGTGCAAGAAGATAATATAAAGGAATTTTAATGGTTGGAGATAACTAAAATCAACTCAAAAGACAAAATTGTGGAATCTAGTGCATCTCTTTCAAAATACCCATGAAACTATTCATCTGAAATTCTTCCATGTAGAGAGAGGTCTTGATTACCATCTGAGATTCCTTTCACTTGTGACTTTCTGAATTTGGTGCATAGAAGCAATAATTCCTTGCTCTTAGGAATTGTCTTCCTGAGATAAACACTAAGGATTTTCGTGAGATTTCCATTTATTTTTCATGTTAAGCATATCTACTGTGTGTGTGGAGCCCAGACCCAGCCTTGAGATGTCCTTTTTCATTGCAGGAGAAAGATGACATCCAGAGGGCAGAATGCATGCTGCAGCAGGCAGAGAGGCTGGGCTGCCGGCAGTTTGTCACCGCCACGGATGTTGTCCGAGGGAACCCCAAGTTGAACTTGGCTTTCATTGCCAATCTCTTTAACAGATACCCTGCCCTGCACAAACCAGAGAACCAGGACATTGACTGGGGGGCTCTTGAAGGTAATAAGCTAGTTGCTTAAGATGTTCCAGAAAGCACTCACAATTCTAATTCAATGGCAATTCAAAATCACTTTCTGAGCAACTATAAACCCCTCACACATGGCAAACAGGCCATTAATTCTCTGGTATACAACAAAGAGAATAAACAGATTCATCAAGTCAATTGCAGCATAGCAGGAATAATCAAATACCATTATATCACATCCATTATACATAGGCTTCATCCATTATCAGAATTAAATGTTTTACGGAAGATAATGCCTTTAATTATAAGATGAAATAAATCCTGAGTTCCAAACGATCTAATTTATGTACTTAATGGACTGTGTTAATTCCTAGAGGAAAGAATTGCCCCTACTCATCATCTAAAAATAATACTTAACTTATGCTGGGATGTGCTTACGGAGTTTTTGGTTTTGTTTTGTTTCTTTGATTTGGATTATTACGAAGTATTTTGAGGCAGCATCTCTGACAGTTTTATTTTTCTGGTTAACACCCTGCGATGCAACAAAAAACAAATAGGTTTAGACAGAGTATACCAGGTAAAGGTGCCAGAGCTATTTACTTTACTTTTTCTTTCATCATAAACTAATCCCAATATTGAGACAATAAAAAGTCAAAATTAATGTTCTATGAATGTCACGCGAGCAATGAAATCCGTATTTAAAGTTTTGGTTGATCCTTTTCCGCAATGCTTTACTGTAGCTGGAAGTACAATATCATCTGTGTTCCAACACTGCTGTGTTTATACCGTTTGATAAATTATGGTCAGGGAGCTGTGTATTTTGTTAACTCCCAAATCTACATATCAAGCCCACTAATCACCCATTTCAGCTGTCTCTAGCATATTCCTCCTCGGTTAGCATTTGAAATGCAGATAAATAAAACAGAATTGATCATTCCTTCCCCCCACCCCACCTTCGCCTTTCTACTCACCCCCATCCCATCTGCTCCCCTTTAGAAATTCTCCATTTCCATTAATCATACTGTTTTTGTTTTTTCCTGTAGTCACCAAAACGGCAGACCTTAGGGTCTACCGCGACATCTTCCTCTCCTTCACACCTAACTCAGTTAAATCAGCAAGTACTAATAATTCTTCCTTTGGAATGTCTTCAGGATTATTATTTTTCCTTTCCACTCCTCTGAACCCTTATTACCTCATACACCAATTATTTTAATCGGTCTTAGGGGCCTGTTCCTCCATTCATCAAACACTTGAACGTGTCCCATGTGCGAGTGCCAAACGCTCTCCCCTCTGCTGCGTGTTTAATTCAAATGCTTAATGCCTTTCAGTAATTCTGCACGTTGCTGCCAGGCACATCCTGGGACCACTTTCATTATATCTCTGCTTTGCTAAAAAATTTATGATAGTAATAAAAAAAGAACCCATAATGGCTGCCATTGTCTAATATATCAGCTAAAATCTGCTCCCTTCGTCGAGAGGTGGCTGACTCAGGCTCCAGCCTCGGCCCAGCTTCATCTCTGTTTACTGTACAACAAGCATCCCTGACCAGTCAGTTCCTGGTGTTCTTTGTAGAGATCGTGCCTGTCATTCCTTGTGTGTGCATATTCCTGCCCCTTTGCCATCCCGCCCCCAATCCTCTACTCCTTCCTCTTTGCCGTCCAGATTTTTGTTCATCATACAAGGTAAAACTCAAACCTCACCCCTTCCACATTTAGCCCATTCAACTCTTTTTCTTGTTTCAACTCAAACAGCAAATATCTCTGCCTCATCTGGGAGTTTTCTAGCTTGTGTGATCTCTGTTTGATGCTCAAAATTCTTATTTTTCCAACAAGAACATGAGCCTTGAGGGCCAACTGAACCGTTACCTCACACATAGGACCTCACACACCACTACTTGAGGCTACAGAAATACTTGTAGAATTGAAATGGCAAAATGAAATTTACCATAGAATAGTAGACTTTATCCAAATCCAATAGGGTTTATTTCATTTAATCCTTTCATTCTGCTTTAAGTTTTTATTGTGGCCTATCTAAGCTTTGATCATTAAAAAGGCAGGTTTTCTAGAGGCTTAAAGGTAACCAGTCTTCATTAATCTAGGTGAGACAAGAGAAGAGAGGACGTTTAGGAACTGGATGAACTCCCTGGGTGTTAACCCTCGAGTCAATCATTTGTACAGGTAAGAATATTTGGGAACTCATTTTTTTTGTTGTTGAGACAGAGTCTCACTATGTCAACCTCAGTAGAGTGCTGTGGCATCACAGCTCACAGCAACCTCAAACTCTTCAGCTCAAGTGATTCTCTTGCCTCAGCCTCCCAAGTAGCTGGGATACAGGGGCCCACCACAACACCTGGCTATTTTTTGTTGTTGCTGCAGTTGTCATTGTTGTTTAGCTGGCCCAGGCCAGGTTTGAACCCGCCAGCCTTGGTGTATATGGCTGGCTCTGTAAACACTGTGCTATAGGCTCCAAGCCTAGGAACTCCTTCTTATTGTGAGACAGGGACTTTGAAAGATCCATAGGATTTCAAATATGGCTATGATGTGCGTTTTCAAAATGAACGTGTATAATTTGATGAAAGGGGAAAAGTGCCAAAGGGAGCGTCAGATGTTAGCTGTTCAGCTGAGAAACTCACCTCCACACTCCAGCCTACCTGTGCGGGCTTACTACTGAAATCAGACCTCAGCAAAAGGACACATTTACTCGATATTGTCAGCTAAGCACCTGCTCACAACCAGGCAACACAATGGAATGTTGTTTGCAGTGAGGTCTCTCTTAATGCCATGTGTTAAAGGTGTATTTCTTTTCTTGGAGGCAGTGTATGTTAGCTGAAGGGGCATAGAGAGACACACAGAGGCAGAATAAATTCTCCAATTTCTGAGTCGCAGTTCCTTCACCTCTAAAGATGGGGCCCCTGCTTCCAGGTACGCAGTTCCTTGACCTAATACAAAGGAAGTGTCTGGCCCATTGTAGACCCTGGGTAAGGTGAGAAACTTCTTTGTTTTCTGAGATTTTTTTTTTTTTTTTGATAATTCTTTTTTTGTTGTTTGTTTTTTCCAGTGACCTATCAGATGCCCTGGTCATCTTCCAGCTCTATGAAAAGACTAAAGTCCCTGTTGACTGGAACCGAGTAAACAAACCACCGTACCCCAAACTGGGGGAAAATATGAAGAAGGTAAACAATGATTACCCTAATGTTCTGATACCAGGTGAAGTCGCTAGCCTGAAAGAGCACTCTCTGAGTTCTTTCTCAGGCAGCCAAGCTTGGGTGAGTAATATTTATCCAGGAATTAAATTGTACTCCAGCAATCAGAGACCTGAATACTTTTATCAAAGTGAGTCCATTATTCATTTGATTACTTATTTATAATTCCATGTTGGATGTCTTTAAACATGATCATGTAAAAATTCTAATTAAGATAATGAGAACAAGCAGAGCCACAGGGATTTTCACCTCAGCAGGATCCTCATTGTGATTTCTGAAGAACTGGAGCTTTGTACTGACAGCTTGACTTATACAAATAGTCTGTCTACTGTCAACTCGGTGGGAACATTGTTTTGAAAACAACAGGGTTGACACAGCCATTTCTCACCATTCTTTGTCTCCATGACTCTTAATGATCCCTGGGTAGGCACAGGAATATCTGTTCCATATCTTTGCCCAGTTTGCCTGCATAGGATGGAGAATCCAAATTTTCCACGTCACCCTCCGTGAATTCAGTTACTTTAGAAATATTACGGACTGGTAACTAAGGATGGCTCTCTGTTACATTGTGTGCTATAGCCACGCAAATAATCATAGCAATGAATTCATTTTGGTTTTGTGCTTGAGTACACTGTGAACATTTTTTTATATAAGGGAGGAGTTCTACTTAAGGAAAGATAGAAAATTCTGTAAGTTTAGCATCCTAAAATTGCAGAGCCGGTTGAGATTTGAGAGATCATTCAGTCTGATCATATTTATTTCATTTTGTATCTTTTTTATTATTCCGTCTGGTCATTGAGGCGATAGCATTGAATTGGTTTCCTTTCTGCTCATTAACAGCTGGAGAATTGTAACTATGCAGTGGAACTGGGGAAGAATCAAGCTAAGTTTTCCCTGGTTGGCATTGGTGGACAAGATCTCAATGAAGGAAACCGCACTCTCACCTTGGCCTTGATGTGGCAGCTAATGAGAAGGTAGTACGACTCATGGGAGTCGTTTATTCCATCGTTTATTTACCTAGCAAAATTTTAGGTGTATGATTTAATTCAGTAAAACTGTTTTAAGCTAAACTTTTTTATTTTTCTGCTTTTTTTTCCTTTTCGTTTTGTCAATTTTTCATGTCTTCTGCCATGAGAAACTCTACTATGAGGTTTAAGAGCATTTTAGATTATTGCTTCATCTTGATTTCATCACCCTGTTGTCATTATAGGGTGACCCTTTTTTATGCCTAGTAATATTCTTTTTTTCCTGCAATCTACTTTTCCACAGCTAACACAGCTTCTTCTTGATTAGTGGTAAACATGTTTTATTTTTTCCATCCTTTTACCTTTTAACTGATGTATGTAAATAACAGTTATCTCTTAAAGATTTTTTTTTTTTTTTGAGACATTGTCTCACTATGCTGCCCTCAGTATAGTGTCATGGCGTCACAGCTCACAGAAACCTCAAACTCTTGGGTTTAAGTGATTCTCTTGCCTGAGCCAGCTGCCACAGTGCCCTCCTACTTTTTGTTACAGTTGTCATTGTTTATCTGGCCCAGGCCAGGTTTGCACCTGTCAGCCTTGGTGTATGTATCTGGCATCATAAACTACTGTGCTATGGGTGCCGAGCCTAAAGATATTTTTTAAATGGGAGGAAATTATGCTAATTTACCTACATATTTACTATTTCTGGTACTCTTTTTTCCACTGTATAGATCCGTATTTCCATTTGGTATCATTTTCTGTCTACCTGAAATACTTTTAATAGTGTAAGTCTACCAGTGATGAATTATTTCAGCTTCTACATGTCTGAGAAGGTCTATTTTATTTTTATTGTTGAAAAATTTTGGCCAAGCAAGGTGGCACATGTCTGTAATTGTAGCACCGTGGGGGGGGCCAAGGCAAGTAGATAGTTTGAGCTCAAGAGTTCAAGACCAGCTTGAGCAAGAGGGAGACTCCATCTCTACTAAAAATAGAAAAAATAGGAAGGTATTATGGTGGGCACCCATAGTCCCAGAAACTCAGAAGACTGAGGCAAGAGGATAGGTTAAACCCAGGAATTTGTGGTTGCTATAAGCTATGATGATGCCACAGAACTCTGGCCAGGATGACAAACTGAGACTCTGTCTCAACAACAACAAAAAAAGAAAAAGAAAAAAAGTTGTTTTTTTTTTTTTTCTCTGAATATAGAATTCTAGGTTGATGGGTTTTTCCTTCAGTACCTTAAAGATCATTTTCAGCACCTTCTTATCTTTTTTGTCTCCAACAAGAAATCTATTCTCTCTCTTATCTTTATTCCTTTGTATGTAATATATCTTTTTTCCTCTGGCCCCTTTTAATATTTCTTTTTATCACTAGTTTTAAGCAATTTTATTTTGTTGTGCGTTCTTATTTATTGAACTTTTTGGATCTAGGTTTGTACTCACCCACCTCTGTTTGGGGAGACTCCAATTACATGTATATTTTGTCATTTGAAGTTGTCCCTGAGCTCACTAATGGTCTATGTTTCATTTTTTCCTCTCTGTTTTATTTTGGATAATTTATATGGCTGTGGTTTCAGGTTTACTAGTCTCTCTCTCTCTCTTTTTTATTTTTGGTAAGGTCCAATGTTTCATTAACTCCATTCAGTAAATATTTATTTTTATCTTAACCTTATTGTTTCCATGTCTAGAAATTTTGAGTCCTTTTTATATCTTCCATATCTCTCTTTTTCCATACCTTTTTGAATATATATATGTGTGTGTGTATATATATATATGTGTGTGTATATATATATATATATATATTTTTTTTTTTAAACATAGTGTGCCCTTGGTAGAGTGCCATGATGTCACAGCTCACAGCAACCTCAAACTCTTGGGCTTACGTGATTCTCTTGCCTCAGCCTCCCAAGTAGCTGGTACTACAGGCATCCACCACAACACTCGGCTATTTTTTGGTTGTAGTTGTCATTGTTTGGCAGGCCTAGCCTGGATTTGAACCCGCCAGTTCCAGTGTATGTGGCTGGCTAGCCACAGAGCTATAGGCACTGAGCCTTGAATATATTGAGTATAATTATAATATTAACAACTTTTTTCTTGGTCCATTATGAGTTATCTTCATTATGAGTTATATTTCTTTACATGCTGCTAATTTTTTATTATATCAGATATTATGATTTTACCTCGCTAGGTACTGGACATTTCTGTATTCCTTTAAATATTTGTGAATTTTGTCCTGGAATGGAGTAAAGATCATTTTGAGGCTTACTGCTAAAGTTTATTGGTCTAGAGTTCATTCTTCCTCTTACTCCTGAAAAAGTACTCTTCTGAGTACTTTACTTGATGCTCATGTATGTATAAAACTTCCATGCCAACTGCTAGGAACCAGATAATTCCTGACTCTGTGCGAGCTCCAGGGCTTGCTCTATCTGGTGGTTATTTTCCTAGCTACCAATAGTTTCTTTACATCCATGCACTGAGCAATACCCAGCTGAAGACTTGAAATAAACCCTTTGGAGATCTCTAGACCTTTCTTTCTAGAAGATGGTCTTCTCTTTATAAAGTTGTCTCCTCTCCAGTCTTCTGCCCCACAACTTCCGTGAGTTCTCAGCTCTCTCCCCTCAATTCGGGGGACGGCTATGCCCTATTTGGGTTTTCTCTCCTTGCACTGCAGCTTGGAAACTCACTCCATACCAGGACAATCTTAGGGCTCACCTGGTTTGTTTTCTTCCAGGTACTGCTGTCCCATGCTCCTTGATCTCCAGTATCTAAGCATCGTTAGTCTATGTGCTTTACACTGTGTTTCAGGTGCTTAAATGTGATCCCTTTTACTCCAGCATGGCCAGAAACAGTAGTTCCTTTAATAGGCAACTTTAGGTATCTTTTAGAGCTGAATATAAACTTGGGAGAACTATAGGGAGATATTAATGAAACAATAATGGAACATGGTAAGATATGCAAATAGAAAATAAATTTTAAGACATACAAAATTTTTGGTACAAAAGCATGAGAAAGAATGTTAGTGGCTCTGTAAGTATAAAACAGTTTATTTAGTCCCAGTTGATTTTTCTCCTTACACTTCTGGCTCTCTTTGTAAGTACTTTAAAGTTTCTCTTTGTTCTTTTTAAATAAAATTTATCCTTGTTACATTGAAACTTGTGCAAGTTACTTTGCTCTCTGCTCACAATGCCTGTGCCACTTCAGTTTCATTTCTGGTTTCCATTTGTTTTTGTTTTCAATTACTGCCTTGCCTAAAAAAAAAAAAAAAATAGTTTGCTTTTAAATGCTTCCCTTTCCCCCCTGCAATGATGGCTCTGAGTAGGCAGGAATCTTACATTCCTCAACAAGAGCCTATGTTAGTATAACTTAATTCATTATTCTACTTGGAAGGAATCCCTAGAAACCACATGTCACATTACATTCTGTCTAACAAGGTAGGGGCAAAGACAGGGTTTATAGTAGCCCTAGGCACCTTTCGTCCCCAGCCACCGTCTGCAGATCCTTATATTCATGACTGGCTCTTGATGTAATTACTCAGTGTTTCCAGATGAGGCAGGATAATCAGAAGTGACCATGATAGATTTCACTGCCTGATTCACATTTGCTCTACCAAGTAAAAAGCTCCACTACCCATTTCTAAACTGGGGTCTCCTTAATGATGGAAGACAGTTGTCACGGGCTCCTCTAGCAACACAATACTCCAGATACCTGCGTTTTACCAGTGTGTTTTCAGAAACTATTTCTAAATTGTCTTTATTGTCTTTTATGTGTGCTTTGAATTTTTTAACACATTGGCTTGGAGTACCTAGTGCTTTAAAAACCAAAGCAAAAGTCATTTTAGTTGCAATAGTTAAAATGACTCATGGATTTCAATATTAAATAATCTTTGATATACTCAATTTTAATGATAAACTCAGGCCAACTCTGTTCTGTGTTGAATTTTATAATATCTGACAATCACCTTGTAATACTATCTTTGCTTTAGAAATTTTATAAAAATGTGCCCAAAGCCCTACTTTATGGCTGATATGCACATGATGAGGCCTACTCTGCTGCTACTGGTTAATAAGTCATATTTGTTATAGGTGTTTACTACACAGGAATTGTGCATATAAGAAAGTGAACAGAGAAATACATTACTGCCAAAGGAGAAGAAATGACTGATCATTATGTCAATGGTACCAGATAAAGAATTTTCTTTTTGCTCCGCATGCCATGCATTAAAAGAGCTATTAAATTTACGGCTAATTCTAGCTGAAATTTATTTCACTGAATTGCACAGATGTGCTAATTTGGTCATTTATCTGGACAATAAAAGGCTTGTCATCCTTGTGCCATCCTCCCCCTAAGAACAAATGGGAGATGTGTGCTTCAACTTCCCTTGCCCCTGCAGTAGCCTGGAAATCATTCTTGGGTTAAAGAGTTGGCAAATACGGTGTATATGAACTTAGAGATAAAAGCCTGCAATGCCGGTGACCACTAGACACAGCAAATGGACAGAGTCTGAGGCAGGTAAAGAAGTGAACTCTCCCCAAATCAAACAGGCTGTGGATGGTGAAATCAGGAAGGGTCCTTGAATAAGGTGACCAGATTTTAACATTGGTGAAGTGGGACACCATTGATTGGTAGTGGGGTGGGGCTGGGGTGGAGAGGGGTCTATATGGAGCAACAAAAATTTTCATAGAACGCAAAAATAGTATTGTAATTTTTTTTAATTTCAACGTAAGTACAATTTACAAATATAATACATTAAAAAAATTATGGATAGGGCAGCACCTGTGGCTCAAAGGAGTAGGGCGCTGGTCCACCTGGGTGACCTTGACCAGGAGGGGAGTAAGGAGTTTACATTAGCCTTTTCATTTCCAAATGAAGTTACATTAACCTCTTCATTCCCAAATGGAGTTACATTAACCTTTTCAGCAGCTGAAAACCATATTCCCTTCCCATTGGCCCGCCCTGCCCTAGATTGTCGTGCATTCTTTCCAAAAATCGGGACTTTTTTAAAACGCCGTGGGATGCAGGACAAATTGTTAAAAAGCAGGACGTCTGGTCACCTTACCCTTGAAACACAAAAGACCAAAATTTGTCCCTCTATGCCAAATGTTAAATAAATAAATCAAGTGTGCAAAGGCAGGAAAGTAAGTATGTAACAATTAACCCCCTCCAGTGCCCACATCCACTCATTAGTCTTGTTGGAGGAGGGTCTGGCTAAAGCCAGTTCATTTTGACAAAGAGCTTTTCAGCACGGCACCTTTCACAAACACCAGTAATACCGAGGTCGTATCCGGGTTCCATTTAATAATAGCACAGTTGCCCTAAAACCCACTTGATGATACGGGGAAATCTAGGAAGACAGAGGTCAAATTAGTTTTTGTTTTAAATTTTAGATCTGCATTTAGATGAGCATTTAGCTGTCTAGAGTTGAGGCTCCAGCCTAATTCTGTTCTTTCTTCCCTTTGTTTTCATTGCTGTATTTACACGTGGGAATATGATTTCAGTTTAAACTTCTGTATCAGAAAGACTGATCTGTGTTCCCCAGAACTCTGTGTCACTGTGAGGGGCTGTTCTTAAACCCCGAATGCAATAAGCTGTTCCACAATTTTCTAGACCCTATGTATTGGCTGCCTTTTTTTTTTTTTAACAGATAGACTTTTGTACAAAGGTGGGTGCCCCTCTGGACCATTTAGCCCCCAAGCTCAGGAAGTGTGTTGAAAACAGTGACTTGTGCAGGTGAACAAAGTCAGACGGGAACCCAGGCGAAGGGGAGGGAGGATTAAGTTCTGGGATGAAGGAAGAATAGAAAATTAACTTGGTTTGTCACCCCCTCCCAGGGTTGTGTATTGAGGGCTCCAACAAAGCAGGCGTCACCCTGCTGTTTCTTATCTCCATGTGCATTAGGCAGAGATTCCTAAATGTTACAGGAAATGCTAATAACGTGCTTCCCAGAAACCAGCCAGTTATGCCATAAAATGTAAGCATCTTTCCAAACTAGACATATTCTGAAATTCTGAGGCGTATCTCATTTATACGCCTTACTCTTTAGCATTTTAGTTGCGTCTTTGGGCCCAACCCAAACATTTCTCAACTTTGCTGGCTCCTTGCTTTCCCTGGGAGAAAGTCACTCTATTTATTTCAGCCACAGCTCTGTGCTTCCACTTACTGGATGGCCAGGAGCGCTAGGCATTCTGTTAAACTCTGAAAATGCCATAATGAACAGGGTACATGGATCCTGTCCAAGGGGACATGGTGGACAGCCACCCGATCCAGAGGCTTGATGAAAGTGTAAGAGTCGTGATTAATACACTGTCTGGATCAGAAAAGTGATGCTTGATCTGGGAATTGTCCAAAGGATGAGAAATTCCCTGGAAGGGAAGGGTGTCCCAGCCTGAGAGTACAGCTAGTCCTGGAAGCAGGAGGTGCGAGGATGCATGGTGTGGGCAGGAGCTGCTGAGGTTGAAAGGTGTGTGTGTCTGTGTGTGGGTGCAGGTATCGGTGTGTGCTTGGGGGTGGGGACATGGGACAGGAGAGGAAGAGGAGAAGAGAAGAAGGAAATCAAAGATGTTCTGACAAGGGAGACTGGAGCCAAATTGTGAAAGGCCTCGTGTGCCATACCCAGGAGCTTAACCTGTGTGTTCTTTGTGCCATCGAGAGTCACTTAAAATATGACCGGACCTGTACTTTAGAAAGGAAATCTTGTGAGAAGGAGACACAGCAGGAAGATGAGCTGGTTGATTTGAGAGGCATGATTGAGAGTGCATCACTGCCAGTTTGCTAAAGGTGACTTCTTTTCTTCATAAAGAAAATTGGCAGCCGCCATTTTCCACCCTCTCTTCAATGACGGGAAGGTGCTTTAACCTAGAGGAAGCAAGCATCGCTCCTATTTCAGGGATTAAACTTGAAAACCCTGCCGAAAGTTGTGGGAGAATTGTGTTTCCCTAGAAGCAGTAACTAGAGAAAGACACTCTGTGGATTATGTAAGCAAAATGCGGGGACACCCAGGGAGGGGGTGACCTCATTTAGGTAGTCCAGTCCCACAGGATTCTTGGGTTTCAGTTTGAGAAACCCACACCGTGGTCTTAGCCCTGAAGGTCTTTTGTGTGTAATCAGACCCCCTCCTGCAAAGCTGAACCATGAGGTCAGCAAACCTGCAGCCTGCGCAGCTGCCTGGCTTCCTCCCCATAAATCCCCTTTTGGAAAGGGGTGATTTAGGGAATGGCGATTCTTCTCTGCTGCAGGGAAATTGAAGAACTTGAAGTATCTTCTTAATAAATGTCGTCTCTACCCCACCCCAAAACCCCAATTCTTATATTCAACAAGGCAATTCTTGCCCTCAGACTAAAGATTCCCTTTGTCAGTGTATTCCTGACATTTTACTTACATGTGAAATAATCATTTATATTTGTTTCTGTATCACGTTGGCTAGTCTGACTTTTCTAACACTGAATTGTTTCTTGATTTTTGTGGTGCATTTAGGAAAACTGTCACGAGTTGGAAACTTTTGTTTTGTTTCTCTTTCCTTGAATTTCTCTCTTCTGCTTTTTCTTCCCACCCAGAGCAATGACACTGCTTAGAAGGATGTACTTTGCTTTGTATTTTATTACAACCACCATCAATTTCTATCTTCAGTCATTCTAAAAGGAACCAATGTGATCAGCGCTGCTATTTTTCCTTAAATGTAATGTCATCCAGACATTCTTCTCCGCCATACTTAGAAGGAAAAGAGAATGTCTACTTTGGGCTGTGTGCTGTTACACTGATGTCTTGAGCAACTTTTCTCCAAAAAAATCACTCTTGATTTTATACAGGTACACGCTGAATATCCTCGAAGAAATTGGTGGTGGCCAGAAGGTTAATGATGACATTATTGTCAACTGGGTGAATGAAACCTTGAAGGAGGCAGGGAAAAGTTCATCCATCTCTAGTTTCAAGGTAAAATTCTTCTCCTGCAGAGGCCACCGGAGCTTTCTGCGTCTCATTATTTTCACTATACGTTAACGTGACCTTCAGTGGCAGGTATTTCAGGCTTTCCCTCCCATTTTGATCTTGCTTAAATGACCCATTATTGTTTTGATGTGCACTGGCCATTTCACTGACAAATTTCCCGTCACTTTCTCCCATAATCGTTAATTTTAAGATCCCATCATTTTTAAGCATCATTTTCGGCATTATTCTTTCAAAGTGACATAAAATACGATAATCTTTTTAAATGTGCACACCTTTATGATTCAGATTTTTACCGTTTTCATGGTGAAATAGCAAACGCTAAAAGATCTCCTATGCAAAGTTTTTTTGGAGG
>NW_003852438.1:4175396-4177019 GCF_000181295.1 Otolemur garnettii | reverse complement strand
GGGAAATGGGAGTCATTTAGGCCATCTCTGCCAGGGCAGCAAAGGAGATGAGACCTAGGTTATCTTGGCTGCTGGTGGTGGGGAATAGAAAGTGCTAATTATGAAGGGCAGAAAAGAAAAGAAAGCGATTTGGAAGGGCAGTGACAAAAGGCGAAGGCAAGAAGAGCTCTGAGTAAGGGATACTCTGAGCACCAGCGCCTCCTTGCTCGTGCCTCAGTTCATCTTCACGAACATCGTGAATTTGGCGACACTGTTTCCCCCATTTTATAGATAAAGAAATCAAAGCTCACGTGACTTCCTGAGATTACGGCTAGTAATCGCAGGTGATGGCCCAGAAGTGAGGGGACTATGCCTTGCACCCGTGTGGGGAGGCTGTAGAGCAGTGGGTGCCTGTGGGTCACTTGGCCGTTAAGTATGAAATGGCCAGTCACATAGTCCAGGGGAGCTTCGCTTCCTAAAACAGCTGCCACTCCAGCCCAGCACAATGTGCTGTGGTTTCTGGGGCATCCCTGTGGGGACAAGGTTTGCCCAGCCATGCTGGGGCTTACTCTTAGATAGGTTTGATAATTCTTTTTGTTCCTTGTGACCCTCGGGGCTAATTTTCTCCTGTCTTCTTAAGTCATTACAAAATTGATTAAGTAAAAGGGGTCACATTGCATACGTAAAGGAAATGCCGAATTAGCCCCATATTTCTTTTTTTTTTAGAGACAGAGTCTCACTTTATTGCCCTCAGTAGAGTGCTATGATGTCACAGCTCACAGCAACCTCCAACTCCTGGGCTTAGGCGATTCTCTTGCCTCAGCCTCCCAAGTAGCTGGGACTATAGATGCCTGCCACAGCGCCACCCTCAGTATAGGGGGCCGGCGCCCTACCCACTGAGTAATAGGTGCCACACAGCCCCATACTTCTTATAAGTGAAGCTTGTTAAAAAAAAATGAACAGGCCCGCTCCTAGTTGATATCCTGGTCCCTTCCTCAGCTTGCCCTGCTCCCAGCTGTTGGCCGTTACTCACTGTCGTGCCACAGGTCCCAGGATGGAAACCAGGAAGGAAGACAACACTCAAATCTCTGCAGGTTTCGTCCATGTGCTTCTCCACAAAGTTCTGTGCTGATGGAAACAAAGGATGATGGTGGAAATTAGATTGTGATTTTGTGTTGATTTTAATTTTGTAGTAGTTATTTTTTTTACCTAGGAGTAAGTAAAAAATGGACTCATTATATTTTTAATAATATTATTCTGCCTAAACAGGAAGACCAGTGCTAAAGAACCAGCACCTGACAGGGTCCTATGTTCTGTTTCTGTTTAGAATTTATTCTGCTTTGGACCGTCAAAGTTTGAGGTGCATGGACTTCACTGTGCTTAGATGTGACGCACAGATGCCCTCACAGGTCCCCAGGACCGTGGTCTCCTACTAGAGCAGGAGAACAGACAGTGCAGACTTCTGTGCATTCACACCTTAGGAGCATTCTCAGCCCTGGGTGTGAACACCAAAACATTTACAAATCAACTTGTACCGAAAAAAGAGTGCTGGATTTGAAGTCAGAATTTCAAGTTCAAATCCCAGTTCCGTTACTTCCCAGCAAGTCACTGACCCTCACAGATTCCCCATTTGTAAAGTAAGAT
>NW_003852438.1:4155550-4175211 GCF_000181295.1 Otolemur garnettii | reverse complement strand
TCTCCATAAAAGGAGCATGGATTGCAGCTCTCATCCAACTGCACCTTCATTGCTCTCCTGCCGCCCCTCTGGGATTCCTCCCGCAGTGAATGAACAGGGCTCCTCCTAACACCTGTAATCTCTCCATGCTGATGCTTTCTTTTTTAAACCATCCCTTCCTTCACTATGATGCCATATTATTGGTAATGTGACATATTTCAACCTCTGTGTTTTTCTCTAATTGTGCCAACTTCCTTCCATTTACTCATTGAGAACACCTCCCAGCTGATGGCAGACAGTGGGTTTCCTGGGAAGTTACTGGCACCCACACAGAAACTACAGTTGATATGACACTGTGTAGGATACTGTGGCACTTCTGAAACCCAGCTGCATGTACTTCCTATTTAAGAAAGCCACTTGCTCCCTTGGAGCCAAACGGAAGTAACTTTGGAAGATGCTGATAAAACTTTCCTTTTCTTCACATTTAGGACCCAAAGATTAGCACGAGCCTGCCTGTTCTGGATCTCATTGATGCCATTCAACCAGGTTCCATTAACTATGATCTTCTGAAGACAGAAAACCTGGATGATGAAGAGAAACTCAACAATGCAAAGTACGTAAATAAAACTGCTATCAGGAGGGAAGGACCCAGCTGGCAACTGCACAGTTGTGAAGCCTAATACCCGTGACTTTGTGCAGGAGCCTTCCTTTCACTATTCATGCCTTGTCTGATCATGGCGTATTACGGTTTCATCACCACTGTTTTGGATATGGTACCGTAGCAAGCAGTTTAAAGCTCCTAGTGTTAGAACAGGAGGAAGACCAAAAGAGAGAGAGAGAGAGGCTATTCTCACAGTTGATAAACAAGCTTATAGTTTCATAAAACCAATTTCCTAATTCTAATAGATTTCAAAATGAAGTTTGTATATGTTGAGCCCCAGATACAGACACCCCCTTCATGAATATTCATGTGTAAGAATGTGCGGGGTTAAGGTTCATCACCAGCAGCTTCACCAGCTGGAGAGCCACTGCCATGTACTTTACTATTTAGGTCACCTCTAGATTCCTCTAGAGCAGTGGTTCTCAACCTTCCTAATGCCTCGGCCCTTTAATACAGTTCCTGTGGATCTCGACTCACGGGTTGAGAACCGCTGCTCTAGAGCAAGGGGTCAGCAGCCTATAGTCTCTGAGCCAGATCTGGTCTGTTGTTGTCTGCTTTTATAAATAAAGCTTTATTGGGACACAGCTCCATTTGTTTACATATTATCTAGAGCTACGTCCCTGCTACAACAACAGACTTAAGTGGCTGCAACAAAGCCCGAGATATTTCCTCTCTGGTCCTTTGCAGAAAAGTTTGCTGGCCTCTGCTGTAGACAGGAGGCTTTCTCAGGGCAGGCTGTATGAGTTTCCTAAGGCTGCCATAGCACAGTACCTCACAAACTGGGTGGCTTAAAACAACAGAAGTGTATTTTCTCATAGTTGGAGAAACTAGAAGTCTGAAGGGAAATGTTGTCAGGGGGTTGATTCCTTCTGAGGGAGAATCCCTGAGGGTCTGTGATCGTGGGTGTCTTTGGGCTTGCAGGCCCATCACTCTCATCTGTGCCTTTGTCTTCCAATGGCCTTTGTCCCACTTGGCCGTCTTCCCTGTTTGTGTGTGCCCATGTCTCTTCTCTCTTCTACTACGGATGCCAGTTGCATTAGATTGAGGCCCCAGCCTACTGCAGCACGACCTCTTCTTAATTTCCTCTGTGACAGCCCTCCTTCCATATAGACTCACGGTCTGACATACTGGGGGTCAGGACTTCAACATAGGAATTTGGAAGGGCTAGTTCAGCCCATAACATGGGTTTGGAATTGACAAGTCTCTAGTGCCCAGTACCCCTGCTTTATAATCCCTATAGGGCTCTTCTCTCTGTTCTGAATTCAGGAAACCGGGGACCTGTGTTCCCAGAATGCTGATGTTTAACACAATCTAATGGAGAGAAGATAATCCTTATAATGGAGTGTGGTGGGGGTGTGGATGGGAGAGGACAGAGTGTCCTTGAGGAGACAGGAGGCAGATTGAGTTCTTTAGAGGAAAAAACATCCTACCTGGTCTAAATTGAGAGGACAAGTGAGAAGGAAGCAGACAGGTGAGGGAGGGGAGAAGAAAATCCAAGTAGCAAAAAGAACACCTCTGAAGACCCAGAAATTCATAAAGAAAAAGAACCTCCACCCAGATGTTCAAGGACATGATTAGGCATAAGGAACACAGCAAGTCATATAGTTTTTAAGTTGTGCTGCTGAGATTCAAAGTCTGGCTTCCGAGCCCCTACACACAAGACAGGGTACAAAATGACTTAGACAAATGGATGAGAGGAATTATACAAAATGCTAAGAATAGTTATATGATGGTGCTAAGATTGTTTGTGGATTGTTTTGAAGCTTCCTTTTGATTTTCAAGCAATTTTCCCTCTATGTTTTATAATGGAAAAATTAACTTTACTTCATTAATAATTAATAGAGAGAAAGTTATTGAGAGGAGACAGAAAGAATGGGACTTCTCCTACCTGATGCTTTTACTGTACTTTGCTAAATAGAGTAAGAGTAAAGACATTTTAGAAGAGCAGTGGGGGAGTATCACGGCCTTGGTGCAGTTAAGGATCTCTGGAGTAACCACAGTAAGAGGTCAGTGGGTAGTAAATGAAGTGAGTAAAAGAACTGCCAGGTAATAGTCTGAGTTCATTTGAAAATAGATTACATTGGCTCGGCACCTAAAGCTCAGTGGCTAGGGTGCCAGCCACATACACCAGAGCTGGCAGGTTCGAACCCAGCCTGGGCCTGCCAAACAAACCACAATGACACCTTCAACAGAAAATAGCCGGCCATTGTGGCGGGTGCCTGCAGTCCCAGCTACTTGGGAGACTGAAGCAAGAGACTCGCTTAAGCCCAAGAGTTTGAAGTTGCTATGAGCTGCAATGCCACAGCACTCTACTGAGGGTGACAAAGTGAGACTCTCTCTCAATAAAAAAAAGAAAGAAATAAAAAGAAAATAGATTACAACTAATAAAAATGATCTCCATATACCTATAAATAGAGCAAAAATATTGTGTTGCAGCTATTATAACTTTATAAATCTCTGGCCATTGTAAATTATGGAACCATAAGTACATGTCCATGTGAGCAAGCATTAGAAGGAAATGAAGAATCAAAGAATTGATGTGTCAGGTCAAGTTATTATAGATGCCTTTTTTCTCTTTTCCTTCTTGTGAAAATGTTTCTCTGGTTGAAATATAGTCTGCAGACTTTTCCTCATACAAATTTTAATTCAGTTCTGTGACTTCTTCTGTCCTGCTACTATATAGCTCAAGACACTAATCCTGGTGTGGATTTGAACAGCTTTGTAGATTAAATGTAAATCCAATGTTAGGGGATGTCTCCAAGGACAAAAAATACATTTGATGGTTATCACGGTCTAGGTGGCAAGTCCAGTGCTTGGCCAGGGGCTTTGGTTGAGCCCAAATTTGTCCCCTCCCTGCCTTTTTGCTCAGGCTGTCTTCAGTCTTCCTCTTTCCTCCCTTTTAGGTATGCCATCTCTATGGCCCGAAAAATTGGAGCAAGAGTGTATGCCCTTCCAGAAGACCTGGTTGAAGTGAACCCCAAAATGGTCATGACGGTGTTTGCTTGCCTCATGGGGAAAGGAATGAAGAGGGTGTGAGCCCCTAGGGTGGGGCAGGAGGCAGCACCTCACTCCTGACTGCCCAGCCCAGGACACTCCCAGGAAGCACCGGGACGATTCAGTCATTCCAGAGTCCAACTTGGTGACATTTTACAAGATTCCAAAAAGTGCATACTTGTACAGCCAAGTAGCTTCTCCCCTATTTAACAAAAAATGCTTCATTCTTTGCAGAAGGCCCAATCTCCTACAAATACTTTTCTTTCTTTCTTTCTTTTTTATTTTTATTGTTGGGGATTCATTGAGGGTACAAGAAACCAGGTAACACTGATTGTATTTTTTTTTTATTATTCTTTATGTATTTGCTTCTTGGAAAATCTACAGATAAAAAGATTTTCCGTGCATCCTTTCTGCTTTTGCAGTAGTCAAAAATAGAAGCTGCAGTGTTGTTAATTTTCATGTAATCTTTCAAACAAATTTAATATGGCTGCCTTTTTCTTTGGTGGAGGTGAGGACCAGGAGAAGGAATCTTCAAACCTGCCCTAATGCCTATTATTGGAGATTGACATTTGACCTGTTACAAGCCTGTCTTCCTGTCCCCTTTTCCTAGTCTCTCTCCCTGTGACACTGTCCCTCACCCTCTCAGAAATATGCCTTCTCTGTGGCCCTCTTCTTCAGGCCCTCCTTGTCTCCAGGCCACTGGAGCACCTGACAAATCCTTAAGGCTACTGAGATCTCAAGAGTCTCTGGTAGCCTGTAGAAGTGAGCCTTATCATCAGAGCCTTTCCTTAGATCTGGAGTCCCAAATGTCATTACTCTTTGGCTTTTTAGCCAGCAAGAATCTTTTTTGTTTTTGACCCAAGAATTTGTGCTCAAACCCGTTCTAACATCTTGAACACTGTGTCCTCTGGTAGATTCTTAACTCCGGGGGAAGGTTGGACCCAAGGAGGATATAATGCAGCATCTGACCACTAGGGAGCAGCATGGAGCTACAGCAAAGCATCCTTTAGGGTGCTGCCTCTCCATGTGCTTAGCTCTGCAGGTTAGATCTAGTTATTTTTGATATGGCTAAATATCGGTTGACATTTGCAAGCAATCCTGATTTGCTTTCACTTGCTTTTAGATCTTACCATATCTGATTGCTGTCAGGCCATATTATCAATGTTTACTTTTTTGGTACTATAAAAGCTTTTTGCCTCCCCTCAGCCCCAGGGAGCAATATGTGCCAATGAATAGCAACACCCCCGCCCTCCCGCCCCACATATCTCATCAGATGTCTACAGTAGAATGAGTCCATGTTGGATAAGAACTGGCTGAGTTGATTTATGAGGAGCTAATTTACTGGACATTTAAAAGAATTCCAAAACAAAACCAGACAAACTCGGAATTTGAACAGCTTTGTAGAATCCGCAGCTTCCACAGAAACCAATCAAAGGCAGAAAGCAACAGAGCATTGTGAACCAACACTAGCCTCCCTCTACCATGCCGGAAGGGTTTATCACTAAGTTATCTTTTTTAGGGATGGTGTGTAATGGAACTTAGCCATTTTTCAAAGCAATTGAAATGTATCACCCTGGATCTGTTCCTTGGCAGTGGGTTCAGGAAGCCAATATGTGGCTTCTCCCAGCCCATAACCAGTATTTTTGCTGCTTCTGAATGCAAAGTGGTTGGCTTTGACTTTAGTCTGAAATTAATGTAGCCTCAGATGATTTCCCCCCCCATCTGCCTTCGGGAAGGAAGTATGTTACTGCCTTAATGAAAAGTGAGGACAGAATATTATACTCAAACGCTTTCCAAATAAAATGTTCTATAGTGGGTGTCTCTGGATGTTTCTTCTTGAAAGTTTATTAACAGTGTACTATAATTCATTAATTCATTCAGCCAACACGCATCGAGTGCCTATCAGGTGCTAGACACTGTAAAAGATTTTAGGAATGTGGGTGTAAATGAGGCAGGCATTGCGCTCAGCTGATGGGGAAAGACAGATGTTAAACAATTAAAATGACAGGTGTGATTAAGTGATGAATGAGGGCAGAGTGAGATGTGAGCTTATGACAGGAAACAGTCTGAGGAGAAATATTTTAACTGGAAACTGAGGAATAATTTGCAGTTAAAAGAAGTAGGGAATAAAATTGAGACATAGACTCTCAAACGCATTGAACCTGTAGGAGCAGAGAGGTGTGATACCTTTCCTCACCCACCATAAGGGTCACAGATGACACTCCTATAACAAAAGACTGGTTAAAAAGAGAAAAGCATGGGTGGTGCCTGTGGCTCAATGGGTACAGTGCTGGTCCCATATACCAAGGGTGGTGGGTTCAAACCCAGCCCCAGCCAAACTGCAACAAAAAATATAGCCAAGCACTGTGGCAGGTGCCTGTAGTCCCGGCTACGCGGGAGGCTGAGGCAAGAGAATTGTCTAAGCCCAAGAGTTGGAGGGTGCTGTGAGTTGTGATGCCACAGCACTCTGCTAAGGGAGATAAGTGAGACTTTTTTTCTAAAAAAAAAGAGAGAGAGAGAGAGAAGCAAAACAAGTGTAGGTAATCAAAGTTTTATGTGATGTGGGATCTTTCAGAAATGAAAACCTGAAGATTGAGGGGAAACTGTTCACTTTCATGCTTAGATTAGACGAATGGACAGTGTTACAGAAATGAGATTGGGCAAAAGAGTATGATCTAATGGTAACAACGGGGAAACCCGCCAAAGCCTGCCCGATCAGACTATTCGGGGCGCTCTGTGTACCTAGCTTTCCTTCCTGCAGGGACTAGGGCAGGATGCCTCCGTTATCTATCATCAGACACAGTAGGTCGGAGAACATCTGACCTCCAGTTTGCAAAGCAAGGCAGGGGAAAGGTAAAGCGATACTTCTGAGTTTTATGAATTGCTTGGGAGGACAGGGGTTCCAGTGTCTATGACCTACCCTGGGGAAGAGGAATTCTGGTTTCTATAAGTTGCTTCGGGGAGAGCCCAGCAGTCAAGAGGAGGTCAGAGACTGTGAGACTGCTTTGAGCCTTTTTAGTTTCCTTCAATTCAAAATACCCTGCATACCAAGGCACCATACTTTGAGATTTCATTTTTCAAGCCCCAACAAACCAATCATAAAAGTCAGGTGGAGGGATTGGTGCAGAGCAGAACAACTTCTAGAGTGAGTTGAGACAGGATCCTGGAGTTGGCAGGGCCTGGGGTGTCCTGACCAGCTTGGCTGAGCCGTACTTTGGCAGGGTTAGGGGTGTGTGCAAGGGCTGCCGAGAAATTCTACCGCAGCCAGCTCCCTCTAGGTTAAGCTGCCGTGACAGAGAAGCGGGCCATTGATTCGGCATGGGCCCCCTTTTCCTGTAGAAGAGCCACACACCCATACAGGGGCTAGGAAACTGGGCTTTTGTCCCCTGTCTTCAGCAGCAGTGTCTTCAAGGAGGTGACTCTTCCTTGGCCTAAACTACCCTTAGGCGATAACTGTCTTCTTAAGTTGCTACCCTTAGGCGATAACTGTCTTCTTTACGTATCAAGAGGTTGCAAATGTTGTATTGTGGACTTTTGTTGGTATTTATTCATTTCTTTGTTTATTTCACACATCCCAGACTACATAGATAGGTCTCAGGAGTAGGAAGAACAGAAAGACTGAAGAGGTACAGGATAGAGGAATAGTAATATCAAGGAAAGAAGACTAAGATTATCTTGGAGAAGAGAAGCCTAAAGGCATACACCAAGCTAAGCATGAACATTCTTCTAAATTCAAAATTTCATTTTTACATTTTTAAATCCAAGATGGTATAAGAAATTAAACATTGCACCAAAGGATCTATGCTAGAAAGTAGGCTCTCCCTGTGCCTAGTGGTGTGCTCTGAAACTAGCTCTCATCGGCTCACTGAAGCCAACTGAATTTTGTGCACCTTTCGTTAAACCATGGTTAGGTTGATGTTGGCCAAGAAGATATTTATATCACAGAAATTATCAATCCTACAACTGGGGCTTTTCATCCCCAAAGAACTAGTTTATTAACACACCACTATCTCTGTTCCAATGCCTCCTAGTCGGCAACCTCTGTTACCAATTCCTTTTGTTTCCTTCTAGAAATAGTCTATGCACACACACATGTATGTGTACACGCCTTTTTATTAGCATACCATAAACATCATTCTACATTGCATTTGTTTCACCCAACGCCGTATTCTGGAGATGGTTCCAGATGGGTACACACAGATGTCCTCAATCCCCAGCAGGTGCGTGGTATTCTATTACGTGGGTGTGTGAAGCTGTACTTAGCCAATGGCCACCAATGGATATTTATGTTGTTTTGATCTTTTGCTGCAGCAAATGAGGCCACATAACTGATATTATACCTATTTCTTGAGCACCAAAAGTTAGTTTTTAATTCAACAGGTACTTAAGTTTAACTTAATTCAAGTTTCTGCTCTGGCAAAAGCACTGAACGTTGGCTAGTAAAGCATAGATTCTCTTAAGTTTCCACTAATTTTTTTTCAAAGAATCTTAAACTGGGACAGATGCTCGAGTGGACCCCAACTTCTCTACTTTGGGACTGAAGAAGCGTGCTAACCCAGCACGGAGGTAGTGTGCGTGTGCGCGCACACACACCCTGACAAAAAGCAGAGTGTGATAAATGCTGTAACAAAGCTGGAAGTGAAATTTTATGAGAGCTCAGGGGAAAAGTTAATCCTGAATGAAGGATCAACACGAAGTTTTGGAAGAGCTCCGCTGTGACAAACGAGAAGTGGGCAGGAATTCCACCTTGTTCACATCCGTATCCTCACAGAGCCAAGCACAGTTTTTGGTTTAAAAGCTCAGTAACTTTCTAAAACCTGACGAATATTAGTTATAAACCAATGTTTCCTGACTACACGGGGTGCTGAACAGAGTAATTGTGAGGAAAGTTGTTAAATGGACTTAACCTGGAGAATTTTTAGAATAGAATGGATTCCTCTCTGTCTGGAATTGATGGCATTAGGATCTATCTGACACAATGCATTAATTAGATAGCTTTTTTTTTAATTTTTGTAAGTTCTATTTTGTTTTTATTTTATTTTTTATTGTTGAGGATTCATTGAGGGCACAGAGTACTAGATCATGCTGATCGCATTTGTTAGGTAAAGTCCCTCTTATAATTGTGTCCCACCACCAAGAGCTGACAGATAGCCTTTTAAAGTCTCAGCCAACCTGGTGATTTGATTCAACTAGAGATACACACACACACACACACATCTAGTTTGTGGCTGAGAGCACAAGTTTGGTCTGGATTTTAAAGACTGTAAACTCTAAGCCCACCTTAGATCAGCCCATCTCAGACCGATGCTTAATGCATGAAAGGACATTCTGTGTACTCCCCATGTTCCTGGGATGGCTCCCAGGCCCACCTTCCTCACAGTTCCTGTACGTGTTGTCAAAGACCTCTGTTCTCTTTCCAGCCCAGCTTACCATTAGCAAAAGCCAGCAGTGTTCTCCTGGTGGACTTGACGTTGTCCTCCCCAGCATGTCCCAGCCAGCCTCACAATTCAGAGAGCGGAGCTGACTGCTCAGAACAAGTTAGCAGTGTTGACCAATCCTCTTGTGAAATCTAGTCACTTTGACAGTTTCCTAATAAAATTCCTGTAAATGAAACTCTCAGCTGCCAAAGATGGCTCTTTACTCAGTGTCTTTCTCCCTGTTTTGAAAGGCAGACTTTACCACGTGAGCTCGTGAATAAACGACCAAAAGAAGACTATTAAAATGTTTCCTCTTGCGACCATCTGTGCATATTTAATCTCCCACCTTATTCAGGCACAAAAACATAGACAATTCGGCAAATGCCCATTATCTTACCATTAACAACTTAGAAACAGGTAAGCAAAATGGAAGTGATTTCTATTTTTCCAGCATGTTGAAATTGGGGAGTTCCATTTAAATGTGTATTTCGGTTAATAGAGTGCTACCATATCATTTTTGTCTCTTTAGAGAATTAGAATACAAGGATATATTTAAAAAGCTATCTGGAATCGAACACAGAACTTGATGATTCAATAGGCATTTCTGAATTTGGCTCCTCCTGGGACTCATCATGATGAGTCTCAGATATCCAAACCTCCTTGCTCTACGTGTGGTGCTCGAACCAGGAGCACCTGGGAGCTGGTTAGAAATGCAGGCTCTCAGCTCCTAGCCCAGATCTGCTCAATCTCAGTTGATTCATGTGCACATTAAAGTTTGGGAAACACTATCCTGGAAGAATAGACGTCTACTTGAAAGATCTGCAGCTGATGGGAAGCTGAATTAGCCAGCTTTAAATTAAATCATACTTTCTCAATCACACCGGACTTCAAAGACTAAAGTAACTTTCTGCAAACATTTTCCCATCGTCCATATTCATTGGAGGTAGCCAGAGTGACTGTTCCCTCTATTTGGGGCGTCCTCCACTGCCCCGCTTTGCCCTTTGGTGTCCCTCTTCCCCTTGCACACACGCCCCAAGGCACAGGTCTGGAGAGCTGCACCTTCCGGTCCTGCTGGGTACGTGTTAGATGCCTCTTGGCACAGCTGGCTCTTGCTGGTTGGCCAGGGCTGCCCCTTTAATGTCTGACCCCATGTGTGCCACATCTTTCAAGTCTTCCCTCCCATCCCAGCACTGTCGACAACATCAAACCTCCTGGCTTTCCTGGCCCCAACTTGGGAGCAATCTCTATGACTTCCCCGGAGAGACAGGGAACCTTCGGTCCCACTCTTTCCCAAGGCCCTCCAGTGTCTTTTTTCTTCCCCCGAACATACACTTTGCAATGACTTTCTGGGGTGACAATTTCATCAGTTAATGTGTCTCAGTCCCTAATGTCAAAGACAGACAGGAGAGTGTCTTCCAAGTACCGTAACTGTAAAATGCATTAGGATGGAAGAAGCTTGATGCCTTTGAGGAACTGGAAGACCAGCAGGACTGATGAGGAGCAGGAACGACTCTATCAAAAGAAATAGAAGGGGGGGCGCCTGTGGCTGGAAGGGGTAGGGCACCGGCCCCATAGGCCAGAGGTGGCAGGTTCAAGCCCAGCCCTGGCCAAAAACAACAAGAAAGAAAGAAAGAAAGAAAGGAAGAAAGAAAGAAAGAAAGAAAGAAAAGAAAGAAAGAAAGAAAGAAATAGAAGGGCTAGTGACGGGTTTAGGAGCGCTTCTCAGACGTTAGGGTCCTTAAAAATCACCTGTGGAGCTTATTAAACCACCTTTTCCAGATCCCACCTGGAGGCTCGAGCCTTTGTAGGGCTGGTGGACCTAATAATCTGCATTTTCTCAAGCAGCCTAGGGAATTCGGCAGCTGATGACTTTCTCAGACTACACTTGGAGAAGGACTGGCCCAGAACAGCAGTTCTCAGCCCACCTGCGTGTTGGAATCATCTCAGGAGCTTTTAAAAATGCCAATTCTTATATCCCTCACCGTGAGACTCCAAAGCACAGCCCAGGCAGCGGGATTGCTACAGATCCCCAGGTGACCTTAACAAGCAGTGGAGCTTGAGAACTGCTGGTGTATAGCCCAGGGCACTGCTCCGAAGGGCAGGCCTCATGACTGGTAAGCAAAACAATCAAAGGGAGTGTAGATTCAGAAAGACATGAAATATCCAAAAATAAGCCTTGCTTGCCTCACAAACAGCTAGTCATAAGCATTTGCCCGTCTGGGTGCCAGGTGACCCTCGTGATGCCTCAGTCTTGCAAGCCAGTGTAAGGCCGCTTAGAACCTGAGATTGAGTTTTCTGCCTTTCAGGCCTTGAATTCTCCCCTCTTCAAATGGCTTCTGAGACAGGAGCCCCCTTTCCTTCCCTTTAGAAATGCGGGAGGCCCGATGCCCCAAGCCTTTGTGTAAGTTACAACTGGTTCATTTTCCATGAATAAACATGAGAGAGAATGTGTGAAGAGGAAAAACATTTATCAATTATGTGTCTTCAAAACATCCAAAGATTATGCAGCTTTAATGGCTGAACGATTTTGAAAGGAAAACTTGCAAATTGAGCTGCACCTGAACTCATAATAAAACGATATTAAATGAATTGACTCTCTCAGTGCTTAACAACAAGCCTGATCTGCATATCCAAGTTGAGCTGTCTGGGGTCTTGGTGGCATTTGCCCTCAGCTGCAGGCTGCTTCAATTTGAGAGAAAAGTGAGGTTGACCCATCACGCATCACCGGGAAGGTTATCTTCATAGGTGCAGCCTTAATAAAGACCGAGGGTTAGGGTTCTTCAAGAAATATTTGCCCTAGCATTTTTACCCCTTAATGTTCCAAATTGGCTGCTGTACAAATGTACTCATTAGCTGGGTCCCAGGGGGTGTGATTCAATCAGACAGACTGCCCAGGACGGGATTGCCTCTGGGCTGGTGACTTACCACCTAACTGTCAGAAATCGCAGAGGAAGACTAGCTGTCCCCAAGGTCATGATGAGCTGCATAAAGCTGCAATAAAGAACACTTTGGCCTCAGTCAACTCCCTTGCTGGTTTATCTTTTTAATACAAATGAGAGGTATTAGGCACCCAGTTTTTTTTTTGTTGTTGTTGTTGTTGTATTTCATTGTTTTGTTCTGTAGCTATTGCTTTCAAACGTTACCGCATTTAATCTTCACAGTAGCCCTTTGAGGTCACTTAAGGAAAAGAAAGCTACACTTCTAAGGGTCTAAGAAATCTTCCTGTGATGGGGTAGAGCCCATCCAGTCTGATTTCTGTGTTCTTTTCACTCTCCACCAAAGGTTCAGGGATCTCAAAAAGAGATGAAGAATGGGGCGGCACCTGTGGCTCAACCGGTGGTGGGTTCAAACCTGGCCCCAGTCAAAAACTGCAAAAAAAAAAAAAAAGAGAGAGAGAGCACACGCGAGATGAAGAATGGGAAAATCGGTATTTTTCTTTCTTTCACTTTCTCCCTCCCTCTTCTTTCCCTCCCTTCATTCCTTTCTTTCATACATACAATAAAATTCAACTTTTAAATGTCAGATTTGAAGAATTTTGGCAGGGTACAATTACGTAATTACCACCACAATCAAAATAGAGACTGTTTCAATCACTCCAAAACAGTCTTCTTCACTATATTTTAGGTTAATCCCTTCTTCCCAGCCCCAGATCCTGGCAACCATTAGCCAATTTTCTGGCTCTGTTGTTTTGCCTTCTATGGGGTGGCATATAGATGTGTTGGGGTTCAGGCAGTTGTCTGTGTTCTCAGTTCTTGGTATGGTCTTGGCTAAAGAATCACCAGACCCACCAAAATCAAGGCAAGCCGGAGACAAAGTTCATGGAAGAAGAGAAAGATAGGTTAATGGAGCAAGATGTGTGACAGCACACGGGCACCTTCTGTCATGACCGAAAGACTCTGCTAATAGTCTGGGGTTCTGTTTGTACCTCTGGATTGGCCCCTCCTTGTGGTTCAGACATCCCCAGGGAACCACTTTGCTAGACAATTAACAAGATAATTAGCTCTAAATCACTTTCCAAGTCCTATTGTGCCTGGCCCCCCAGGCTTTCCTAATTTCCCCCAGGTGTGGCAGGATAGGATCAAGGTGGGGCAGCCCTCGTCCCTCCTCTCAGATAGGGCAATCGCTTGAGGCAGCACCCAGGCAAAGCTCACAATTAGTCCTTTTCCCCAGGAGAACCGGAATTCAATCTATCTACTGAAGAGATGGAAACTTACAATATAAATCTCTTAGTACCTGGCAGTTTTACTTGGCACCAAGTGTCTACGTTCTTCCATCTCTTTGCGTGGATCAGTGGTCTGTTTCTCCAGCTGTCGAGGAGCATCTGGTTGTTTGGATGTAGCCGTTTGTCCACCTCCCAGCTGATGGACATTTGGATTCTTTTGAGCGTTTTCCTCACGGTTATGAACAAAGCTGCTATAAACATCCAGATTTCAGAATATTCAGCTGCTCTGACATTCAGGTATTTCTGAAGACACATGTTTTTATTTCACTGGGGTAACTATCTAGAAGCAGAATTTCCAGAACATATGGTAATTATAGGTTTAACTTTATAAAAACTGCCGAACTGTTTCAAAATGACTGTACCATTTTGCATTCTGACAAGCAATGCATGAGAGTTCAAGTTGCTTCATATACCTGCTATTACTTCATATTGGCAGACATCTTGATTTTAGCCGTTCCAGGGTTGTGTAGTGACAAATTGTGGTTTAGTTAATTAGTTATTTCCCTAATAACTAATGACGTCAAACATGTGCTTACTGGCCATTTGTATATTTGGTTAAGTATCTGCATAGTCTTCTGTGCACTTTAAATTGGGTTATCTGTCGTCTTATTCTTGATTTATTAGACTTCTTTATATATTTTGAATACAAATTCCCTTACCTGATGTGGGTTTCAAAAATATTTTTTCTCTATCCATGCCTGTCTTTTCATTTTCTTTTTTTGCAGTTTTGGCCAGGGCTGGGTTTGAACCCGCCACCTCCGGCCTATGGGGCTGGCACCCTATTCCTTCCAGCCACAGGCACCACCCTCTTTTCATTTTCTTAACAGTGTTATTCAAAGCACAAGTGTTTTTAATTGTGAGGTCCAATTTTCAATTCTTTCACTCGTGCTTTGTGCTTTTTGTGTTCTACCTAAGAAATCGTTGCTTAGCTTAAGGTCACAAAATTTTCCTCCTCTTTTCTTCTAGAAGTTTTATAGTTTTAGCTCTTACATGTATGTCAGAGATTCATCTTGAATTATTTACAAAGTGCAACGTATGACTCCAGATGAACACTCTTGCATATGGATATCATAACTTTTCAGCACCATTTGCTTGAAAGACTGCCCTTTCCCAGATGAATTACCTTGGCAACTTTGTTGAAAACCAGTTAATCTTATGTATATATGTGTGTCTACTTTTGGACTGTCTATTCTGTTTCATTGATTTCTGTTTCTGGACTCTCTACCCTTGTCTTAATTATTATATAACAGCTTTATAACCAGGATATTTAAGTGCTCCAACTTTGATGTCTCTTTTGAAATTGATTTGGCTATTCCAGGACCTTTGAACCTTTGAATAAACTGTTGTGTCAGGGATTTGATTTTACTCTACTGAGAAACTAACAAGTTAGCCTATCACTACAGGTTCATGGATACTGATAGAAACTTCAAGGAAGGAATGTATTACTCAAGGTGCAGCAAGCATTATGAGCACCACCATCTGCATCAGTTTCCCTCCCTCCCCACTCCAAGTTGCATGGGGTGGTGTGAGAGTGGATCCAGATGAATGCACGCAAATGCAATTTGTCTCAGTACCTATGAGAAACACTGGGCTTTGGGAATTCATCCCTTTTATGTAAAGGTTTAAGCAAGCCTGTTCTTTGTCCCAGAGTAAAACATTTGTTCCATACATCAAGGTTGCTCACCACAAACAAACACAATCCTAAGAGACGACTGTCATAAAAGATGGTCAGGGCCTTGCTTCTTGGCCTTCCAAGCAAGATGGGTAGGAATGTGAGAGACACATGAAGGGGAGTTTCCAGACAAAAATCTAGAATAAGCTTGTCAATTTCTATTAAAAAAAAAAATACTGGAATTTTGATTAGAATTATGTTGAATCTGTAGTTCAGTTTGGGGAGAATTGTAATTTTAATAAACCTGAGTCTTACTCAATTCTAATATGAAGGCAGTAGGTGATCTATTACAAAGGGTGAGGTAGGGGAATGAGGGAGCAGGGAGAGGGGAGGAGGGAAGGGGATGGGGGGGGTCACAGTGTATGACACACCTCTTGGGGGCAGAACACAATCACAAGAAGGACTTTACCTAACAACCACAATCAGTGTAACCTAATTCTTTGTACCCTCAATGAATCCCAAACAAAAAAATAAATAAACCTGAATTTTCTGATCCACGAGAATGGTTTATTTCTACCTTGACAGAGGTCTCAGCAAGTTTATATCTTGCATGTATTTTTAAAAATTTCTCCTAAAATGTCACAGTTTTGATGGCATTTAAAATTTCTATTTTCAATTGATCATTGTTATTATATAGAACTACAAATGCTTTTTGCATACAAATCTTATCTCCTGCAAATTTCCTAAACTCATTAGTTTAGTGCTAGTAAGGTTTTTTAAATACATTTCTTGAGATTTTCTATGTCAGTGCTAGTGTCATTTGTGTCTTAAAAACAGTCCCTGTGTCTTTTATTTCTTTTTCTTACCATCATATGCTGGCAAAGATCTCTGATTTCACGTTGAAGAGAAGTGATGAGAGTGGGGATTTTTGCTTTGTCAGCAATTTTAAAGGAAAAGCATTCAGTCTCTCACCATTAAGTCTGATATTAGCTTCAAGTTTTTCTTAGATGCTTTCAGGTTGAGAAATTTCCCTACTATTTCTGGTTTGCTGAGCTATTATAAATAACTGTTGAATTTTATCAAATTCTTTATATTCACATGGATTTTTAAATTTAGGCTGTTAAAACCTTAATGGGTTTTTAAACTGATGAGAACAGATACTACACTTGATCTTAGCTAACAGGCCAAGAAGCAATGAATTGATTTTTTCATATTGAATACTGAATTCTTGTAATAAGTCTACTTGGCCATGATGCACTATTATTCTTTTGATATATTTCTGGAGAAAATTTGTTAAAATTTTTGTTAAGGATTGTCAATGTGTATCAATTAATTTATATGCATCTATGTAAACTGATTTGTAGTTTTAAATTTGAAAGATGTAAAATTCTTCAGAAATTTGTTAAAATTTAACAAATGTGAAAGATGTTAAATTTGAGTTACAAAAAATTGATTTACATCAATTTTTGATGTTAAATTTAATTTAACATCTTTGAAAGATGTTAAAATTTCTTCAGAAATTTGTTAAACTTTTTGTTAAGGATTATCAATGTGTATCACTTAATTTATGTGCATCTATGTAAATTGGTTTGTAGTTTTCATCTTTATATGTCTTTATCAGGCTATTGTCAGGATAATGTAGGCCTCATCAAATGAGTTAAGAAATATTTCCTTTTCTTTCATTTTTTGAGAAGATATTGTATAGAATTGGTATGTTTTTTCTTAAATGTCTGACAAAATTCACCAGTGAAGGTATCTAGTCTTAAAATTTATTTTAGAAGGAAATTTTTTTTAAATTTCAGATTAATTTCGGCATACATTAGGTAAGGTGCCTGTTGTAGTTGTGTCCTATACCAGGAGGTGCACCCTATACCCTTACATTGTGCCTTTTAGGTAGAAGCACACCAATCCTCCTCCCTCCTTCCCTCTCCCTTTTCCCTCCCCCCTCCCTCCAACTGGAATTGAATTAAGTTGTTCTCTTGTGTAGATGTGTATTAGTTCGTCTACTGGCTTCGTATTAATACTGAGTATGCTGGATACTTGCTTTCTCAATCTTGTGATACTTTACTAAGAAGGATGTGTTTCAACTTGATCCAGGTTAATACTAAAGATATAAAGTCTCCATCTCTTTATGGCTGAATAGTATTCCATGGTATACGTAGACCACAGTTTATTAATCCATTCCTGGGTTGATGGGCACTTGGGTCATTTCCACGTCTTGGTGATTATAAATTGAGCTGCAATAAACAATCTAGGGCAAATGTCCTTATGTTAAAAAGATATTTTATTTTCTCTGGGTAGAAGCCTAGTAATGGGATTGTAGGATCAAATGGAAGGTCAATTTTGAGTTCTTTGAGAGTTCTCCGTACTTCTTTGAAAGGAAAAGTTTAACAATAAATTCAATTACTTTACTGGATACAAAGCTATTCAGGTGATCTGTTTCATCTTGAGTGAGTTTGACAGTTTGTGTCTTTCCGAAAATTTGTCCATCTTGTCTAGGTAATAAAATTTATAAGTGTAAATAGTTTACAATATTTTCTCATTTTATTTTAACATTTGAAGGATCTATAAGAATGTTCCTCTTTCATTTCTGGTATTGGTAACTTGTATGTTCTTTCTTTCATTCTTCATCAGTCTGGCTAAATTGTATTTTTAAATTGTGGCCTTGTAGTTTTTAATCATATTTTATAATCATTTCATAGATAATTGGGTAAAAAAAGTATATTTGCTTAAAAAAATAAAGTTCAATGTATATCCCTTAATTTATTTGTTAATTATGCTGCTCAGTTTCTGAATTCTTCGGGTTCATTAATGGAAGGCTCCAGCAGGACAACAATGGAAGGGAAGAAAATGAAGTCAGGATTTTTATTCTCCCAGCTCCCTCCCTGCAGGGTCAGTAAAAATTAGCTGAGTTTCTTGATGAGAAGTCACAGCTCCTGCCAGGTAGCCCTCTCCTGTGACTCTGTCGGTCTCTAGGTTCTAGTCACTCAGTTTCTTTTATCAACTGAAGAATGATGGGCTCAGTGCAGTGGCTCCTACCTAGCACTCTGGGAGGCTGAAGCAGGTGGATTGCTTGAGCTCAGGAGCTGAGACCAGGCTAAGCCAAGAGCAAGACACCGTTTCTACTAAAAATACAAAAAATCTAGCTGGGTGTTATGGCCAATGCCTGTAGTCCCAGCTAGTTGAGAGGCTGTGGCAATAAATAGGATTTCTTGAGCCTGAGTGTGAGGTTGCTGTGAGTTATGATAATACACTCTATCCAGGGTGACAGAGTAAGACTCTGTCTCAAAAACAAACAAACAAACAAAGAACCAATAAACTTTATAATTTTGGAAGAGAGCTTTTATTCTCATCAAGAGTTGCAGCCTGTTGAGTGGCTATTCTGACAGGCTGGGAAGCAACAGTATTGACTAGAAACCAAAAGCATATACTTCAAGGGAAAGAGAAAGGAAGCAGAAATTTATGCTGTGTGGGGCATAAACACATTATGTGTGATGTGTCTAAACACATTATCTGTAACAAATTAGAGGAGGAGTTATGAATAGTTACAAAAGGAGAAACATGTACATATGCAGTCAAGCTTCGTGCTACTTCTTGGGATCTATGTCAGAAAGCAGTGGCATTTGCATGATCCAAGGGGGGAGTTTCTGGCCTCTGTCATCCAAAAGTGAAGCAGAAAACACAAAAACCCTCACTGTACAGCCTCCATAAACTGGTCAGAACCACTAGGTGGTCAGTAGCCTCTTATCAGGAAGGAAGTCTGGTCAACTGTGCCCAAACTGCAAAAGGCAGGCCCAGCCATAGGTGGTTAATTGAAATCAGCAGTGGAACAAGTCTTTTAAAAATGGCTAGTTCTGGGGGTGGTGCTTGTGGTTCAAAGAAGTAAGGTGCCAGCCCCATATGCCAGAGGTGGTGGGTTCAAACCCAACTCTGGCAAAAAAAGTAACCTCCAAAAAAAAAAAGGCTGGTTCTGTTTAACCCTTAGGGAAGAAAATCTAAAGGCAGTTGACAAGAGGAGAGGGTGTAAAGAGGTGTATCTGACCTCCCATTTTATCATGGCTGGGAACTCAGTTTTGAGATTTCTCTGAGTTACCTTTGACCAAAAGAGGGTCTTTCAGTTGGTTGGAGAGCTTAGCATTTTATTTTTATTACTCACTTTCCTTTCTTTACCCTTGCAGTGTTCCCATGGTAATATTCTTGAGATACTGCAATATCCCTTGTAATTTCCCTATGCTTTGCCCACATTAATATTTTTAAAAACTTTTATTAATCTACCCATAAATTAACCAAATTGAGTGTGCCATTTTGCAGTGATCACCAGGGAGTCCTCTTAGATTCAAGTAAACATTCAGACTCACAAAACCTTCATCAATATAATTAGGTACCAGTTTACTAAGAGTCATGTAAGAGAGAAATCAAAGCTTGACCACAAAGCACTGTTAGGACACTTCTTCCATCAGAGTGGTTCTTGGAGCAGTTAATACCACAGTCTACAGTCTCCCAGCCTCCCCAGATCATGTTTCAGGTGTAAGACAAGGAGATCCACATCAGGCAGGTATAGAATTATCCAGCTTAGTAGCCCTATGCCCCGGTAGCCAATCTCTGGGTTTTTTAGTTGGTTTGTTTGTTTTTTGTAGAGGTACCATGGCCTTATTTCCCAGATTAAAGTGCAGTGGCACTATCACAGCTCAATACAGCCTCAAACTCCTAGCTTCCCTAGTAAGTTGGACTGGTAGGCACCACAACACCCAGCTAATTTTTTTTTTCTGTAGAGGG
>NW_003852438.1:4153452-4155530 GCF_000181295.1 Otolemur garnettii | reverse complement strand
AAAAAAAAAAAAAATTTCTCCTACCTCAACTGTCTATCACTGAAATTATTTTGTTTTTCTAGAAAGTGTAATTGAGCAACTAGGCAATGTTTAACATGTATTCATTTTTATGTTAAGATTAACTAATGGAGGTGATAGTACAAATGAACAAGGAAAGAATAAAAGAGAAATACAAAGGAAGTCATCAAAATATAGCAATACATGAAGATGAACACAGAGAAAAATAAACAGAACTATAAGAATGCAAAGAAAACAAGAGATGAAAAGAAATAGTATATTTACTCTAATAGACAGATGCAGGGAGAGAGGTTTCCATTCAAGACAGTTCAGAGAGGTTGTGGTTCAATAAGCCTCCCCACAACCCTGCTCTAATCACACAAAATGGGAGAGATAAATATAAAAAGATAAAACCCTGAAAGACAGAATATGAGAGACAATTGTAAACACAAAATGGAGCAGAAATGCAGAGCACTGACAGGTGCTAAGGTTGTGAGGCAGGCAGTGCCAGCCAGAGTGTGGCACTGTGGGGAACGTGGACCCCCACATTCCCTGTTTGGAGCTGGGGATTGAGAGCATTCTTCCCAGCCCATAAAAAAAAGAGCAATAAATATTGCCACCAGACTCACAGCTCAATACAGCCTCAAACTCCTAGCTTCCCTAGTAAGTTGGACTGGTAGGCACCACAACACCCAGCTAATTTTTTTTTTCTGTAGAGGGTGTGTCTAACTATGTTGCTGAGGCTGGTCTTGAACCCCTGTCCTCAAGCCATCCTCCCATCTTGGCCTCACAAAGTGCTGGGATTACAGGCCACCTTTCCTTGCCCAATCTCTTCTAACAATTTCATAGCTGTAGCTTTTAAAGCCTTTGTAGCGGCACATTGAGTTACAAACGTCACACATTTAGGGGAGCGTAAATCTATGCTATCTCAATTGCATATTTTTAGCTCATTTATGGTCACTTTCCAGATACGATTTATTCAATACAAGTTATTTCTTCAAAAGCAATTTTGCTTAGGAACATAGCTGACATCCTATCTTTATCAAGTTCTCAGAGGAACAGAGCGAAAATGATAAGTGATAATCAAATTCTTACGCAGAAAGAGGTATCTGTTTCCCACTGGGACATGGGCTATGTATTCTGTATGTCTTACTTTGTCTATTTAAGCTATCATAGATAAATGGTAGTGTGCCAAAATTTTTCCTATTTTTTATGTATTTATCCTTGGTATTTCTATAATGTTTTGCTTCATATTTTCCTGGTGTGTTTTCATCAACTAATGACTGTTGCATATTAATTATAGCTGTGATAAGTCCAGTTGATCTTTGCTCTGTTTAATGCTTTTGCATTGCTTAGTTTTGCTTTGTCTGATTTTAATAGTGCTGTGCCTTTGTTTTTAATTCTATAGCAGTTTTAAGTTTACAGAAAAATTGATTGGAAAGTAGAGTTCCCACATGCCTCCCCCCTCTAGTTTCCTCTGTTATTTACATCTGGTATTAATTTGGTACAGTTATTACACTTGATGAACCAATATTGATACATTATTACTATCTAAAGTCCATAGTTTACCCTGCTTTTGTTTCTGTTTGGTTGGTCTCCTTCTACATATTTTTAAGTCCTATTTTTAACTTCTATGGATCATTTTATTTTAGGTGTATAAGTTATAAAAATCACAGAGTGGAGGAAAAATGACTTGGAAGTTTGATTTTTAGTGGAGGGTTTATATCTTTTATTCCTTGTATATATTCCTGTTATATGTAAAGCACCAGATTTGTGACCCAGGGCCGAGATTAGTGGCTAGGAACAACCATTACAATAAGCAGGTAAGAGAGAGGTAGACGACAAAAGTAAGGAAAGAACAAAACTCAGACCCAAAATGAAAGGGGCAAAAATGATGGAAGTCACTTAAGACAAGGGAATAACCATTTTAGGTAGACGGGCAATCCTTTCTGGTTTTCACCAGTGTACTCTTCATCTCGTTCTCTGGAGAAACATTCTGAAGAAGGATTCAATTTCTCCTACCTTGGCTTGGTGCCTGTGGCTCAAGCAGCTAAGGCGCCAGGCACATACACCTAAGGTGG
>NW_003852438.1:4150988-4152054 GCF_000181295.1 Otolemur garnettii | reverse complement strand
AAGTACAAATCTGAAGGCAGAAGATTGACATCCCAGCTCAAAGTAAGAAGGCAAAAAGAAAGAATTTTTTCTCACTCAGCCTTTTATCCTATTCATGTCTTCAGTAGATTGGATGGGGTTCACCCACACTGAACCAAATTCATTATGCAATCTTCTGAGCAGTACATTTAAAGATTATGCTAATCTTATCTGGAAACACCCCCCCACATACATATCCATAAACAGTGTTTAACCAAATATCTGGGTACCCATGGCTCAGTCAAGTTGACACATACGACATCACAACTCCCAAAAGCACTCTGAACCTTCCATTGAGTACAGGTTGCAGTGGTCTTCTGCACTGGGGAAGGATCAAAACATCTGAGAGAGAAGACCCCCCTGAGGCACAGGTACTCAGGGCCTGCTCACATGTGAGAACAGAGAGAAACCCCACGGAAACCCAGCCTCACACTGGGCAGGAGACAGCAGCTGCCCGCAGCTGAGTGGAAGGCAGGAGAGGTGAGAGAGACTGTCCTATGGTGCAGGAGCACCGGCCCACTGATTGGTGCAGGCAGGGCAGGTGAACTAAGAGAAATTCACCAGGCACTCTGATCCCAATCCCTGCTAAAAGAAAAAATTTGGTCTTGCTTCTAAATAATTTGAAGCTGTTGATAAAGAAAATTAACAGTAAGCTGATACCCAACTCAATTCTAGCCCAGGTGGCTCAATCCTTCACCTTGGTGGCCTGAGAGAAGATATGTGACCTGTTCTGGGCATATATACTATTTACATTTGATGATACTGTTATTTTATACATAATATGTGTCCTACAATTAAAAAATAGCAAAAATGTAAGAAAGCATGAAACCTAACATATCTTCAAGAGAAGAAGTAGTCAAAAAACCATACGCAGAGATTGCCCACGGACGGCCTGCATGAACAACTGGGGCAATGGGGCAGTGGGAAGGGAACCCTAAAACGGGTTCAACCAGAAGCCTCAAGATGAAATAAATTTCAGAAATGAAGAACTCTTTCAACAGATTTACCAGCAAATCAGATCCCTGGGAAAAGGAATTTGAAGCCAGGT
>NW_003852438.1:4149249-4150576 GCF_000181295.1 Otolemur garnettii | reverse complement strand
AAAAAGGTAATGTAACTGTTCTAGTTATGAGGAACAGTTATGCTATGAGAAAAAAAAATCACTGCAAACTTACTGGTGTAGATTTATATGTACAGTCAATTGATTTCTCATAAAGATGACAAAGCCATCCCATGGGGAAAGAAAGTCGTTTCAGGAAATGGAATGAAACAACAGAATATCTACATGGAAAATTAAAGAAGGTAAATGCCTACTTCATGCCATACACAGAATTAATCTGAGATGGATTATAAACCTTAAAGTAAAAAGAAATGAATTGTTGGGTGTGGTGGCTCATGCCTGTAATCCTACCAATCCGGGAGGCCAAGGCATGGGGATGGTTTGAGCTTGGGAGATAGGGACCAGTCTGAACAAGAGTGAGACCTCATCTCTACTAAAAATAGAAAAAGCTAGCTGGAAATGGAGGTGCACACCTGTAGATTCAGCTACTTGAGAGGCTGAAGTAAGAGGATTTCTTGAGCCCAGGAGTTTGAGGTTGCTGTGAGCTATGACATCATGACACTCTACCCAGGGTGAAAGAGTGAGACTCTGTCTCAAAAAACAAAAGAAAAGAAAAGAAAAAGTAATGAATCCCTAGTACACTCATCAAATTGGAAGACTCTCTATGCTGAGGAAAAGAAACCTGGCATAAAGGAGTACCTATTATACGTAATTGACAATGTGTTAATTTTGCTGCTCTTTATTTATTTTATGTCCTACATTTGTACCATTCACCTCCTCCCGACACCCCTCCCAGTTTCTCACTACCACCACCACGCCTCTCTCTACCGCCAGGAGACCCACTTTTTCCACTCCTCCATATGAATTAGAACATGTGGTATTTGTCTTTCTGAAGTTCCAGAACACGCAACATTAATCTATGGTGGTAAAATTACAGCAGAGGTTGCTAGAGTAGGGAGAAATTGGCTGGGATGTGAGGGAACTTCCTGGGGGGATGGAAATACCTTGATAGGAGTATCGTTACTCAAGTACATATACTGTTTCAAAACTCATCTAACTGTATGCTTAATATTTGTGCATTTCACTGCATATACCTCAATAGAAAGAAGAAAAATACTTCCTACTGCTACTTGAGATTGGTTTGTAAGTAGCTATTGGTGAGTAGGAGAAAGAAGAGTGACTAAACCAAGAGTAACTAAGCTAGTAAACTAAGTCAAGTCATTTCCATCTGATGACTGGAGCTTTAAGGCACAATATTATCATGACATAGAAACTCCAAAAACCCGTGGAAGGCAGGGTTGTGGGCTGGAAAGCTGGGCTTTCTGGAAGCACATTCAGGGAGAATGAACACTGAAGGAGAGTGAAAAGG
>NW_003852438.1:4120844-4148857 GCF_000181295.1 Otolemur garnettii | reverse complement strand
GAAGGAATTATACCCATACAAATGTGAGTAATCAAATATTTTAAACGCTATTTTTAAAAGCTGATATAAACTAAAATTGGCAAACACGAGAAAGAATCAGTTGTGGAAGAATTATAGTCCCTGAAATAATTTTTTAACACCCCAAGTGACTATAGAGTCTAAATTAGATGCAAAGAATGGATTAGTGGATTTGAAAACAGTGCTGAGAAACCTCCCAAAACACAGCGTACAAAGACAAAGATGATGATTTTTTTAAGGACGGTTACAAGACGTGAAGGATGGATCAAGGAAGGAACTCCAGTGGGGGCCTTACAGACTAGCAGAGATACAATAGCTGAAAAAATAATAAAATGTTTTTTCAAAATTGGAGCAATGTCTAAATCCTTCGATCAAAAGTACATTCTGTGTACTGAGCAAGATAATAAAAAATAAATCCACATCTAGACCAGAGTAATGGATCAGAGAAGAATAAAGGATTAAGATAATACCGTAAAAGTCTCCAAGTAGAAAGGACAACTAACCTACAAGGGAACAGGAATTATCCAGACAGCAGATTCCCATATACCACGGCAGACGCCAAAAGGCAATGTAACATCTGTCACGTTAGAATCTTACACTCGGCCAAATAGTATTTGAAGGTGAGGGCAAAATAAACTTATTGGAGATACAGAGCAGAAACAATTTTACCACCTGTAGCTCTTTGCTAAAGGAGGTTTTAAAAGATTGCTTCAGCAAGAAGTGTAATTTAAAATATATTAATTTTACTGCTCTTCATTTATTTTATATCCTATGTTTCTGTTTCCCCAGAGAGGAAACATAAGATACAAAGTAAATACACAAGAACTGATCGTTTTTGTCAGCACATTTTAATTCTTGACTGTTCCTTTTAAAGTTATCTTTCAAAAAATGGTTACTTGGGTTAATTTTCCCCTCTCTCCTTGAGTGTGGTTATGTTATTCGTTTACAACACAGGTTCATTTGTTTTTGTGGGTATTCTTTTTTTTAAATTGATTTGTTTGCTTGTTTTAAGACAGTATGTGAAAACATAGTTCCAATATTCAGAACTCTTCAAAAAGGTTTACCCAAAGAAGTGTTGCTCCTCTCATCTCTTCAACTCTGTTCTTCCTGCCTCATCTTTTTCATGACAATTTCCACCCCCTATAGGCGACCAAGCTCATTGATTTCGGATCTATCCTCCCTATGTTTCTTTCTCCACAAATGAACAGACATACATGTATTTTCTTATTTCTTCCTCTTTCTGAAAAAGTAGTATCAGTAGAGGAGCCACCTTGATCCATTAAGTACCTTACAATAAATAGCTTTGTCTTTCAGAAGGAAAAGTTTGAAATCTCAATCCTTTCCTTCTCAGAAGTCCATTGTGGGTAAGTTGATTATTTAACAAATTTACCTATGCTGACCTCAAAAATATTCAAAGGCATTTACCAATAAGAATGGGGGGAGAGGGTAATATAGAATGGAGATGTGATCTCACTCTGGATAAAATGTTATATGATGCTACCTTCAAAATGTTGGCTGGTGCACCTTGAATTAGTCGATGGATATTATGATGAACCTTCCTTGAAGAAATGTGATTCAAAGTGACCCGATGTTTTTACTGCTTGAACCAGCTTCCACAACATATCTACGACAAAGTATTCCTTTCTATGGGTGGACTTATTGTTCTATATGGTCAAGGAAAAATCTTTTTGAATGGGGATTCTGTGACCATTCACACAAGCTCTGCCTCTCAGTGTTGTACAAGCCACAAATTTCAGAAACTCACCTTCTTTGTCTTCGGCTAAGTAAAAAATTTTGAAATACTTAGAGGCCAGGGAGGACATTTTTAGCACTTCACTGGAGCCTTCTGTCAACATGGGCTATGATCCATTAGTCAATATTCTATGGCTGTGGTTCTTCAACAAACCAGACGAGATCTTGTTATATTATTTGTCTTTTTATTCCTGACCTTACTTCCCTGAGAAGTTAAACATTCTCTGTAGAGTCCAAACTAAGAACAACTCTTACCATATTCTTTTTGAGGATTCAGTTATCAAACAATAGTCCAATTAAACAAATGTAAATTTCTCTTTTGGGGAGTGGAGAGGGAAGCTAAGTGGATTCATTGGTCAACAAGAATGAGAGAGAACATCCTGTTATATTTTAACCAGTGTGTTAAAAAGACTCTTATGCAATCAATTTTGGGGCCTTTCTCTTCGGAGTAAATTCTTGCAAAGAAAATTGCTGTTGAGATGAAACTTTGTAGCTTTGGAGTCCTTGTAGCCATCATCCTCTCCTGGGAGCAGCATGTCTTCTCGTTTCAGAGGTAACCCATGGAATCCTAGACTGTGGTGGGCCAGCTCCTACACTTGTTAGCCTCACGGCAAATCAACTCAGTGCCCTGGGCTGGGGAAACAAATGCTGAAGTTTGAAGGTCAGCGCTTTCAGAAACTTTCCAAGTTGCCCTGACAAATCAATGAATTTTCGGATAGTAGACTCTTACTACCGAGGGGGTCTTTTTTCTTTCCTGGATGTATTATTATTACTGAGAGGACCCCAGATGATATGTATATATTCAGTGGCTATGGAGATTAAAGAAATGGAATCTTTGATGAAAGTAATTATTTATACCCTAACCTGTCACATGATTTATGTTTTTTCCTGTCTTCACCTATAAAATATGTTACCTACGGATCATTTATTTTCCTTTTGTACATGGAACACAGGGAGGGGGAGAAGGTAAGATAGGTTTGGGTCATGTGTGGCTATTCAGCATGGACTATGAAAGCAAGCATAGCTGTGTTATAAAGAGCACATATTTGAACATATCTAACTCTTTGCTTAGGACAGTAATTCCCTTAGGATTTTCTTCCATAAATTAAGAAGAACACAAATGAAGTCATGCCATAGCATATATAATACATGGAGTGAATAGTTCCAGGGTACACGTTATGTTGTAATTTATTAACTAGCCAGTTTGTAGGAGTTTAGTCTTTGAAATTGTTTCCCCGGGAATCATCTTATTTTTTTCTTTGTTTGTCTATGACCCCTTTCTTCTTCAATTAGCTCTGAGACGGATCCTTTCCCTTGCATGAGTGAATGCAAAGATAAAAAAAAAAAAAAGAAAGACACAGGCAAAGGAACATATCAGAGACAGGGAAAATTCTACTAAAATTTTTTTTGAATTATAAATAACCATAGGACAACAGTTCAGAAAATGGACCTTGAGTTATGAACCTGAAGCTGTGTTTACTCATGATTCCTGAACTAACTGTATTAGGTTGATTCTTTTTTTTCAAGATGACTGTCAAGTGTCAAGCAACGAATTCTATCATCAAGTAATTGTTATAATTTACCTGACATCAGGGCCAAAATTGCTGCAATAATTGGTGACTTAGGTCCCTATATTTTATCAATAAATCAGAAGAGTGTGATTCTAAGATTCTTGCTAATTCAGATATTCCATAACTTCATGTTTGGTTTTAATTAAGGGAAAGAGGAGAGGGAAGGAACAAAGCTGATATCAACATGTTCACCTTGGTTACTGCAATCAAGGCAAGTAATATTGACAGTGAAGGGGAAGGGAGGAAACCTTTGGTTATTTAAGCACCTACGTTTGCCCTATGCTTGTGTATTTCTAAGACCTAGGCACTTAGAAATGTTATTTGTTTAAATCCTTGCAATTCTACACTCTAGGGATCTTTACTGACAATTTACCGAGGAGGAAACAGAGCCTCGGGAAAAGTAAATCATTTGCCTAAGATCAAGCAATATGCGTAGAGTTTTGATTTGAACCTCCTTTAGCCTCATTTCAGCTAAAAAAATCTAGAAATTAGGAAGAAAGGCAGTATGAAGGAAGGTCAGATTTAGTCACAGCAAGTTAGAGAAGACAGTCAGTTCTGAATATAGTCTGGTGGCCTGGACTGGAGGTTCCATGTCACAGTCCTCCTGTACTAGCTGTTCTAAACTGGGTCTCAGTGTCAGCCCCACATGAGCATTGTCAGCACTGGCCGTCTCGAGCTTGATGTGGGTGGGTGGATTCAGTGCAGACTGCAGACCCTCCCCACCATCTTCATCACAGAGTGACCTAAACTCCTGGATAGGAGAGCCCATAGCCAGACCCACCCAAAGCTTTCCCACATCTCCTCAAAATGAGTAAGTATATAGCAGCTTAGTGGGGCTACATACAATGCAAATAAGGGAAATAGACAAAAAGAAAACAATGAAAAAATGAGTGAGAAAATGGCCTCATGTTGGGTTTTCTTACTATGATTTGCTTCAGCTTATATTCTTCAAGCTGATTGATACTTATGCCTGAAGAAAGGAATGAGAATACAATTATATTTTAACCAAATAATATCATACATTGGAAATATTTGTTCCAATATCATACATTGGAAATATTTGTTCCAATATTTGTTCCAATATCATACATTGGAACTATCTGCACACTGTGAAGGTCCTTGTGCATGGGGGCCGGGGGGAGTTCATTATAGGCAGATACGTATCTGAATCCTGGCTCCCATCCCTTCTAGAAATAACATGGCAGACTTTTCTTTCTGTGAGTAAAAATAATTTTTTTTTTTTTTAACCAGGCTTCTGAGCTTTTGCTTTTTTAGGAGTAGCCTATCACTGAGCTAAAAAGGAAATCTAATTTCATTCAGAGCCACAGACTTTGATAAATTATTTCTGGGAGCAAGAATATAAACCCTTCCGAAGAGAATTGACTTTTCCTAAAGCTAGTCTCTGTTATTGTTTTGTTTTTTGTTTTTTTTTTGTTTTTTTTTTTTTTGTTGTGATCATTTTCCTAATAACAGTTTGTATTCAGGCAATCTTTTAGCAGTTGATTTGTGGGTGCACTTTGATAAATGTCATCAGTGAAATGCCCTAGAACAACACCACCACCACAAAAGTTTCAAAGGCATGAATACCATATGTCAGAGAGAAAGGCAGCCCCCAAAACCTATTTCCATATTTACTTGCTTTTAAAAGCTAAACACTACGGAGAGTAAAAATAAAATACTAGCGAGAATCTTGTAAACAGAGACATTAATTGTACTGTGCAATGATTACCTAAGCACTGCCTATCGGCCCAGGCTATTTGGAAAGAAGTGAGGAAAAGCCGGAAGGACAGAAGGAAAGGAAATGGCAACTGGAGGACGATTGAGGATAAAGAGGTTCTGAATTATTATTAGAACACAGAAGTGTTCCTTTTATTGACTTCAGATACTATCTGGCTACCTAGAGCCGAGCTTATGCTCTTTTACTTAGCGCCTGATGATGAATTATTTTCATCTCAAAGAACTGGCCACCAGTGGCCTGAAAACACTGTAACGTGCAAAACAAAATTACAGCCTCGGGCTATGTTCCATTGTTCAAAGGGCCCTCGCTAGCTTTCTCAATTCACAATCATCTTTCACAACTGTGACAAGTGTGAACTTTCTCCTATAAACTATAGTACCAGTATCAGACACTGATGAGTATAATTGTAATCATAATCCTTGGAAGAGAAGGAACAGAGGCAGTGTTGCATGGGTATTGAAAGCTCACAGTCTGGCTAGTATAGCAGTGAGTATAAAATAGATAAAATCTTAGGATCTGGAGAGTTGGTCTGGAATCCCAGATCTGCTACGGACTAGCCAAACAGACTCGGACAAATCACTCCCCTTCTCTGAGCCTCACTTTACTTCTTGTGTGAAGTGACCTGCTATTTCCTTGTGCTTGTACTTTCCATTCTATTTTTGGTGCAAGTTTATTTTTTTTTTCTCACATGGCTAATGTGTAAACACTGTAACTGTAGTATTCAGATCAAAACACATCTTTATGTTTCATCATCCCATGTTGCCCCATGGCTTTCTACGTAGTGCGGCTTTCTATCTTTCCTGCATTTATAGAGAAAGTTAGGAAATTTTATGGCTTTTCTGCCCACGCTTAAGTAATTGACAGTCTTTGGATCACATGAAAAATACAAACAGCCTCAATTCAGAAATTAGAATGTCAGCTCTAACAAAGATATTATTCAAATATCTCAGTCTTCGTTGTTGAGAGAAAAACTCTGGATGAATTAAATTTAACAGAGTTCAACTGAGCCAAGAACAATTTGTGTATCAGGTTCAGAGCTCTGCTCAGCAAGGTGGGCAGGCAGCATTTATGGACAGGAAATGAAAGGGAGACACAGAAGTTGATTGGTTCACTGGGGCTCAGTTTTCCTTCGTTGCCCGCTGTGATTGGCTGAGACTCACCTAGTTGTCACAAACACACACACAAAAGTATTCATACATCAGGTTGTAGTTTGGTTTGTAGGGACTCATTATGGAAGCATCCTTATGCCAAATTTAGTTTAATTTATCATTACCTACAGGAAAACAATTGCGCTAACTCTTTCACACACTCCTTAATCTTTTTCTTGAGTTTTAAATTCTTAGAGTTGTGTGAGACCCTGTGTTGGGGAAATTGTCTGGACCAGCAGAAATAGTACCTACTTTTCTATGTAGGTGGCTGCTTGTGACTCTGTGCTTCACCCTTAGGAATCTTGCTTCTGCCACTGTGTTCTTGCTGCTGAGATCCCACCATCCCTTTAGGTGGCCCTAGTGGGCAGCATCTGAGTTATAACTGCCTGATAAATGAAGTGTTTCTTCTTTTGGTTGTAATTACTATCAAGCCAACTGAAGACCAGCCACAAGCAAGTTTAGCTTTCTCCAGGGCAAGCCAGACACCAGCCTTGTATCTTTAACCTTGAGGAACATTAAATTCTCCCACTGTCTCCTGGAAGTCCTCCCTGCTAGGTTTAGGAAGGGATTAGCAACTTAGCAACCCAAACTTCATCCCTTTGGGGAGGGTACAGACTTATAGAATGAAAAACTTACTCCAAAAAAGTATCTTCACAAATCTCTCTACTCTGACTGCTTTTCATCGCCTCTCCCTGAGTGGGGGGTGGGGGGTGGTGCAGAATCATACAACCAGCTTTCAAAAATTATAAATTCTACATAAAGCCATCCCATTTTTATTTAACACATTGCCTATTCTGTTGGCACTTCTGTCAAGTCCAATATAGAAAGAGGCCACTTCATCACAAGTTGAACTTGGACATGTCAATATATTTGTGGTGAATTTTAACCTTATAATTTTGCTCCTTAACATTTTCTAACTTTTTTGAATATTTTCTAAACTATTTTTCTCCTTAAGAAAGAGGCCATTTGCATAATAAGTTTTTTACTTTTATATTTTCTCCTTTTGTTGACTGACTTCGGTACTTCTCCTTTAATACACCAGATTTGTCTTTAGCACTGTTCACTTGACATTCTTTATTATTGTCAATGTAACAGTTCTCTATCATACTGCCTTGTAAGAATTAAATACAAATGTCTACAAAGCACTTAGCACAATATCCAAGTTAGTAAATATCAATGAGAGAGAAGAAAAGTCCCCCCAAATCTTATCTTCTAGTCAACACGAGACTTCCTCTATATAGAATTGAAATTCAGCCTCTATTTAAATAATGGAGAGCTCATTGCTCTCCATCTCGTTGGCTCAGCTTCTTAGGAAGTTTACTCTAAAATTATAATGTAAGACCTCCCATCTCATTGTTAGCTCAACTTCTTAGGAAGTTTACTCTAAAATTATAACGTTTTCATTATATTAATTCTTGCTTCTTTATACTTTACATCAAAATAGAACTTTGAGTTTTCCATCTCTTTTGTTTAAGTTCTCAAAATGGTACCCAGCCACCTAGTAAATGAAGACCACAGTCCTGACCCCAGCATTTAAGACCCTTATGAACAGGTCCTAGCCTGTCATTCATCCTGGCTTTATTTTCTGGTACATCTCAACATAGACCCCATATTCCTGCCCACTTGTATCACTTGCGTTCCTTGAGCTCTGATTTTATTTTTTCACTTGTGCATTTATGCAATTTCATCACCCATTCATTTATCCAAATTCTACCTATTTTAGTCTTATGCCACTTTCACCTTCACCACTGTATCCCACTGTCCCCTTCACCTATCAAATAATACCTGTCTCAGAAGTCCAACTCAGAATATCTCCATTGTCTGACTTACCACCTCTGCCAGAAATGATTTCTGACTTTGTATCTCCGTAGCAGAGTATTTATACCACTCATGTCACCCTTTTAGTCTTTCATTTCACGTAGTGGGCATTTGTATCTGTTGCCGGTTAGTTCACCAGGAAGCAGATTCTGACATGAAGATTTGCACATAGGAAATTTACTGGAAAGGGATCTCAGGATCAACATCTGTGGAGGAGTGAAGGAAGGAGAATTGATGCAGCCACAACAAAGGTCTCAGCTGCTCCTACAGCGAGCTGTGAAGCTGGGCTGGCTGGCATAGTTGTCCCAAATTGGGGCAAGCAGGTGTGCCTTTGAAATCACTATTTATTAGCTATGGACTGTATTTGGGAGGGGGCCTAACCTTGGGCAGCACAACCTTCTTCAGTCAAGAGAAAGTCCTAGAAAGGGATTCAGATAACAATATCCTCTGCCAGCACTCCCAGAAGCTGAGGAAATGAGAGTTCATTAAGGATGAAGATCTGGGCAACATAACGGGACATCTGTTATAGTCCACCTTGGCACCACTCAGACCAATTTGATTCATGAGATGAGATTTGGGAGTGGCTCCTCTGGGATTCTAGTTGTTTTCTTATCCTAGAGGAAAAAGAGGAACATTAGTGAGATAAACCACATACAGCCTCCACAGCTAAAGCTAGTCTTGAGATCATCATCAATCCTTGTCCTTCCTTTCTCTACCACCCATTTTGTTTTCCCTTCATATTTGGCTAGCACCTGTTTTTGTGCAGGTAGTTTACCTGGTTAGACGGCTCACATCTTCAACCCCCAAGGGTCTGAACCCCAATATCTGTTCCCTTTCAGGGCATGGTTGCTGCTCATGTCTGTATACATCAAAATTGGACAGAGGAGTGTTAGAGAATCCCTAAATGTATCCACTTGGATGCTAAGCATTTATTCCCCTGCCACACCCACTGTGTAGCTGCAGTCCCCATGTCCTGATGATGATCAAGGTCAATTGCCCCTCCAGCATAGTAACGGGAGCAGATGAGCTATTGGCATGAGGACATGGAAATAGCTGGGTAGCAGTAACATTTTTCAGTTTAGTAAGACTCTTGCTATGCCCCTTGCAGAAGGATTTCTCCTCTGGAAACCAGAACTTTTAAATGTATAGAACCATATTTGTAGATTAAATGTACAAATTCTCCAAGTGACTCACAAGGAAAGATGGCAGATGGAGCCAGTCCAGCATGGTTTCTGGAACCATGTGCTAAACCTAGTAAGGACACAGCATAACATAATGATAACTGACTTAAAGTGTGTACTGTATCCCGGAGGATATTGCATTTTCCAAAGCTACTACCTCAGTTAGTCCTCCAACAAGCCATTCCAAACGCTGTGTCAGCAGCTCCCAGGTGGTGTGGTATGTGATAGGCACAGTGGATTCTATGGTAATGTGCCCGTTTCGTCACCTCCCCTATTGTATGGCTTGATCTGATAATGATGTTAGTGGGATCTTGTATCAGTGAACTGGACTCTCTGTAAGCCCTTATATGGTGATGCTGCTTGTGGTTCTTGAGCAGTGAGGCAAATCCACATCCAGAGTAGAAGAGGACAGATGTAGTCACTTTGTCACCAAGTGGTTGATTGGTCTCCTTGAGGAATGGTGCTGATTCACGGGGCTCAACTTTGGTCTTTGCTGCTGGCAGGTTAGACAGATACTTGGCAACAGCAATAACTAGATCAATCTTGATAAGAAGAGTTCTACTTGTTGGACCCATGCATAGCTTCATCTCTGCCACCATGGCTATTCTGTTCATATGCTGTTTGTATCAGCACTGCTATGGAGGTTGAATAAGGCTGGATGACATCGAGTGGCCAAGTCATTTTGTTTATGTAGTTGTTTAATGCCTATTCTGTTGTAAGTGTTCCCTGTTAGATATTAATCTGTGATGCAAACACTTCACATGTTCTGCCCAGTCCTATGGTTCCATCCACATGCCTCATTCATTATCAAGCCTCTTTGTCCCCAATTTTCCAGTATTTCTTCTTCCAGGCTCTTGACCAGCCAGTCTAATCATCTGCCACTGACTGTGGATTCTGCATATTCTAACCTTGGACAACTTCTTTATCCACACAAGGTATATGCTGAGATGCACAGCTGAAGCTCTGCCTATGTGGGAAGATTCTGCTCTCTGCTATTTTCCAGTCACCCCTGAGTTCCTATGAGGTTGGACAATTAAGTTTTCAAACTCGTCTTAGAAAAAGTGCTACATACCTCATTGCTAAATATCACTGTGGTCACCTTTGAAATACTCCTGTTGGTCAACTGGGGGGAAATAAGGCCTCACTTCTAACACCAGGACAGATCTCAGAGCACAGAAGTGGTGGGCTTCCTTCAGTTACACATTTTGCAGCTGGTGACCTGAGAGGTATATTCTCATGGCCACACACTCCTCCATTTACTGATCATGAGGTGTCCCCATGTGAGTATTGGTGTGAGCTGGGAAAGGCACTGGTGTGACTGTCTCATGGGTGACATGTGGCCTACTCATGCAGTTCTCTCAAATTCTCTGGCCCAGCTTGTGCCTGATCCCAGATGAACCCCTTCTATCTTAAGATGGAGTGCTCATGAGCCTGCCCAACCTCAGTACATGGTACAGGTGTTGTTTCCTATCCCTGCTGAAACAAATTACCAGAAAGTCAATGGCTTAAAACAACACGAATTGATCTTTAGTTTCTATGGTTTAGAAATTCACACTGGGGCACAATAAGCTAAAATCAAGGTGTCCACCAGGTCTGCGTTCTTTTCTGGAGGCTTTTGGGGAAAATTCATGTTCTTGTTTTTCCAGCTTCTAGATGCCACCTTCATTCCTTGGCTTGTAACCTCTTCCTCCAGCTTCAAAGTCACCAAGTGAGTCAAGTCCTTTTCACAATGAATCACTCTGTCCTCCTTTTCCATAGTCAAATCTCCTTCTGCCTTCCTTTTCCACTTTGAAGGATCTCTGTGATGACTTTGGGCCTACCCAGATAATCCAGCATAATCTCCCCCTCTCAAAATTGATTACATGTTACCAGGTAAGGTAACAAATTCACAAATTCTAGGGAATAGGACATGGACTCTTTGGGAGACCATCATTCTGCTTACCATAGTGAGTATAACAATGCAGCTTATACTGAACAGGGCTGGCCCCATGACCACTTGTCTTATGGTCAGGCTTCTTATCTTTACCAGGATCCAGTAGCATGCCAGGAATGATTTTTCAAAAGGTATATTCTAAGCAGTGGCCTGTGCCTGAATTCCTAGCTATTCGGGAGGCTAAGACAGGAGAATCACTTGAGCCAGGAGTTCAAGGTGGTAGTGTGCTATAATTATGCTGTGAGTAGCCACTGCACTCCAGCCTGGCTAACATAAAAGACCCTTCCCCATAAAAGACCCCTGCCCCCTAAAAGAAGGTGTATCCTCACCACTCATGCCTCTAGTCCCATATGGTCTGCCAGGTCATATGGCCCAAGTGGCAGAATTTCCTTCTTTTTTTTTCTTTTTTTGAAACAGAGTCTCACTTTGTCACCCTCAGCAGAGTGCTGTGCTGTCATAGCTCACAGCAACCTCAAACTTTTGTGCTTAAGTGATTCTCTTGCCTTAGCCTCCCAAGTAGCTGGGACAGGGTACCAAAATTTGAACCTTTCTGCTCTCACCTTTTCACAAAGATGGTAGCTTTTCAGGTTAGATAATAGATGGACTGAAGCAGTGTTTCTGAGTGAGGCATATTCAGCATCCTAGAGGTCTTCTAGGAAGTGTGCTCCCTTCTTTGTCATTGGAAGCATAAGTTGAAATCATCTGTCCTTTATTTCACAGGGTAAGTCCCAGCTTATCCCAGAATACTAGACCCCTAAAATTTCTCTGATGTGACAGGCCCTTGATTCCACTGTACTTGCCACTCTTTGCTTATCTGGCTCAATATTAACATGATGTCATTGATACAGAGGACTGGCTGTCCAGATAGGCTAGTTCCCTTTAGATTGAATTATCACAGAGACTAACAAAGTTAATTAAAGCTGAAACAAGACTGTAAATATAAACTGGTGTCTGTCCAAACTGGATGTTATCTGCTTCTGAGGCTTCGTTCTGGCAGGGATGGACAGCTAATGGCTTAATACCATTGTCTTGAGGCTCTGCCCCAGCAAAGATGCCAAAGCCAGCACAGTGGCTGTGATAGAGACCCTTAGTTGGTTGAGTTTTGTTGTCTACTATCATCCTCCTGGATCCATCTGGTTTTTGTGGCAACCAGGTAGCAAATTAAATGTGGATTTGATGGGAACTACTATCTGTGCATCCTTTAGGTCTTTAAGGGTGGTACTAATATCTGCCATCCCCCTCCATGTGTTTTGTAAAAAATGTTGCTATCTTAGCAGGGAAGGTGGGCAATTTTAGAGATTTCCTTTTGGCTTTTCCCACTACGAGAGCTCTTACCCTACAGGCAAGAAACCAATATAGAAGTTCTTCCAATTATCTAGTCTGTCCATTTCAATCATATATTTGGGTTCAGGAAAATGATCATGGGGGAATCCATGGATACAGTTCACCCCTCTAAGCTAGACTGAAGCTAAGGCTGACTCAGGATTCCCAAGTTCCAATGTCAACTTGGACCCTGTATCCAACAGAGCTCAAAATACCATTTCCCCAGAATGTAGTTACCTGAGCAAATTACCATTGTTCTCACTGGGATGGGATTAAAGGAGTCAAGACCCTTTTAGATACTTTATATACTGTGGCAGGGTCTTCCTTCATGGGGACCTGACTCTTCCTTCAGGCAAGAAATTCTGAATATAAGAACTCGCTCAGGTCTGGAAACTGGGCAATGGATTATGAACTTTGATGGAATAGCTGTTCTTAGCTTCTCTTATTATCCATCCCCCGATTTATTTTGATTGTGAAGATTGAGCAATACTTTTGTTGGCTGCTCATCTATCTCATCCCTGAGAACTCTGTGTTCTCTTAACTAACTCCATGGCTTTCTGAAGGCCATGTCCTTCTGGCTGATGCTCTGACCTTATAATAAGTGTTCTCAAGGTGGTTAAGCCCTGCCACCTGGCATCTATTAAATAGGGATCTGACTGCCTCATTGTCCCTGCTGTCAGGGATTTAGTTCCATAATAGCATGTCCTACGGTCAGCCTTCACTGTCACCTCCTGGCCTCCAAACCAATAATTAGGGTAAGTTGTAACATAACCTGGTTGTGGAAGTGCTGGGCATGTAACTTGCCGATGCTACAGGATTTCATATTCTAGTTAAGTCTTTAAGTAGTGGTACCATCATGCTGCTAGGATGGATTTTGGAAGCTTGAAGAAATTAGTGACCTGTACTAAGTGAACTAGAAACATCAAAATTGATATGGCAGATGGTAAGAAGAGATCAAAAGATTTATAGAATGGGGCATACATGTACTAGAATGAAAATATATTTAAGGCTAGAAAACCCACTGGGTGACTATGTTCTACTTGGTGGGCCCAAAGGACATTCTGTTTATTAAAACAATAAGAAATGGTGCTGATGAGATGAGAGAGTCATCAGCATTTTTGAGAAGTTTGGAAGTGGCTTTTTCACAAAGTAGTCTTTTTCTCTTTTTCCTTTTTAGAGAATGTCTCGCTCAGGTGCGTAGGCAGGAGGACAGAGGTGTCATAGCATACTCTTAAACTCAAACTCCTGTGCTCAAGCAATTCTCCTGCTTCAGCCTCTGGAGTAGCTGGGACTACAGGCATTTGCTACCACACCCAACTACAAAGTAGTTTTTTAATAGAATATTTTTCTGCCTGAATAAATAAAAGAATAAGACTTCTTTTTGGTTGAAAAGTAAATAATATTAAAAAGCATAAAATTAAAGAAAAAACACCAAAATTTAAATACCCTGGGAAATTATCTTTAACATTTGGGTAATCATTCTTTCATGCACTCACTATGCATTTAGTATATCCCTCTGTATAATTTTACATTAGTTGACTATCATATCTCCTATCAGCACATTAGATAGCTTTCTTTTTCTTTTTTTTTTTGAGACAGGAGCCTCAAGCTGTCCCCCTGGGTAGAGTACCGTGGCATCTCAGCTCACAGCAACCTCTAACTCCTGGGCTCAAGTGAGTCTCCTGCCTCCGCCTCCCAAGTAGCTGGGACCACAGGCACCCGCCACAATGCCCGGCTATTTTTTGGTTGCAGCCATCATTGTTGTTTGGCGGGCCCGGGCTGGATTCGAACCCGCCACCTTGGGTGTACATGGCTGGCGCCTTAGCCACTTGAGCCACAGGCACCAAGCCTAGATAGCTTTCTTTAAAAAATAATCTTACTTGCTTCCCCACCCAATCCTATGGTTGCCATTCCTCACCCTCCAAATCAATGTTAACAGTGGTATTTATTTATAATTTTCTCTTGCCTTTAACACATGTAGTGTTTCTTTTTCTTTCTAATTTTTTTCCAAAAATAATTTTTTTCTAAATTTCATAAAGTTCTCCACATCTTGGTTCTTTCCTTTAATACATTATGTAAATGCTTCCCAAGCCTTCAAGTAAACTGTCATCAAACTCACTGTTTATAACAACTGAAACCATTCTAGAATGTGGAGACACCACCACCATGCAACAATTCTGTTACTTAGAAGCATTCACATAGTTTTTAGTTCTTGTGACTATGAATAATGCTGCAATACACATCCTTGAACATGTGTCCATAAGCACTGATTGAATATTTTACCCTACACTTGTATCAGAGACTGATATAAAATATCCAAGTCTATAGTTTCTGTAAGTCACTTTTTCTCTCTTCTGATAATCGAGTCTCCAAAAGCTTCCTTCCAGAAGTTAGAATCCTTTAGTCAGGATTTTTGAAATAAAACCATCCTTTATCCTGTAATCAAAGTTATTCATGTAAGTCACAACTCAAATTATGTCACTGTCTTAACCTAATTGCCTGCAAGATGAAGTCCAGATTTCTCAGCATCCATTCAAAACCTTCTCTGGGGGAGAACTAACAAAACTTTCCAAACGCACTTCTGCTTAGCTACCATTCTCTTCTGCCCTAAACCCCTGTATCCTGCACTTGGAGCCATGAACAAGTGCCATTTCCCCAGCTGTGCTCTTTCGTGTCTTGCCATTGGGCCTTTACACACTCTTAGATACTGTTTCTTACCCAGTTTTACTCTCTCTTTTGTGACCCTTTTGCTAATAATGACAAATAGAAATAATCATAATCTCCTTTGTGCTTCTAGAGGTCTTGGTATAAGGATAATTAAATAATTTTTTTATTTGCAATACTTTAGATTTGTAGAAGGTTTGCCAGGATAATACAACTATATATATCCTTCATTCAACGTATGCTAATATAAACATCTTACATTACCATGCTATATTTTTCAAAACTGAGAAACCAACTCTGGTGCCTTACTATTAACTAAACTCTGGACTTCATTTGGATTTTACCAGTTTTTTGGTCCTTTTTATGTTACAGGATCCACTCCAGGATATCATGTAGGGTTTAACCATCATGTTGTTGTAGTCCAAAGTCTTGGCTGCCATTGCTTCATACGTTTTGTCCAGTTTTTTAGTTGCTTCAGAAAGGAGGGGATATCTGGTCCCTTTTTCTCCAACTGGAGAGACTGGAAAGAAAAGTCTAAGATTAGTTTTAAATAAAGCAAGAAAAAATCATTAAAAGACATTCATCTTCATATTTCAGGGGCAATATTTGTTTGAAAAGAAAAAAGAAACCTCATTAAATTAAATTAAAAGGCTCCCCTTTAGCAAACACCACCAATATAGCTTAATTTTAATTTAAATAAAGTAGTTCTTATGAGTTTACTCAGAAGTATGTAAAATCTGGTAATATCATGTTTGATAATGAGAGTCCAGGCTCAGCGCCCATAGTTACGTCACCAGCCACATACACCAAGACTGACGGGTTCGAACCTGGCCCAGGCCAGCTACACAACAATGACAACTGCAACAAAAAATAGCCAGGTGTTGCAGCAGGGTCCCAGGCTACTTGGGACGCTGAGGCAAGAGAATCACTTAAGCCCAAGAGTTTGACGTTGCTGTGAGCTGTGATACCACGGCACTCTACCGAGGGTGACATAGTGAGACTCTCTCAAAAAATAAAAAAAAGAGTCCACATATATCTGCAATCCCTCACCTCGCGCTCCTTCTGTCTCTTCATCTAACATAGTTCTCACCTGCAATCTGGAGGGAAAGCTGCAGATATGATAAAATGTATTAAAAAATTCTTTCCTTCCTGAGTAAGTGGTAGGTGAAAATAAAGTAAATCCAAGTTGAGTCACATTAATCTATTGCTTTGGCTGTGCAAGAATTACTAAGAATTCCTTCCAACCCTACCTAGCAAGATTTGCAAAGTAGAAAGAAATATCATAAAGCAAGGGCGAGAAAACAGATTAAACTTAGTGTTATCTTTTTTAAAATACCTATTAATATAATTCACAACATTAAGACATTAAACCAAAACACTCATGTTTTATAAAAACATGTAAAATTTACACCCATTCATGATAAAAACTCATAGTAAAGAGCAGAAGGAATTTCTTAAACTGATAAAAGACATTTATCAAAAACCAACATCACGCCTGGAGGCGGCGGCTCTTACCTCTAATCCTAGCACTCTGGGAGGTCGAGGTGGGTGGATTGCTTGAGTTCAGGAGTTCAGAGACCAGCCTGAGCAAGAGAGTGAGACCCTTGTCTCTAAAAAAAAATAGCCAAGTGGTGTGGCAGGTGCCTGTAGTCCCAAGTACTCAGGAGGCTGAGGCAAGAGGATCCCTTGAACTCAAGAGTTTGATGTTGCTGTCAGCTATGATGCCCCAGCATTCTACTGAGGGTGACAGAGTGAGACTCTGTCTCAGAAGAAAAAAAGAAAAAACCTACAGCAAGCATTCTAATGGTGGAAACTTTTCTTTTTATTTTTTGAGACAGTCTCAAGCTGTCACCCTGGGTAGAGTGCCTGGGTGTTACAGCTCACAACAACCTCAAACTCTTGGGTTTAACTGATTCTCTTGCCTCAGCCTCCAAGTAGCTGGGACTATAAGTGCCCTCCACAATGCCTGGCTATTTTTTTTGTTGTTGTTGCAGTTGTCATTGTTGTTTAGCTGGCCTGGGCCGGGCCGGGTTCAAACCTGCCAACCTGGATGTATGTGGCCGGTGCTCTACCCACTGAACTACAAGCTCTGTGTAATGGTGGAAACTTAAGGCGTTTCTTAAAAAAAATATGAATCACTCATTTTATCTCTACTTGTATTCAACATTGTAGTAGTATAGTCCTAGCTAACACAGTAAGAAAAGAAGAAGAAAAATAAATTACAAACATTGAAATGAAAGAAGCAAAACCTACTACGTGCAGTTTGCTTGCAAAGAGAAAAATTTCCCAAACATCTGGATTTAAATTATCATGATTGCCAAAGGAGCTAGATTGAAAATTAGCATCTAATAATCAGTTTTATTTCTATATCTCAGCAAAAAGAGCTAAATGATAGAATATTAAAAATGACCATTTCCTAAAGACAAAGGACATTTGTTAGAACAGACATAATTTTTAAATGTGCAACATCTTTCTGGATATAATTACAAAGCTGTTTTGAAGGTTATTATAACGAGCTATACAAATAGATAAATCTGCTGTATTTCCTGATAAAAGGATTCAGAATCATGAGTATATCAGTTTTCCCTAAATTGTCAATCTATAAATTCAGTATAATTCTAATGAAAATTCAAAATGTGTTCATGGCACACGATAGCTGATTTTTAAAATTTATGTGGAAAAGCAAAGGAACAAACCAAGAGGCTGTTAAAAAACACTGGAGTAGGTTGCGCATAGTGCTCAGACTTGTAATTCCAGTGCCTTCGGAGGCCCAGGTGGGAGGAAAACTTGGCCAAGAATTTGAATAGCATAGTGAGTCTTCATCTCTTAAAAAAAAAAAAATTTTCAAAAGTAACCAAGTTTGGTGGTGTGAGCCTGTAGTCAAAGCTACTCAAGAGGCTGAGGCAGGAGAATCTCTTGAGCCCAGGAATTTGAGGTTGCTGTGAGCTATGATGATGTCACACACTCTAACCTGGGCAATAGAGTAAGATCCTGTTTAAAAAGTGGGGGAGGGAGGAGAAGGAAAGACAGGAAGCTTGGTCTATAAGACTTAAGGTATTAAGATTAAGAGGGTGAAGCTACAGTCACTGAGATGAGTAGTATTGGCTCAAAGACAGAGAAATAAACCAATAGAACATAATGGATAGACAAGTAGCCCAGAAATAGACTGCCTTATATTAGCGAGGGTAATCCTTGATTATGCTATAATTCGTACTAACTATTGATATTAATAATAAAACCCGAAATAGCTTTACTTAACACAATAAAGAGTTAATTCTGTGTTAGTCTGTGTGGGCTGCTATAGCAAAAATACCTTAAACTCCATGGCTTATAAATAACAGAACTTTATTACTTACAGTTCTTTCTGGAGGCTGAAAGTTCAAGATCAAGGCATTTGGCAGATTCTGTGTCTGGGAAGGGCCTGCTTCCTCACAGACAGCATCTACCTCCTTGCAAGGTGGAAAGAGGAGGGATTTCTTTTGTAATCCCACTCATAAGAGCTCTGACTTCATGACCTAATCACCTCCTAGAGGCTTCACTTCCTAATACCATTATCTTGGGGGTTAGGATTTCAACATATAAATTTTGATGGGGACACAAATATTCACGCTATAGGAATTTCACACTTATATCACCAATGGACATAGGTCTCAGGACTCTTCTCTGACTTGGAGTTCTTGTTTGCTTCCATTTGCAACTCACCTTGCTTCCAGCCACAAGATGAGAGAGAGTGCGTGCATATGATGGCACACCTGTTCTCAACTGCCTCTCAGGCACAGAGTCTCACCACGGCCACATGGAGGGCTGAGAAATGCATAAATGCAATTTTTCTGTGTGTCCAGGAGAAGGCAGTGGTGTCTTAAACCAGCATTTCTCTGCCAAACAGTATGGAAACTTGATAGATGAAAAAATTGACATTGTGTGTCCCTGGAGAAAGTGCCAGAAATTAATACATTATGATAAGAAGAAAAATAGGGAAGCCAATTTCTTCTTTACACTGCATACAAATAACTCTTAGATGGATTAAAAATTTAAGGCAGGTAAAGGAGATATATGAGAATATCTTTATATCCCAGGTGTTTGGAAAGAGTTTTTAAATAACATGAATATAGAAGGAAATGATGGATAAAAATATATCATAAAGAAAAAGACAAATGATAAAGGAATAAAAGATATTTGCAATACATACAACTGACAAGGACCTAGTATTTAAAATATGGGAAGAAATTATGCTAGTCAATTACTACAAAAATACAAACAAATTAATAGAAAAAATGGGAAATGACTTGAAAAAAGCTAACATGTAAGAGAAAATATGAGTGGCCAATGATCCAATAGAAAGAAATAGCTCTACTTCATTGCTAAGTCAGAAAATGAAAATTTTAATTATGAGAAAATTCCATTTCATGATCATTTGATTGGAAAAGTTAAAAAGAGCATTAGGTGTTGGCAAGGAGGAGTAATAAAAAAATCTGTTTCATTACTACTGACAATACAAATTAATACAAAAAGATAGAGGAGTAATTTGACACTGTCTTATGAACTTAAAATTGTGCATACCCCATGAAATAGCAATTCCACTTGGAGGGAAATTCTCCCACATGTGAACTATGGCTAGAAGCTTCAATACATATGATAATCTTGAAAACACAATGGTGGGAGAAAAAAACAGATTCAGAAGAATATATATAGTTTACCATTTTTAGGAAGTTAAATGGATCTAAGTATATTGTTTAAGAATACACACAGATATGTGTCTAAGGATCCACGCTCTAAAGAAAAACAAGGAACTGAGGAAAAGGGAGAATTTAACCTTTTAGGGTAGTGGATACCTTTGTGGATGTGGAAAGGGAATAAGGTGAAGTGGAACAAATAAAGAGCTCCAGGATGTCAATGCAACTGGGTTTTTACAAGTGGAGTGATGGGTTCATAGGCATTCATTTTATTATTCAAAAAGATAGGATTAGCTTAAATTTTTTAATGCATTACATATTTAGTTTTTTAAATTAAAACACACAAACAAGAAGGAAAAGTAAGTACTCTACAAACTGATCCCTACTCAAGAGAGCAATTGCTTAGAAGCAGAAAGACTTGAGAATGTACACTCTCTTTTCACATTTAATCTGTAGTGAGATCCTCTGTCCATTTAAAACTTTGTTTCCTGTGTGAATCAAAACCACACTGAGATACCATCTAACCCCAGTGAAAATGGGTCACCTTATAAAGTCCTAAAGCAGTAGATGTTGGCACAGAGGCAGAGAGAAAGGAGCACTCATACACTCTTGCTGGGACTGCAAACTAGCACAACCTCTATGAGAAGTAGGATGGAAATTCCTTAAAGAACTTTCTGATCTTGCAATCCCTCTACTAAGTATTTACCCAAAGAGGCAAAAAGACATCTTAAAATAAAGACGCCTGCACTCCTATGTTCATAGCAGCACAATTCACAATTGCAAAGACATGGGAACTACCCAAGTGCCCATCAATACCCGAATGGATTGATAAAATGTGTATATGTATACCATGGAATACAACCCAGACATAAAAAAAGAGAGTGACTAGTATTTTTCATAACAACCTGGATGGAACTGGAGACCATTCTCCTAAGTGAAATATCACATGAATGGAAAAACAAACACCACAGGTACTCAATACTGAACTAGAACTAGTTGATCAACACCTGTGTGTTCATAGGGAAGCAAAAGTCAATGAAATTGAAGTAGGTGGGAGGGGGAAAAGGGGAAGGGTAAATTCCTACCTAACAGGTACATTGCACATTTCTGGGTGAAGAGCACGTCTGTAACTTTGACTTAAAATATACAAAAACAAACTATTTAACCAAAACGTATGTATCCCCATAATAACCTGAAGTTTTAAAAGAAGAGAATAAAATAATTTTTTTTTCCTTTTTACAATTACCTAGAAGCCCTTTCTAGGATTTCATTTTTATTTTTATTTTCACATCAAAATTCTGTTTTGTTTTTTCCCAGTGGCCAGGTTTTATTGGCTCTTCCTAGAACCTCTAGGCAAGTTCAAGTTCTGCAGAATCTTACTACAACATATGAGGTAATTTCTCCTTCATTTATGTTTATTTGGGTTTCATTTTATATGAACATTGAGTGCTGTCATCCCTCCTTTATGTTGCATGACTTATGTGTGTCTGGTATGAACTCCTCTACTCGTTCCCTTCCCCCTTCCCCCAAATCGCATGATTTTATTGGTTCCCCAAATCATTTCTTCATTTGTTCTATTGGCTTTTTAGTTAATTTCATAACAATACCTTGGGATTGAAAAGTGTGTACTTAGGGTACAATGAAAATGGTAACAAAAGTTCAATAAACTCTGCTTATATAACAAAGGTTTTGAACCAAGGACTATGCACAAAAACACAAGGAAAAATTTACTAAAACCTTTATCTCTTGGACCCAGAATGTCTAAGGTGTAGAAAATTAACAAGTGTTATAAAATGTTATGGCAGAAAACCAATGGCTCCTTGTTGGTTAGTGTTCACCAAGAAACAGATGCCAAGGCCAGAATAGAGGTGCAAGCAATTAGGAGGATACTTGTGGTAGATAAAGAAGGGCGCCTGGAGACGACAGGGAGTGCGTTCAGACCCTGATGCCGCTCTGACACTCTTGTAGGAAGAAGCATGTCACACAGAGACCCTCTGACTGTAGAGTACTTGTGAGAAAGTTTGGGCTAGGCCAGCAGTGAGTCCTTAAGCCAAAGTCGTGGGTTCTGGGAGCCCCATATTTGTCGAACGTGCCTGCATTCACACACTCACAGTGCTCAATTACTGCAGGTCTGTGGCCCTGGGGCAGCATGGCTTCAGGTCCTAGTGGACCACCAAGGCCAGCCTCTAGGGATGCCAGTCAAGTGAACTCCTTCCAAAAGCAGAGCTGAATGCATTTTCATTGCCACCAGACCATGGTAAGGGGGAAACACGGAGAGAGGAAGCATTAGAGATTTAGAATTGTAGTTCTTGTTCTGTTGCTTGTCATATGATTTTAGCAAAGTCAGCTAGGAGCTTTTATTTCTTCATCTGAATAATGAAAATAACATTTGCATCGTCTGTAGCAAAGTGTTAAAATTATTCAAGAAAACGAGTGTGAAAGTGCTTTGAAAAAGTACAGTAAAATAGAAAAACTGTCATTCTTATTGGAAGGCATTGCCCAAAGGCCATAATTAGATTACCAAAAAGGAAGAATGTCATGATAATAATTATAAGAAGAAGACATTTTTATTAAATAAAATCAATGTTTAATCAACTTTTTCTAGACAAAATTTCACTTTCTTTTAAATATCTGAGATATACATTTAGTTTTATAACTCAATCATAGATAGATTCATTCATTCATTCATTCTTCGTCTCATCAAATATTTACTAGGTATCTGACACATTCCAGGCTCTCCTCAGCAACTAAAGTTACAGAGAGGAATTTAAAAAGCTCACTACAAAATAAATGTTTATGTTATTAAGTGTGTGGATGAAAACCAGTGGCCATAAAGTGTCCCTTTCAAGTCCTTTACTGACATAACTTTTATGGGTCTAGCCACAGATGAGAATGATGTGAACAACTCTTCTTTCATCAGTTTTTTTTCCCTTAAAACTGTAGATTGTTCTCTGGCAGCCAGTGACAGCTGATATCATTGAGAAGAAAAAAGAAGTCCATTTCTTTGTGAACGCATCTGATGTAAGCAACGTGAAGGCCCATTTAAATGTGAACAGCATCATATTCAGGTAGGCATCACCCCATGCGTGCTGAGTGGCTGGGAGGCATTGGACGAGGGCCTGGTATAATTGCCTCCTGGAGTAAAAGACATTAAACATGGCATGGTGGAAGTCTCTGAAATAGACTGGTGACAAAGCCCAAGGTCCAGCTCTGTGAACTTGGTTTAACTCCTTGTGACCTCAGTCTCTTATCTGTAATGAAGGTTGGACTCGGCGGTCAGCAGAGCCTCTCACAGTCCCTTCTTTGGTTATGCCTCTGCATGCAGATGTGGGCAGCAAACGTGCCGTTCCTCGTGGTAGGCGGCTCTGCAGCATCTCTTGAAAACGCAGCTGCTGAAGGGCAGTTAGCTGCTGCTAATTCTCCCTTCGCAAAGTTGTGAGTGTTTCTGAATGGGTGGCCCCAAACTAAAAAGTGTTTTACCAGGTACTCAGGCTCTTCATAGATCCTGGGTTGGGGTCTGGCACTGCACCTACCACCTGTGTGGCCCTGTCAGAATTATTAAACTCTGTGGGCCTCGGTTTTGTAAATTAGAATTAAAAGTAGCACCTATTATGTGGATTAAATCATTTCACTTATTAAAACAGTGTATCAGGTGCAATTTCTGTTCAGAGCCCACACCCTCTTCCTTCTGGATTCTTCTGCTCATCATATCCCCTCCATATCCATTGCTCAGCTGCCAGGGTCCTTTGACTGACCTCACACCTTCCTCGAGACCATGCTGTCTTCAGTGTATCCATGGGTCGCCTTTAGATCATATGCTATAGCAATTATTAGTAACATACTATAGGTTTTACTGTTTTCCAGGAACGGCATTCAGCTTTTCTACACATTATATCATTTATTCTTTATTTAATTCTGTGAAGTAGATACTATCCCCATTATGCACAGGAAGAAGAAATTTTATTTATAAGTGAATTTCTCAAAGTCAACCAGCTCAAACATGGCAGAGTCAAATTTAGACTTTATGTGTTAGCCTAAATAGAAGTAAAGAAACCTTGATTAATATTATAGCTAATTTTCAAATTGTCCATGTCAGGTGGTAAAATACCTTAAGTTAGTTAAAATGTTTGCCTCATTGATAAAGGTGGTGCTTCTGGAGAGAAATTGCGTGAGGTGCCCTTCCCATACCGTTCCTGGTCCCTGCATTTCCATTTCTTTGACTCTGGGGAACACCAGGTATTGGTTAATGGAAAACAAAACAATACAGAAAGCAAAGGCTTTCTGCTTCTCCCCGACCTTTTACTGAAAATTGAATAATGCTATGTTACTCTGAATTGAAGAAAGGTGCATTAATCTCTAGGTTCATATAAAAGACACTGAAGACGCTTGGTGCCCGTAGCTGGGTTAAGTGGTTAAGTGGATAAGGCACTAGCCACATACACTGGGGCTGGTGGGTTTGAATCCGGCCTGAGCCTGCTAAACAACAATGACAACTACAACAGAAAAATAGCTGGATGTTGTGGAGGGCACCTGTAGTCCCAGCTACTTGGAAAGCTGAGGCAAGAGAATGGCTTAAGCCCAAGAGTTTGAGGTTGCTGCGAGCTGTGATGCTATGGCACTCTACCAAGGGCAGCACAGTAAGCCTCCATCTCGGGGAAAAAAAAGAAAAAGAGAAAAAAAAAGACACTGAAGAATCACAGCTGAGAAATGTTGATAATGGTGGAAAAGGGTGAGCTTTTGGAAGTCCTGAGAATATGCCTCATAGGAGCTACCTTTTCTCCAAAGTTACTTTGCAGACAAGATTTTATTTCTCGTTTAAACATCTGACATACACATCCAGTTTCACAGTTGAGTCATAAATACAGTATTCATTCATTCATTATCTCATCAAATATTTACAGAGCTCCTCATAGGAGCTACTTCTCCATGCAGCTGTGACGCAGCTCTACTGAAAGAGTTTGTGAATTCAGTTTATCACATTGTGAGACGGTGGTGTTTTTTACCTTGATGAACTGCTTATTAGACTTCTTAGCAATTTTCCCCCTTAATAACCTGTTATGGCTGCTATGGGCTGTATAGGGAGGTCAGTGGTCTGCCTTGACACTGGCTCACTCTCTGTTTCATCATCTAGAGTCTTGCAGGAAGATGTGGGAGCTATTATTCAACAGCAGATCTCCAACAACACGGTCAGCCCCCGAGCCTCCTCATCATACTACGAACAGTATCACTCGCTAGATGAAGTAAGCCATCACACTCCTCTTTGAAGTAACTGTGTTTATTTCATTGGCATTATCATTTCAACTGGGGGTAGTTACTAAAGAATTATAATTAGTGGAGGATGGTAAAAAGAAATCATACTTTGGTTGATTACACGTGGTAATTCATCCTTCTGTGGACATCTTCCCTGGGAAAACTGCACCATATTTGGTAAACTCAAGGATGTTTGTCCACGGCCAAGAGTATCTCTAGCTGCTAAAAGTAATACTGTATGCTAAGGAATGGAAGACTAGGACCTTTTAACTGAAACTGCTGCAAAAAAAAAAAAAATTAATAATTCAATTAATCATGTCTCTTTGCACCATTACCCCAATTTTATTCATACTAATAATTACCTTACTGAATTAAAAAAATACATTGACTAATACATATAAGTGAATATATAAGGAAATATATTCACTTAATGCTCTATAAATAATTGTATTTTATTCCTCTTAGGAGAAAGCTATTTTTACTACTACTACTACTAATAATACTGATGTTATAATCTTTAATAAATTGGATTTTTTTCTGTTAGTATTTACAGGTTCCACTTTTTCTAAAGGCAACCTGTGTAAGATGTTGATGTTTAGTTAGGATGTCAGTAAGCTTTCACATACTTCACCAAAAGCCATTTCCCTGTATTTGTTAGTTGAAAGAATAAATCCCTTGGAAGACTTTCTCTTCCGTATAGTGTACTGTAAGTAATAAAAATACCTTGATGCCTTCTGTTTTTTCATAAGCATATGATGCTATATTGCCTAATATGAGTATTTTTATCATCTTTGACAAGGTGCCCAGAAACTGTTAGAGACCATATCCGTATTTTGAAGGAATCTAAGGCATAGTTAACAAGAATCAATTTTATATTTAATCTTTAAAAGCATCTGTTCCTTCCCAATTAGTTAAACCAGAACTGGAGCTGTTAGTAGAATCAGTGTGCCTCGCTGATTGATGGGGGTCTTAAAGTGGCATCCCCCTCCTTTATGTCTCCTACCCTACATCTGTTCCACCTAGACCATTTCTCTCCGGCATTCATACAAGCACTGCAGGAGCAGACTTGATGCTAAGAGGCATGATTTGCAAAACACAGAAGGTGAAAATGTGAAGTTTGGTAGGGAAAGAAAAATGCCTTAAATGAAAGTATTTTAAAATATTTTTCTGTTATTTATTTATTTGGAACATGGATTTTAATGTGAGGGCAGACCAAAGAGGCAGCTGCGGAACAGAGCTTTGGGCCAAGCTGAGCTGCACAGGGCCTGCAGGGGCGTCACTCTACCTCCCTCTGTCATTTCATAACGCCTAAGTTTTTTGCAAAACCTGAGTAGGTGTCAGAGGCCTGCTTAGCAGTCTTGCCGGTGGTTTCCTGGGTGGGACTGGTCAGCTGGTCCGTGGCTTTCTGTCCAGCCTGGCTTGATCCACCACTTGAACTGTTGCTCCGGCTGCTGTCACCGCTTCCTGGGCTGTCTCCTCCACCTGTTGCTTCAGATCCTGTAAACCCATGACTGCAAGGGTCTGTAGGGTTGTCTAAGGCAGTCGCAGCAACACTGGTTCTTGCCCAGAATGGCAATATTTTAAAAATATATTTTAATTATGTTCAAAAAATTATGTTTTCTTACCATATCCTCAGTTAAAAGCCAGAACAACACAGAAGGAAAGAATGAGCGTATGGCTGTATTAGTTTGCTACGGCTGCCATAACAAAATAGCACAGACTGTGTCGCTTAAACAACAGACATTTCTTTTTTCATAGTTCTGGAGGCTAAATGTCCAAGATCAAGGTGTTGGCAGGTTTGGTTTCTTTTTTAGACCTTTCTCCTTGACTTGCAGGTGGCCACCTCCTCACTGTGTCTTCCCTCACCTGGATTTTTCTCTACAGAAGTGCATCCTGGGGGTCTTACTGTGTGTCCTAAGTTCTTCTTTGTTTAAGGATACCCATCAGATTGAATAAGTGCCCACCGTAAGGGCTTGATTTTAACTCAGTCACCTCTTTAAAGGCCGTATCTCTGAATACAGTCATTTTCCAAGGTACTAGGTATTGGGACTACAATATTCAAATTTTGGTGGAGGGCATAATTCAACAAAACAAGTATGCCATTTCAGAAAATATTTTGCACTTCTCTCCCTACTCCCTACCCCTAATACTTCCTAAAAAATTCAAAGGAACCATGGCAATTTTCCTCCCAGGAAATTCCTCTAAGTGTGTCTTTCTTTTTCAATAGTGATCTCTCCATCAGCCCTCTATCAGCCTTCACAGTCCTTTTCGATAGTGATCTCTCCATCAGCCCTCTTTACTAATGGGCAGGAGGGGTTCTTTTGCCATTGGCCTATACCAGGAATCTTCAGTAATCCACTGTAGGGAGGAAGGAGGGGTTCTTTTGCCATTGGCCTATACCAGGAATCTTCAGTAATCCACTGTAGGGAAGAAAAAACAAATGGCCAAAAAGTACTTCTTAAGTAGAAAGAGAAAAAAGTTTTTTAAAGGATGTTACCTTCATTACCTATGTTAGTTTTTTTAATGAATACAATTTGTCAATAAAGGTCATCATACAACACAGCCACCCTTGTTGAAGGAAATCTACAAACTATTAATGCTATACCTTAGATTAACTTCATACAGTAGTTCTCTCAGAGGTATTCATGCCTAGAAGAGTAACGCAGGAAACGGAGTCACTAGGGAAGTCCCTGATGGACAACCCAGACACTGACCAGGTCAGTGCTTGGCAGGTGAGCCTTTCAGCCGCCTCCTAGTTCTCAGTATGTCAGAGAAGCCAAGAGTGAATGGTCTTCCAGTTCCCATCAGCTAGGATTGCTGTTTGGAGCCACCTCTAGAAATGTTTCCGGAGATGAAGCCAAGAGTTGATTGTTCCCACTTCAGAAGATGTAAGAGTTTAAGTATGATAACAAGCACTGCAGGAGCAGACTTGATGCTAAGAGGC
>NW_003852438.1:4119164-4120238 GCF_000181295.1 Otolemur garnettii | reverse complement strand
GATTTGAACCTGCCACCTTAGATGTATGTGGCTGGCGCCTTAGCCACTTGAGCCACAGGCGCTGAGCCTTCCACTATAATCTTGAGAGAACCTGAAATACCACTGGAATTCCACCCAGTGGAAGAGGAGAGAGGTCCAGAATCAAACTACTTCTCAGGTGGGAATTGTTTCTTCCTCCAGATGGTCCTCACTTTGTCTCCCATCCCTCTACCAATCTCATTGTGCTTGCATAAGTCTTTAAGGGGAAACGATGATACTTCCATTTGTTCTGTGTAAAGACAGTGGCCAGAGCAGCCTTAGTCTTAAACATGAATTTTTAAAAGTCCCTTATAAACGTAAACTCTTGAACGAATGGTGGTGAGGATTTCTTACACAGAGGCAAGAATTCACTGTGATGAGCCTTTAAAAATAACTTTTAAGAGCTGTAATTTAATGTTTCCCAGCTTTGTTGTAAGTTTCTTAGTACTTTTTCACTCTTTCTCTAAACTTTGACATGTACCCAAACTCTAATTTTATTAATTTCTCTAAACAGAATAAACACCCTGGCCCATAGAGTTTCCTTCAAAGGAATCTCCTTCCTTTGAGGAAGTTATTTATTTTCTTTGGTCAGTGAAATGCTTTAAACTTGCTCTGTGACTAACTGCTGGTTTCCGTTTTGATAGATTTATTCTTGGATAGAATATATGACTGAGAAGTATCCTGATATGGTTAAAAAAATCCACATTGGATCCTCATATGAGAAGCATCCACTTTATGTTTTAAAGGTATGTTATGGAGAGAGTCATTGATCTCTCAATTTAAAGGGAGGGATTAATTCTCCCAGTGGTGCTTTTTAAAACTTGATTTTTTTTTTCTTTTACTTCTGGAAATATCTGTATACAAGTGTTCCTAAACTTTAATATACAGCTTTTTAGAGGCTGGTGAATGCCTTTAAATTTTTTTTTCTCTAATAATGTATTGTTGGTCTAACAATGGAAACTTGAGGTCTAGAATCAACTCTGTCTCTGTTTATGGTACATTATATAAGCCATTTAACTTTCCTGGCCTTCAGCACTCACCTTCATAAAATGAAGG
>NW_003852438.1:4102306-4116514 GCF_000181295.1 Otolemur garnettii | reverse complement strand
CAATGGTACATTTCAAAACTATTAAGAAATGAATATAATTGAGATGAATGTGTTACTTAGTTCAATGTAAACATTTCACATTGCATATTGAAGCAGTACCCTGAACTCCATAAATGCATCAATGTACAATGTTATGATTTAATAAAAAATATATATATATATAAAATAAAAAAACAAAGAAAAAGGAAAGGAAGGAGGAAGGGAGGGAAGAAAGGAAGGAAGGAAGGAAGGAAGGAAGGAAGGAAGGGAGGGAAGGAAGGAAAGGAAGGGAAGGAAGGGAAGGGCGGACCTGAAGCACTAGTTCTCTGGTCTCCACTTCTAAACTTCCACATGATATGACTGGGTACTTGTGGGAGGATAAAAACAGTTTTGAATCAAGAGTCTTGGCTTCAAATTTCAATTCTGACTCACACTAGCTTTGAGATTGTTAACTAGCGTTCCTTAACCAGTGTTTAATTTCCCGTGAGTATTTTCAAAGGAATACAGAAAACAATGTGTATAACAGAGATTTATTGAAAGTATTAAAGATAAACAATACATAAATGAAAGTTATTTTCCTGAGGCTTATTGTTACTGTTCTTGGTACTTTTTCGTTTTCTTTGAGTAGGTTTCTGGAAAAGAACAAAAAGCCAAAAATGCGATATGGATTGACTGTGGAATCCACGCCAGAGAGTGGATCTCTCCTGCTTTCTGCTTGTGGTTCGTAGGCAGCGTAAGTATTCACGTTCCCTAAGCCAAACTTTTTAAAATGGGGCCCAAATCACCTGTTTCAGAATCCATTGAGCTGTTTAGAACGTTTAGACCACTTTCTAAAATTATTGACTCAAAATCTCCAAAGGCGAAGCTTGAGAATCTACAATTTTCACAAGTTTCCCAGAGTGGCTTAAGTTTGAGAACATGACTTCAAGCATTTAAATCACCCTACATATTGTTGGTCTTTTCCTTTCTACATTTCTATCTGGGGTTGAACATTGGAAAATAATTAAGAAGTTGTATGCTAATTATAATTTGTGTGCTTTTGAAGAAAGGACTGAAGAAACTACCTAATTTGGGTCTTAATTGATTTCTTGTTCTTTTGGTTTTAAATCCAGACATTTTGGGGGCCACATTCTGCCCTTGCAAGTTGAATATAAAGTACAATGCTATAGAGCAGATCGTGTCTTCCCATATGACATAATAGGGGTTTTATCACTGAAGAAGGTTTTGGCATCAAGTGAGACAAATGGTGTGTCATAAAAGTAAAAAATATAATGACATAAATCTTGATGATAAATTAAGACAGTCCAAATTCTGCTTCAAATCCTATAAAATGGACATACACGTTCTCTACATTGATTTGTACAAAGGGCCATTGTCAGGAAAAATAACTCAGAACATGTGTCCTCCTGCTAAAGGTTATTGCAGTCTTTGTATTCACAAACACACAATAACAGAAACAGATGCATTAGGAAATTTAGAGATGGCCACTTAGATCTTTCTTCATAAACGAGGTAGATCAAGGTAAAACTCTTTGTGCCTTTCCTGGGTCTTGACATCTCAACATTCCTCCCCATCTTTATTTCCCTGACATCTTCCCTTCCTCACTGTGAGAGCAGCCGCTCCCTGAGTCTACTGGAAAGTTCCCAATCACCACTGGTACTAATTTCACTAAATGAGAATGGTTCCCAGTGTCTAGATTCTTAACACGTGCTAGTCATCTGATGATCTGGAACCTTGTCCGAGGTGGGTAGTTTGATTATTTTAGATAATGAAAGGAGCAGCAGTTGGTGGAGAAAAAAAGGTACAAAGCAGGAGAGAAAGAATATTTATTTTCCATTCCTTTGCTTAACCTGAAAAAGGACAGAAGGAAACTCCAATTCACACTGACTCTCATTTACGTTGGTGAGGTCATCTCTGATTGCCGTCCTTCTCAATGTGACCCCTCTTCCCTCTTATCACACGTCCTATCTTCTACTCCACCTACTTGCTAAATATCTGTAGGGTTATTTATTCCACAAATACTTACAAATGTTCTATGAGCAGTTTGTGGTTCTAGACCCTGGAAATATAATGGGGGAATAAGATACACCTTAAGGATCTTATACTTGGGTATTTTGCTGATGCAACCCAAATTGTGTAGCCCAAATGAAAATAATCAATAATTTTAATGAATATACAAGAGGCTCCATTCTTACCTCCCTAAAACTAATCCAGATCATCTGACTCTCATATGTCTCAAACCACTATAGGAGAAAAAGTAAAATAACATGTTTTACTCTAAAAAAAGTGTCTGAGTTGGCTCAGCGCCCACAGCACAGTGGTTACAGCACCAGCTGCATACACCAAGGCTGGCAGGTTCAAACCTGCCCAGACAACCTAAACAATAACAACTGCAAGAAAAAATAGAGCAGAGAGAGGAAGAAGGAGGGAGGAGTGAGGAAGATAATAGTAGAGAGAGGGAAGGAGGGAGAGAGGTGGGGTCTTGGTGTGTGCCACACCTTTTGGGGGCAAGACGCGATTATAAGAGGGACTTTACCTAACAAATGCTATGCAGTGAAACCTGGTTTCTTGTACTCTCAATGAATCCCCAACAATAAATTAAAAAAAAAAAAAAAAGCTGGGTGTTGTGGTGGGCACCTGTAGCCCCAGCTACTTAGGAGGCTGAGGCAAGAGAATTGCTTAAGCCCCAAAGTTTGAGGTTGCTGTGAGCTGTGATGCCACAGCCCTCTGCCAAGGGCGATGTAATGACACTCTTTTTCAAAGAAAGAAAGAAAGAAAGAAAATGTGTATGAGTAGATGTTCTATTTTAAAAGTGAGGTACCCGGCACCCAAAGGCAAATTAAAATCTTAGCTTTTAAGTCTGTCACTCCCTTTAAGAATTCAATAAGGATTTCAAACATCTTATGGTTCAGCTTCAGCCAGGGGAAATCTATAATACTTCACCTTGAGAAGCTTGAGGCTATTTCTTTCCATCCCTCTCATTCATGTCCTCTTACAGCGGTTCTCAACCTGTGGGTAGAGACCCCTTGGTAACAATGAAAATACATCCTGCATATCAGATATTTACATTACAATTCATAACAGTAGCAAAATTACAGTTATGAAGTAGCAAAAAAATAATTTTACGTTTGGGGTCACCACAACATGAGGAACTGTATTAAAGGGCCACAGTATTACTGTGTTTCCCTGAAAATAAGACCTACCCCCAAAATAAGCCCTAGCAGGATATCTATGCGTTTGTTAATGCATTTGTTAAATATAAGTCCTACCCTGATAATAAGACCTAGTGATGGGCATTTCAGTGCAGAGAGCCCCTGAAAATAAGCCCTCGTGTGTCTTCTTGAGAAGAAATAAACATGAGACAGTGTCTTATTTCCAGGGAAACACGGTAAGAGGCACTAGGAAGGTTAAGAACCATGTGACTTAGGAGGCCAAATAAGATCCATTCTATTGCTGCAAAGGCACAGGGGCTGTGACTGACTTGGGCATAGCTGCATCACCACAGCCAAAACCCAAAACAAAGTCTGCCACATCGTGGGATGCCAGTGAACAACTTGCTAAGTACTTTTTCTGCTAACTGGTTTTTCTGAACCTCTGTTCTGGAAACTTCTCATCTAAGTATACACAAAGTTGGAACTCTGCAAGCTCAGGGCCTTCCTGGAATTCTTTCCCTCTGCTGCTCCTCATCTTAGCTGACAGGGCACTTGTTAAAAACACTGCTTCATGGTAGCTCCGTGAAATAGATGGGCTGTTCTTCCTTTCACATCACCACGTGTCAGGAGGCCAGGAGGCGTGGATCAGGGTTCTTCTATCCGGACACTGCCACTGTTCTCCTTCTCTGAAAAGTACATAATCTGGTTGTACTCTTACCCTTCCTTGTTGCTATCATACATTGACCTGCTGATAATTTCCTGGTATCTGGGATGTGATTTTTTGATCATTCTGAGTGAATTCCAAGTCCATTTCCAAAAGTCATCAAACAAAACATCTTCAAAGTTTCTTAGTCTCTGATCTTCTAAACCTTACCTCAAGTCCACTTTAGCAAATTTCTCCTATGGCCAGGCTCTGGACCCCAGAAGTAACATTTTCACTGATTTTTAGATCCAGAATATGGCCACAGGAAAGACAGAAAACACCTAACAATCTGATTTCTTAACCTCTTCTCCTTCTGTTTCTCTCATCCCTCACACCTACTATGACTGTCTCTCCCCATGACGCTACTTTAGAGGTTTCCAGTCCCTGGATAAATCTCCATCCTTCTAACTTATTAGCCCCTTCACAGGAAGCTCTTCCTTCACCAGCTGCATTGGTCCCATCACAAACTCACCTGAACTCTCATTTTCCTGCTCCCTTGACCTTCCCTTCAAGAGACCTGACCAAACATCTCACATAATTAACCAACCTTTTGCTGAACCACCAGGTGCACTCTGCTATTATTTACAAAGTGACATTGAATTGTTGCTCTTCCCTTTCCAACTTATCACTAGTATTAGCTGTTTGAGGGCAGTTACCACCTCTAAAACTCAGGTGGTTCCCTGTAACCCAGTATATTGTTTAGTCCACATAGTTGATGCTCAATTCCCTGTTGTGGAATTTGCAACTTAAATTAATGCTCTAGTTTTAGGCTGAACTGCAACTCTGGGTTTCAGAGAGTACCTGAACAGTACCTACTGTTAGGTTAAATTCTTCGTTGTCCTTAGATAAGGTCCAGATTATACATACAGACATAGAGATCGGAGCAAAAACTATTTTTGCTATATTTCTAACAGTAATGAGAGTGACATTTTACTTTCAAATCTTCCACAGTATCTTATACATCTTCATATACCACTTTATTCTCTGTCAAATGGTTAGCGGTTAATTCCTGGGTAAGGATTATTGTCGTTCGGGGCCATATTAAAGACAAAAGAGGCTCAGCGCCTATAGCTCAGCCGCTAGGGCCCCAGCCAAATACACTGGAGGTGGTGAGTTTGAACCAACCCTGGGCTTGCTAAACAAAATGACATCTACAAAAAAAAAAAATAGTCTGGCATTTTGGCAGGCACCTGTAGTCCCAGCTACTAGAGAGGCTGAGGCAAGAGATTCATTTCACCCCAAGAGTTTGAGGTTGCTGTGATGCCACAGCACTCTACCAAGGGTGACAAAATTAGACTCTGTCTCAAAAAAAGACAAAAGTTTTATTGCACCCTAGGTAAAGAGCGAGGAAGAATTGGGATTGGGCAATCTTTGGCCATCGGCCCAGCTGATAGGAATCAGTCAAGTCATTCTCTCCTACCCTCTCATTCCTCACTTGTTTTTATGCTCTGCTCCCTTCCCCTCTATTCTCATCTTTCTTCTTTTTCTTTTATACAGCTGCTCCTCAACTTATGATGGGGTTCTGTCCCATTAAACCATTGTAAGTTGAAAATATTCTGAGTCAAAAATGTCTTTAATACATCTAACCTAACCTAACATCATAGCTTAGCCTAACCTACCTTTCCTGTGTTCAGAACACTTACATTAGCCTACAGTGGGGCAAAATCATCTCTACAAAACCTTCTTTATAATAAATTGTTGACTATCCTACATAATTTATTGAATACTATACCACAAGTGAAAAGCAGAAGGGTTACATGCGTAACTGTTCAAGAAACAGTTTCTACACTGTGTAGAAACTTGATGATGTGTATCACTTGGCATCATCATAAAGTCAAACAATCATTAAGTCAAACCACTTTAAGTTGGGGACCATCTGTCATAGGACAGTGATTTCAATTATGCCACTTGCCTTTGTTAATAAATCACACTTTCAACAAATAGTTATTTATTACCCTTTCCATGTCACTGGTAAGTCCTTCAGCTACTTTGGAAACATAAGGAGATGCTGTGTCAATAAAATAAGTTAATTAATTAATTAATTAATTAAACAAAATGGTGAATTTTCTGGTATGTAAATTATATCTCAATAAAGCTATTAAAAAATAGGCACCCTTCCTCTGGGATTGCAGCTATAGCCACACAGGAGGGGAGGGTTGGCCCATAGCTCAGAGTGCATTTCAACTCTCATCACCCCTTCTGTCTTCAGTCCTACTTAGTTGATGAGTAAATTCTGGGGCTAACATTCACCATCTCTCAGAGGCTAACGTTTTGCAGAAAGACTCTCACCCAATTAGAGGTAAAGATAAGAAGAAAATAAGAAAAGTGAAGCAGACAAAGAAACTCATCTTGCCACACCTATTAAAAGTACAGCCAACACTGTAGGAGTGAAAATGATGAATGCTTTATTATTCTGAAAGTAATAGGCCCTTTTACTATTTTCCTAAAAATGAAAGCTACATTATTATTGGAAAAATGATGCCAACATAAATTTACAAATTTGTGGCATAAAAATCTATTTAACTGGTTGTTCAACTACTTAAAGGACAGCGTCTGTCTATAAATTTTGCATTCTTTTCATAAAGCTTTTATTGCTGACCTATAGTAGATTAAAAAATGACTTGTACTTTTTCTTTCCTTTCTTTCAGATTTCATAAGCGTTTATTCATGGCAAAGAATTTTAATATGATTTGTGATTGTTTTAGGGAAACATGAATATAATATTTTAAAAATTAAAGGTAAAATGGTAAAGTTTTTGCTACAGATAAGGTAGAAGTTAGAAGACTTATTTTTGTTAATAATAAAAAAACTCCTTAATAATATCTTTTGAGTAAACTTTAAGGTAACAAACAATTGTAAACGCAATTAGATGTTTAATTAAACTGTAATCAAATTAAAATGTAGCAATATTGACACAAATGAAGATTTTGTTTTTTGAGACAGAGTCTCACTTTGTCACCTGGTAGAGTGGTGTGGCATTGTAGCTCACAGCAACCTCAAACTCTTGGGCTCTAGCTATTCTCTTGCCTCAGCCTCCCAAGCAGCTAGGATGACATGTGCCTGCCACAAAGCCTGGCTATTTTCAGATACCAGGCCAGTTTCAATTTCCTCAGTTCAAGCAATCCACCTGCCTTGGCCTCCCAGAGTAGGGTGACCAGACGTCCCACTTTTGGTGGACAGTCCTGCTTTTCAACAATTTGTCCCGGTCCCGGGGCATTTTATAAAAGTCCCGATTTTTGGAAAGAATGCACAAACAGGCATGAGAACAGGAAGGGAATATACAGTTTTCGGCTGCCATGTGGCTATTTCGCCAGAATATGAGTTTTATATTATTTTTGTTAATTTTATAATGTTAAACTGTAATAATAAATAATTGTTGAGAAGTGATTATCGAGAACTGCTTATCAAAGTTTGCATTGTTGTCAGGCCCTGCCCAGCCCGGTCCCTTGCCCCGTCATTTGCCCAGCCCCTCCCCCCCGGCCATGTTGTCCCGCTTTACAAATGTAAAAATCTGGTCACCATATCCCAAAATGCAGAGATTACAGGCATGCGCCACCTCGCCTGGCCACAAATGAAGATTTTAAATCAAAGTTTAGTCCTAGATGAAATGACTTAGCCAGTTAAAAATTGTCTTTGTGGTTTTTCTGCCTCTATATTTGGTCATTTGGGGGGTGAACTTCTCAGTCACTAGAATTTGGCTGCCTCTGGATCGTATAGAAATATGTACTCCTAAACCAAGGATGACTCTAAAGCAGAGAAGAGCAAGTTTCAGATCATGTGTCTTAGGGGCTCGTAGCTGGTACCTAGGAAAAGTCACCTGTGCTTTTAAAACGAAATGACCATATACATGGGAAATGCACTTGAATCTAGAGAAACCTGAGCTCCACAACAGGTTCTAAGGACAATGTTGAAAATATCATCTAACCATGTCTGAGATAGGACAAGGTTAGTTTAAGTTCTGATTAATATGGACTATTTTAAAAGGAGCTAAACTAAGTCTAGATTTTTATTTCCTTAAATCTTTGTAGTGGGCATTCTGACTCTAATAAAGACTTTTTTTTTTTTTTGGCCAGGGCTGGGCTTGAACCTGCCACCTCTGGTACATGGAGCCAGCACCCTACTCCTTGAGCCACAGACACTGCCCTAATAAAGACTTATTTGTTGTTTCTTAAGGAAAATATCGGAAGTTTATGGTTCTATCTTCTGCCTCCGTTAAATAGGAAGACTGTTAGGAACACGTGCATGGCATTATCCCCACTTGGTAGCAGAGCACCCTAAGTTCAGTCCTTTGAGGAATTCATATTCTTCCTGAAAGATAAATCTGCAAATCTAAACCTGCCAAATGACTTTTCAAAAAAATGGACTAAGCTAAGAAAAACCTAGATGTAATTAAATGTATTTGATTTTATTTGTAGGTAACCTATTTATATGGAATGAATGAGAGGTATACCGATCTTCTGAATAACGTGGATTTCTACGTTATGCCACTGATTAATGTGGATGGTTATGACTACACATGGAAAAAGGTAGGTGAAAGGCAAAGAAGAGAAAACGTGCTTGCTTTGGGAATATAGATTGAATGCAGGTTTAGTCATTCATAGAATTCTATTATCTTATTATAATTTTTAACTTATAATATGCATAATTTAAGACATATGTAATAGTAGGCGCAATTGTATAGTAAACACCTGTATACCCATCCCAAAGCTTCGAAGATAATTAACTCATGGACAATGAGTTAATGAGTTGTGTTTCATCTGATTCTCTACCCACTTCTACCTTACCCATACAATTTTAAAGCAAATCCCAGGCACTATATCATTTCATTAATAAATATTTCAGCATCTTTTAAAAAAATTCTGAATAAAATAACTATCATGCAATTATACTTAAAACTAACCATTTCAGAATATCACAAATAACCATTCAGCATTCAAATTTCTAATTGTATCATAACTTTTTAAGAAGTTTGTTTCCTCAATTCAGCATCTAAATAAGGCTCTTATACATTCTGATGGATTTATATGCCTCTAATTCTATTTCAATCCATAGAGTTTCTCTCCCATCTTTGCTCTTTCTCTCTCTTTTCTGTCTTGCAGTTTATTTGTCAAAGAAAAGAGCTTGCCACTATTTGGATTTGCTAACTGCACTGTCATGTTGTAATTTAACATATTCTTTGGTCTTCTGCATTTTCTAGCCTATCAACCTCAGGATTCATATAAAATTAAGTGACCTGAAAGTACAGCCCTTTCAAATCTAATTAGGACCCTCTAAAAACATAACTGAGTATATATAAATTTAGAAAAACCTACTTAAGTAGCACATATAAATAGTAAGGAGGTTGAGAAGAGTTGGAGTGACTGGAAACATATGGGATTATACAGGAATTGTGTCATGTAGAAGGTAATTATGCAGAAGAAGTAGAAATGGTGAAGGAGATTGATGAAAAGGTCATCTTTGGTGAGAGAAATGCAGGAGGCCAAAAAGTTTGTAAGTGAGGGTGAGCAAATGCCAAACTAAGTAAAAGAGAATTACCTTATTAGCATAATCCCTAACCCCAATTTAGTATTCAATGAATGACCAAATCAATAAACTGATATTATAGTAAATTTTTGTTTTAACTCGAATATAGTGGAATTCAGTCACTCTGTAGATGTTCACCTGCCTGAAGGGCACTATCTTTTGTATCTTTACCAATTATGTCCTATAGTTTGAGAACTTGATTTCCCCAAGGGCTAGTGTTGCTACCAAGCCACAGGCCTGGGGGCGGGGGTGGGGAAGGCTCAGAGGCCCAACATAGGGTTGGTGGGAGTAGGAGAAAAGGGGGCTATGTCATCCCAACCTCGGAAGTTAAATGAAGTCTGTGCAACAGTTTATGTGATCAAACTTCCCAGTTTGTCCCTGAGCCCAATGGAGAACTTGCATGATGTTTAAAAATCAGTGTCAATGGTGGAGGTGGGGGAAGGGGAGAGCAGAGAGAGAAAAGGAGGGAGGGATAGGGAAAGGAAGAGCAGAGAGAGGGAAGGAGGGATGGGGGTGGGGTCTTAGTGTGTGACACACCTTTTGGGGGCAAGACACAACTGTAAAAGGGACTTTACCTAACAAATACCAGTGTAACCTGGTTTCTTGTACCCTCAATGAATCCCCAACAATAAAAAATAAAATAAAATAAAAATCAGTGTCAAATCAGTACAATTAATGGAGCCACCAGGCTAGTGGTGTCTTCACATGTCCACCTCCCCTATTCTTCAGAGCATTGAATTCAATCTAAAGAGACCACTAAAACTCATGACTCATGGTGTTGAATCAAGACAGAGTTATTTTGATTTTCTTCTAAGGAAGAAAATTAATTTTATGACCCTGTGCATAAAATTAATTTAAGGGAAACAAACTAAACAAGAAGGTCCATAAGCCCCTATTGGAACCAAATGAAATTTTAATTTGTATAGGTCAAAACTAATCAAATACAGTAGAACCTCTGTACCTAGACCAACCAAGGAACTATAACAAATTGATCCACATACAGAGGTGGTCAACATAAGGAACTAGGCCTACTGTACTGATATGTACATGTCGTACATGTCTGGCCTGTGAAACTTAGGTCAACTACAGAGATTCTACTGTCTTAACATTTTATTTGGTTCAAACTAAAATAGTTTGAGAGGATGTGATTGAGACCTGGATAGAAATGGGGGCCTTGCAAAAGGATTACTGTGAAGACTGCAGTAGGATAAAGCCATCCAAACAATGGGGTCGAAGGAAAGAAATGTAACCCTGGCTGCTAGGACTTTCAAAGTCATATCTCTTCTTGAGACCAAATGTGACCATGCTGGTTGTCTGTTCATGATTTGTTTATGCAGGATCGAATGTGGAGAAAGAACCGTTCTCTTCATGGGAACAGTGGTTGCATTGGAACAGACCTGAATAGGAACTTCGCTTCCAGACACTGGTGTGGTAGGTTGTTTGCTTTATGTTTTGCACTGTCATCTCATTGTAAGGGTGATGCTCATAGAGAAAGGCTCATGAATTCTAATTAATTGCAGGGGAGGCCTATGTCCATCAGGGGATAATTTAAATAATGAATGTTTTAGGTAAATGTAATGCTATGAATGTTGACTAAAGTCAGCAAATCATTTCGACCACTGGTCTCTGCCTCTCACTGTTAAAATGAGGAGGTTGGATCAGTTCTTTAAGGTCCCTTGAAAGTTCAAAATTCTGAAAGTCTATTATCCAATCGTCATAAGGAAGTGACTTATTAAAAGTCCCACTTTAATAAACACCATTCATTATTAGGAAATGGAGAACCCGAAGTGAGGAAGCTTCTCATTTTTTTATTATTCTCTTTTATTAAATCATAACTTCGTACATAGGCTGCTCATTTTTAATTGCCCAGGTAAATCTACTTCTATGGTGCTTGAAAATAGTTTTCTTCTGTTTTCACTATTCACTTTTTAAAGTTCTTTATTTCATAAGTAATATATAAAACATGTAATGAAAGGATACAAAAATAATCTAAGAACATAAAAATAATGAAAATATTTTAAAAATGTATAAAGGTAAGCACAGTGGGAATTTATATTCCTTAATTTCAATGAATTAAAGCACACAGCCAGTGTTGGTTTAAGTAGCCAAGAACAGTTGCTCTCTCATCATAGTGCTACAAAACAAAACTATTTAGAACAATGAGCTTGCATCATCTACATTTTTGTGAGTACACATGGCTCCGTGGGAACTATGATGGAAATAAGCCATTGTACCCACAGAAACATCTTCTTCTCAATCCTTTGCTCTATGTGTACGTGAACCTACATATTTCTTTTAAAAGAAGTAAAAATTCATGATTTTGAACATTTCACCAATATCAAAACTTCACCACAAAGTACCTATCTTATTTCTTCTCCTCTAAGTTAGAAAACTCCGTGCAGGTGGGAACCATTGCCCATACCTGGTGCAGTGCCTGGAACCTGGAGGTTCCTCATCCAATATTAATTAAATGATTCTGTGAATGAATTTAGTTGCTCTAAGAGCTACAGACACAGTAGGAACAGAGAAGAAGGAGCAGATAGCCCTGACTCGGGCTCGAAAGAATCATGTAGTGGTTTTTCCCTGAGAGTCACCTTTAAGATTGTCTAATAAGGTGCTCGGTGAGACCCTCTGTTCTGTAGTACTATGAAATACAATATCACAGGAGGGGCAGGAAGAAAGGGTGGACTGACACCTACCTCCTGCTGTAGCTCTGAGAACTAGCCAGGGATACACAGAAGCAGCAGCTAACATGAAAAAGACCTGGATAAGTAGAGCTGACAATTACTCAGCCCTGAGCTGCTTGCGTACTTCATCTCCTAGGTGTCATTATCTACTTTTCATAGACGGAGAATCGCAGGCTTAAAAAGCTTAAGTTCCTTCAAGGGCACATAGGAGGCGGCAGAGCTGGGACATAGAGCTGGACTGAAATTCTTCTGATGTCTGACAATAATTCTTTACTTGTAATTCCTTTTGGAACTTCTTATTTTATCTTCAAGCCCTTTGGGTGCTCAATTTCACTTAAGCTTTTTCTTGACAAAGTCCGTGTTATCGAATTGGGATAGTCAAGTAGTCAAAATATGTTGTTATTGTCATCAAGAAATATCTCAGATCCCTCTTAGGTATGGTGCTGTGTTATTACACATGACAAGAATAAAAAACAAGCAACAAACCCAGGCAAGAGAAGCCTAAATAAAATAAAGGGTAATGGTAAGAAACTTTTTGCTGAGTGCCCCAGCATCTCTTCAGTACTATGGAAGACAATGAAAGAAAATTAAATTTCATCTCTTGTCCCTACATTTACGATGCTTTATGTAAAGGATCTTAAAAAGCACCTCATATATTAACAGGAAGTGACAGATCAAGCCTTACATATTTTAATGCTCATTTTACCTTCCGTCCATATTAAAGTGTGTTTGTGTTAGAGACGAGATTGGGGGCAAGGAGGATGTGGAGGTGGCTAAGTCTCCGCAGGCTTCTGTAACAAAATACCACAGTCTGGGTGGCTCAAATAACAGAAATATAATTTCTCACAGTTCTGGGGGCTGAAGTTTATGATCAAGGTGCCAACAGAGTGGGTCCCTCCTCAGGTCTCTCCTGTCACCTCGCAGATGGCTGCTTTCTCACTTTGCCTTCACATGGGCAATTTTCCCTGTACACATCCCTCCCTGGTGCTTCTCTCTCTGTGCTTACCCCCTCCTTATGACTTCATTTAACCTTGTCTCTTTAAAAGCCCTGTCTTTAAATACAGTCACACTAGGGCTTAGGGCTTCAACATATGAACTTCGAGGGGACACAGTTCAGTCCCCAACAGAGGGCACACAATCCCTAAGACAATGCCACTCATTTCCAAGTTATACTACGAAGTTTTCACAACTGGCATGCAATGGAAAACTCTTTATTTCTTTTCCTATGAGATTGTTCTGTTTTTAAAATTATTTTTATTGTGATACAGCATGTATAACATTTGCCGTTTTAACCATTTTTAATTATACAGTCCAGTGTTACCGCTTACATTCACAGTGTTGCACAACCATCACTATTATGTTTATCTCTTTCCAAAATGTTTTATCGTCCCAAACAGAAACTCTATAGCCTTTAAGCAATATCTCCATACTTGCCCCAGGCCTTGGTAATTTTTAATCTTTCTTTCTCTATGAATTTGCCTATTATAATTTATAGTGCTCTTGACTCCATATCCATAGATCGAAGAACGATTAAGCTGAGAGGGACCTGGTAGCCCAAGTTCCTCCTGGTACCGATGAGGCCCCTGAGACTCAGAGAGGTGAAGTAGTTTGACCAAACTGACATGGCTACTTAATGGCAAAGCTCAGTATCAAACTCAAGTTGTCTGCCTTATTAGGACTCTAACATGCTTGAAATCTCTAGACTGTCAGTCACAGAATGAGAATCTGAGGCTCACTGTCCAGTAGCTGCTAACTCCATGTGGCCTGTGGAGCACCTGAAACATACCTTTTCTGAATTGATACATGAGGTCAGTGTAAAATATACACCAGAATTTGAAGACTTGGTATGAAAAAAAGTAACAGAAAATATTTCTTTTTCTTTCTTTTCTTTGGAGACAGAGTCTCACTCAGTAGAGTGCCGTGACATCATAGCTCATAGCAGTAACCTCCAGCTCTTGGGCTTAGGTGATTCTCTCGCCTCAGCCTCCTGAGTAGCTGGGACTACAGGCGTCTGCCACAATGCCCGGCTATTTTTTGTTGCAGTTTGGCCGGGACTGGGTTCGAACCTGCCTCTCTTGCTATATGGGGCCAGCGCCCTACCCACTGAGCCATAGGCGCCACCCAGTAACAGAGAATATTTCATGAAAAATGTTCATATTGGCTC
>NW_003852438.1:4101330-4102001 GCF_000181295.1 Otolemur garnettii | reverse complement strand
ATTTCTTTTTACTTTTCTTAAAGTGGTTACCGGAAAACTTAAAGTAATATGTGACTTTCATTATATTACTATTGAACAGCCCTGGTCTGGGGATTCATGTTAGGGTACCACTTTTCTCTTCGACGTTCATGCTTTCCTAACCTCAGGTCCTGTATATAATCTCTATTCCTATCCACCAAAAAGCAGGGGAGTGGAGAGAGTATTTAAAGGTGAGCAAGCTGTCCAAAGTGATTTGTCCAATCATATTATTTGTTGAAAATAAAAAAAACTAATAAAATACTGAAAAGGCAGGCCTTAGATGTTCAGCACATTTTCTCTGGGGGAAATGAATATTTACCAATTGTGAAGGTTGGGGGATTTTTTGTATAATAACAGGAGGAAACCAGAATGAGCTTAAATAAGAAAGGCAGGCCCTGTAAGGATAGTCAGTAGCCCATGGAACCTTAGGGCTGGGTTGCAGCTGGACTCAAGAACAGACAGAAACTGGGCCTGGAGCACTGTAGGGAGGCTCAGCAAATCCTGTCTTTTCCTATAGCATCTCTGTGATGCATGTGGCTTTTTTCAGATCAAATGCCCTGTGATGAAGAGGAGGAGGAGAAGGGGGAGGATGATAAAGAGTGATAGTTATGAAACACATCCTCTACGTCAAGCACTGTGCAAAGCACTTTGTA
>NW_003852438.1:4094649-4101126 GCF_000181295.1 Otolemur garnettii | reverse complement strand
CATTCAATCTTCATTCATTGTATAATTTTTCCATTTTCAAAATAAGGAAGTTGAGATGGGGATAGGTTTAAGAAAATTTACCCAAGGCTATGTAGCTATTAAATGGCAAAGCCAAGATTAGCATCAAATGATTGGGTGCTTAACAATATGCTGTGTAGTCTTTTATTGTGAAGGATAGTTACCTCCAAGAGTGCCTTAACTGCATCTTCTAAAATAACAGTATTTACTTCATAAGGTTGCTGTGAGAATTAAATAAAATATGATGGAAATCTTAGCAGAGTTCCTGACAGACAGCAGGTGCTTCACAGGTGCCAGTGGGTTGTATGACTGTTGCTGTCATCTTTGCTCAAGAGGACAGCTAGACCAAAACTAGAATCATAGTCCTGATTTCAGGTTATTACTGGAGGGATCCAGTTTGGGAGAACAGAAGTGACAGATCCATTTCTGGTCCCTTATCTGTTTCCAGAAGGGAATAACCTCTTGGATCATATGGGACTTCCTGGAGCTTCTCCCACCCTGTAAATTAGGGAAAGAAGGGGAAGGGTTGGAAGACAGATTGCTACCTGAAGTGACACCAACTATAATCTCTCAAAGGAATGAATAATCGTTATTCTGGAAACAAATATTGCCAATCCCTTTTAGGTACTAAACCACTTTAGCAGGTTAAAAATAGCACTGAAGGCATATTTAGAATTCTTGAGTGAGGCCTTTCTAATATGGGCCATGTTGATGAATAATTTTTAAACTCCAAAAAACTCAACTTACTCTGGATTAAAGAAAATGGGGTTTAATTATTCTCACATAACAGAAGTTTGGAGACAGGGCTGATATTTGACGTCTGATGTCTCTGCGACTCTTTCATAGCCATTTTCTCAAGATTGCAAGATGGCTTCTCCCTCCAGGGAGCAAGGGAGGATCTGGAAATACTGTTAGAAGGTCAGCTATGTGAACATAGAAATATTTAACTTCAAAAGAAACATAACCAACACATAGTGGACATTGGAACTATGTTCTTTGCAGCTGTGGTTCTCAATGCCTGGGACACAGACAAGTGCAGATCTTGTTAGGAACCAGGATATTGCAGCAGGAGCTGAGTGGCAGGTGAATAAGTGAAACTTCATCTATATTTACAGCCGCCCCTCATCGTTTGCATCATTGCCTGAGCTCCACCTCCTGTCAGATCACAAGTGGCCTTAGATTCTCATAAGAGCATGAACCTTACTATGAACTATGCCCGAGAAGGAGCTAGGTAGCCCACTGCTTATGAGAATCGAATGCCTGGTGATATGAGGTGGAGCTGAGGTGGTGATGCCAGCATCTGGGGAGCAGCTGTAGATACAGGATAGGACAGTCTAGCTGCAGGAAAACAAGCTCAGGGCTCTCATTGATTCTGCAGTATGGTGAGTTGTATAATGAGTTCATTACATATTACAATGTAATAATAATAGAAATAAAGTGCACACTAAATGTAATGTGCTTGCATCATTCCAAAACCACTCTCACCTCCGTGGAAAAATTGTCTTCTGTGAAACCAGTCCTTGGTGCCAAAAAGGCTGGGCTCTGCTGCTTTACAGAGTCCTCCCTAATCCATTTATCTAAAAATGGTGCAGTATAGCATACATTGTCAGGGAAACCACCAATTCCAATAGTATGTGCATCCCCTCAAAACTCCATTTCATCAATTTTATGACAGAGAAAGGCGCATCAAATATTTCGTGTTCAGAAATCTACTGTGGACCTTATCCTGAGTCAGAACCAGAAGTGAAGGCGGTGGCTAATTTCCTGAGAAGAAATACTGACCACATTAAAGCTTACATCAGCATGCATTCATACTCCCAGAAGATACTGTTTCCATATTCCTACAGCAAAATCAAAAGCAAAGACCACGAGGAGCTGGTAAGTGCTGCTTAATTATTTTTCTCATTAGGATCTTAGAAATAAAATAATGCTATGGAGAGAATTTTCTCCTCTAGGGGATGAATGAAAATGTCAGACAAATTCTTTGAGGGCGAGGAAGGAACTATTCCACCTGCCCAGATCTGCATATGAAGCATATGAGCAAGGACGAGAGTCCATGGAACTGTGGGACTTTGTGGTCTCTATTTTCCTCCGACAGCACAAAACAGATGGACTCAATACAACACTCATCATTTTGGTGTTAGCAGGGGGAATTGTTTATGCACTGACCTCTTTAACCCCCAAGGTTTAGTCCTGTTAAACTACCTCCTCTAATTTCAGCACTGAGGCAAGAGTCTGTTCATTTGGAAGGTGGTGGACAATCCAGAAGGTTTAAGGAGGACCCACACAGTCTTTTATATCTTCTCTACTTTTTAGTTACAGATGTGAGATGGGTTGATGGTAAACGATGCGAGGGTTCTGGATGGACTGTAGGCTTAGTCAAATCCTCACCCCAGATGCTTTCCAGAAAATGGAAATGTTATAGCAACAGCCCGATTCTTAAGTAGGGACTGATCTTTCTGCAGTACCTTGTTTCTTACTACTCATATTTTTTTCCTGGTTCTCCTAACAGACAAAATATAGTCACATTGGAGGAGCTAGAAATTGCTGATGAGAAATATAAGGTTATTTGCATTTTCTGAAAGCATTCTGATTAGACGATAAACACACTGGATATCTGTGCTTCTTTTTTCTTCTCCAGGGAAAACTTTTAAGGAAAGCTCCTTTTTTTGGTATTCTCTTTGAAAACAAAAAAATGAAAGGATATTTATAATGCATTGGAAAGCAGAATTACTTTAATTGTGCCTCATTTGGGGATTATTATCAGCAGAAGAATTTTTTAAGTGTTATGTGTAAAATACCGTGTTAAATAGACATTCACAGAAGAATTAGATAAGAAGATCTTGCCCTTTAAGAGAATACAGTATGTTTAGGGAGCTCAACTACTAGCAAATGCTACCAATAGCTGTAATCTAGGGTGACATGTAACAACTACCAAATAACTGGCATGGGTAATAGAACTTGCTTCTCACTGAGATAGCAAGGAATGGCCTTAATAATTCACTGAGAGGGAAATGGATAAATGAGGGGACAGAGTAGTCCATGCCTTAAGGAAATTATAGTCTATTAAGGGGTAACATACTGTAAAGAAAAAAGAATAATAAAGTCCTGACATCAAGGAACAGATACAATTTCAGCCAGACATCAGAAGAGCATTCCTATGGGCAGCTAGGGAAGGGAGGACCTTCCAAGCAGAGAAGACGGCATTCCCCTCAGGAAAGCTGTCGGGGGACCTTAAGAGTGCAGAAGTGGAAGGTGAGACCAACAGCAAGTAGCTGAAGGGGGCATGCGAAAAGGCTCAAATGTTGGAATAAATTTGTGTTTTAGTACATAGACAATGAGGTTTCATTGAAACCAATTTTCTGAACAAAGGAATGGTTTAACATAGTATCCACTGATACTCCTCCGGGGTTTTCAAGATAGTGACTGGGAATACCATGATGCTAGTTCCAATTTCAGAAAAGATCTGGGTAACCGAGAGCTTCAGAAAAGATTTTTTGGTAAGCTGGAACAGTTCAAAGGGGGACTTAGTTAATATCCTGCCCCATACAGGGGACATACTCTTTTTGGTTGGCTTAGTCTGCAGAAGTCATTTGACACTTTACACAAGAAGAAAACAGAGTTTGTCAGAAAGACGAAAAGTTAATCACATGTGCATTAGATGTGTGCACGTGTTCGGGGAAGTTGGATTTAAAGTGTAGTGATAATTTTGTTTACGAATGCAATAACTCAAAACCTTTGAAATATAATACTTCATGTTTCGTAACAAATGAATTTCTAAAAAGGCATGTGAGAATTATTTTTTTTTTTTTACAAATTAAATACAATTTTCAACGAATTGGAAGGGTTTATGTTTAAAGCCACCCAATTGTGATTCCCACAAAGTGAAACACATTTTTTTTTTAGTTCGTTTATTATTAATTGACTTTTTGGATAGGTCCGAATTTTTCACCTATACACTTTGATTCAAATAATGTATGATTATTTAGAAACTTCTACGTGTCCTGTTTGAAAACTGTACAATTAACTGAAATGCCATATCCCATTGCTTCCAGTCTCTAGTGGCCAGTGAAGCAGTTCGTGCTATTAAGAACATTCACAAAAATATAAGGTATACATATGGCAGTGGCTCAGAAAGTTTATGTAAGTATTTCTTCTTATGATGTTGGCTACCTGTGAACTACTAAAGATATCTGTGGGCGTGGTTTTTCTTTGTGGATTTAATTTTCCTAAGTTTGCGTCTTTCATCAGGGTTACCTGTAAAACGATTCTAACAATTAGTAACAGAAACATAATAGCTATGACAGCGCTAAGCAAAGTTATAGTAATAGATGAATATATTAAAAAGAAACCAAAGTGAAATTAGACTTATCGTTATAAAGCAGGGATTGTGGAATTGGTATTGTGCTAGTTGGGAGAAGCAGAAAAGCTCATGAAGGGTCAAAAGAGTGTGTAAGAGATCCAGGGCCACCAGGTAAAGTTGTGCAGGTTGTACACTACATAAATCTAGGGGATGCCGTTTATGAGCCATAGCTCGTAACACACTAAAGTTGAATGTCTTTTAGGTCTATCATCTTGATGAGAGCTTGTATGTGGCCAACTCTTAACAACTATTTTTTGTTAATTTTTGCTGGAAGATGTATACACAGTGGGATGACAGTAATTTTGCTCTTTTAAAAGTGGAGCGGAGATGGGAAAAGAGCAGAAAATAAACATGTGCTGGAGATGGTGACTGACTCCTATAGTCTTAGCAACTCAGGAGGCTGATGAGCTCAAGACCAGTCTGGGCAATGTAGGGAGACTCTATCTCTAAAAATATAGAAATAATTATCTGGGTATGGTGGTGCATCTGTAGTCCCTGCTACTTAAGAGGCTGAGCCAGGAGGAGTATGAAGCTGCAGTGATCTAAAATGGTGCCACTGTACTCCAGCTTAGGCAACAGAGCAAGAGTCCATCTTTATTTTTTTATTTTATTAAATCATAGCTGTGTACATTAACGCAGTCATGGGGTACAGTATGCTGGCTTTATATACAATTTGAAATACTTTCATCAAACAGGTTAACATAGCCTTCATGGCATCCTCTTAGAAGGGTCCGTCTATAAAAGAAAAGAATAAAATGAAAATAGAAGGGAAGAGAAATGAAAGGAAGAAAAAGGTGAACAGGTGTCAAAAAACTACAGCCTGAAGGCTGATCCAGCCTCCCTGGTTGTCTTTGTATACCCTGGGAACTAAAAATAGTTTTTCTATTTTTTTTTTTCAAATCATCTGTTGCAAAAAATCAAAAGAATAAGATTTTGTCACACATGAAAATTACGTGACATTTATATTTGTGTTCCTAAATAATTTTACTGGAATGCAGCCATACTCATTTACTTGCATGTTTTATATGATGGCTTTCATGATAAAATAGTTGAGTCACTTTAACAGAGGCCTTGTGGCTCACAAAAACTAAAATATTTATTATCTGGTCTTTACGGAAAAAGTTGGCTGACTCCTAATGTGAGCAGTTAAATAATAAAATGCAGTATGATTCCAGAAATAACTGCTTTGAAGAAAATAGGATAGGTTTATGGGGTTGGGAACAACTGTAGGCAAGAGAGGCTACTTAGCTAAAGGGACCTGGAAGTTGTCTCTCTGAAGATGACATTTCTGGGAGAACTACCTAGTAAATGGCTGCCACACAAAGATAGAGGAGAGAGGAAAAGATGAGGAATAGCATGTGAAAAGGCCTTGAGACAATGTATTCAAAGACTCAGAGTTTCCTTTAATAGGTGTGATCTACAGAGTTACAAAAGCAGTCACATTTTTCATATTTTCAATTAATGGCTTATGCATAGAGGGTGCCCTATTTGTAGACAGTTTAGAAACACCATCTTCCTCTCTTCCCAACCACCTCAACTTATCAGCCAGCTTGGTCCTCATGGTATCTCTGTCTCTTGGTGTCACTGTTCCACTGATGCTTTTGCTGATCCAGTCCCTTACCTTCTTGCAGAGGAAACTCACAACTTACCTTCACAATTCAGAGCTTTCCTGTTTCCCATCCGCACCTTTATTATTGTTCTCCAAAGCATTAACTGCAGTGTCTCAGGGCTGGAGGAGCTGATAGAGGGATCTCCTTGTATCAGAGATCTCCACATATTGTTCACACACATGCTTTATCTGGATGTAAGCATTGGAAAATGGCTGGAAGAATAAATGCCAGAATTTGATAATGGTTATCAGAAACACTCAATGAATGAATAAATGAATGAACAGGCTCAGCACCTGTGGCTCAAGTGGCTAAGACGCCAGCCACATACACCTAAGGTGGTGGGTTTGAATCCAGCCCGGGCCCCCCACAAACCAACAATGACGGCTGCAACCAAAAAATAGCCGGGCGTTGTGGCAGGTGCCTGTGGTCCCAGCTACTTGGGAGGCTGAGGCCGGAGACTCGCTTAAGCCCAGGAGTTGGAGGTTG
>NW_003852438.1:4092240-4094561 GCF_000181295.1 Otolemur garnettii | reverse complement strand
CTTACCTAATACACTGTTGATGGATATTTTTGATATTATAAACAGTTCTTATGAAACAACCATAATCCAAATATGGTTTGGATATATGAAAGAGGAAAAAGTGATTGTTCTCTGTATATTATATAATTTTCTACCTGTAGAAAACAAGAAAATCAACCAAAAATATTAGTAACAATCAGAGTTGAGTAAGGTGGCCATGAACTAAACATACACAAAAAATCTATAACTTTCTTATCCATCAAAACTCATGTAGAAAATAAAATGGAAAAAAAGATCTCACTGCCCCTCATTGCATGTATATAAATATATACATGTACACATACATACACATATACATACATACACACATATAGAAATATATTATATATATTTTTTGGATCTATTATTAAATGTATACATGTACACACACACAATAAATTCATAGGCCCTATATGAGACATAGAAAATGTACTCCTCGACATAAAGACAAATAAAAGAACAAATCTACCATGTTTCTCAGTGGGAAAGCAACATAAAATATTATAAATTAATCTTTATTGGTATTTTTAATACAATCTTAATGAACACTTAAAAAATTGAAGTTAATTTGAGAGAATAAATTCATAGAAGAGCTTGTAAAATTCTGAAAATAACAGTAAGAGACAATTTGGCCCATGTCCAAATTAGATATTAAAGCGCATTATAAACTTACAGCAATTAAGACAACATGGAACTGGGCCTAGAAGGGACATATCACTAAAAGGTAATTGTAAGTATAGAAATACACTCAAATATAAGAGTGACACTATATAAGATGCTACATACACAGTGGCGCCTGTGGCTCAAAGGAGTAGGGTGCCTGCCCCATATGCCAGAGGTGGCAGGTTCAAACCCAGCCCTGGCCAAAAACTGCAAAAAAAAAAAAAAAAAAAAAAAGACACTATATATAAGTGACAAATATAAGAAAGACACTCCCAAATATAAGGCCATCTTATATCTCATAAAGAAGGCATTTCAAACCAGTTAAGAATGTTATTATTTAATTACTGAGTTTAGAAAACCTGACAAATTACCCAGAAAAAAATTGGATTGCTAAAGTGTGTTTTCCCAGATTACAGATAAAAATCAAATATAAAATTTAAAATTAAAAACCCTGCCATAAACTAAATTTGAAGCTGGATAACCAAATGAGAGAAAAATATTCTCTGCATGTTACCCAGGGCTAATAACACTAATGTTGCTCTTATTAACAATGGATAAAATTAACCCAGTAAAAAAATGAGAAAAGATAGAAAATATAAAGATAGGCAATAAATATGCCAAATAAAATGTGCAACTCACTAGTCATCAAAGACACATAATGTTTAATTCCTACTGATGGTGCCAGAGGAGAAAATGGGCATATTTATACCCTGTTCATGGATGTATAAATTAGTTCATTTTGGGGGAAGTCTATTTGAGAATGTGTATTTTAAAAAGTACTTACCCTTAGATTAGTAAATCTACTTCTTGGAAAGAATATTCTAACAAAATAAAGAAGCAATTATATATAAACAAGGGTGCTCATTGTAAAGTTAAGAAAAAAGGTAATAGTTACTTAAATTAATTGCATCTAGCTTTACAATGCAATGCTATGAGATCATTGAAAATGATTATGTAGATATGAGCTCATTAATATTATATTCAAATACTGTATGATTATTATATTTAGAAATGTTACAAAACTGCATATACCATAGTATTATTTACGTAGTAAAAAATATTGAGTATATGAATGCATGCATTGATTTTTCAAAAAAGCACTGAAAACATTATTGGTAATTATTGGATAATTACCCTGGTAAGATTATGGTAGAGTTATGGGAAATTCTTCTTTTCTTCCTTAATGTGTTTTTCTTCAATCTCCATTTTGTACAAGAAAGTGAGGTTATTCCATAATCACAAAAAGCCAAAGCTATTTTTGAGAAAAAATTGCCAGTTTGTTAATTAATTCGAAACATCTATATTTCAAAAAGTAATTTCTTTCTTCTTTTAGACCTAGCTCCTGGAGGTTCAGATGATTGGATCTATGATTTGGGCGTCAAGTATTCGTTTACAATTGAACTTCGAGATACAGGCAATCATGGATTCTTGCTGCCACAGAGTTACATCAGGCCCACTTGTGAAGAAGCTCAGGTGGCTGTTTCTGGAATAGCTTGGCATGTCATTAGGAATGTTTAATGCCCTTGATTTAATCATCCTCCTTTCATATTTTAATTTATTAATTCCAGCAAGACCAAATCCCAAAATCATCTTATCAACTTTTTTTTATTAGTAGTTCTGATGAAAGGTTTCTCTATTCC
>NW_003852438.1:4064612-4092138 GCF_000181295.1 Otolemur garnettii | reverse complement strand
TGTTGGCTCCTAAGCAACCAAAGGAAAGGTGGTGTGGAGTACATTGAAGATTTCTGCTCCAAATTTTCAATAAATTTCTGCTTGCGCCTTTAAAAGCATGACTGTGCATTTCGTTTGCTTTACAGAAATAGGCGACGGTGGACAAAGGGGAAGGGTGTCAAAAACTACAAACACTGCTTCTCACTCCAGCTCAGTTACTCAATAAACGCTGTTGAGCAAATGAATGAATGGGGGCAGTCATTTTCGACATACATGTGGCACTTTGCGCATCTGCAGCAGGCTGTTTATTGTAATAAATTATGTAATAAAAAGATAAAACTCTCTTAAATCCACCTTTGACTGGGAACATCAGTTCCCCGGGTCCCAGCGTACTCTCCGGCGATGTCTCGAAATGAATGCCCAGATTTGGTGATTTTCACTGCTGATCACTCACTCCCATCGGAGTGGGCGTTACGGGAAGGGGGCGTGCCTGAGAAGGGGCGGTGCCTGCGCGCTGACGACTAATCTGGCCGCCGGAAGCTGTCTCGGTCTACGGAGGAACTGGGCAAGCCCCTGACTTCCGGCGGCATTTTGAGCCTGTCCTCCTAGCGGCCTGGTAGTGTTTTCTTTACCTTTTCTTATTCTCCAGTCTCTTAGTTCTTTTTCTTCCTACGTCTTAGTCTCGCCTGACCCTGGCGAAAAGGCGGGCGGGTTCCGCTTCTCAGCTGCCCCGGGAGCTCCTCGCTAGCCGGGGGCCGGTTCCCGGGAGCCGCGCGCGCTCCTCCTTCTTCTCGTCGTCGTACTCCCGGGGCCCGGCGCGGGGACAGAGAGTCGCCTCCCCCGCTCCTCGGAGCGGAGGCGGCGGTGGTACCTCCGGATTGCGCTTGCGAAGGGAGCTTGGAGAGGAGGTAAGCGTTCTGAGAATTGGTGTGGGTATCTGGGGAAAGGCGTTGAGCGAACCCGAAGTGGTAGGCCCGAGTTGTCCTCCCATCCCCGCTTGAGTGCACACTGGGATTTTGAGCTCTCCGTAGCATCTCACCCTTAACTCTGCAGGAGCTGTCTGTGCTCAGACCCCATTTCTCGCTCTTGTTATGATTTTGGCATTTGTCAAAGGGGACAGATAGACAAGAGTCTGTGCCTCTCGCTACCATTTAATGTAGGCATGAACACCCTTGCACGGTAGCCGCATTTGTATGCGACGGAAAGGTGCAGCAATATGGTCTTAGATTTAGAGTCTTACTATATGTGCATTCCTTACGTATTAGAGCAAAGGAGATCTTACTTTTGACTATTTGGTCTTGCTTATTTCGCAGACGTGTTAACGATTTAGGTCCTCGGAGTTGAGGAGTGCTGCTGTATCCTCCCTAGGTAGTTACTTTTGGCAACTATCTGTCGGAAACTGGGGAGAGTGGAATGAAAGGAGAGGGTCTGATTATTTGGCATTATCTTTTTCTAAGTAGGTTAACATAATTTTTTATGGTTTGAAAATTATAAGTAGGTAATACTTGAATTATATTGGTAGGATTATGTTCGTGAAGGTTGTGTCTTAAGCTATTTGGTTATATGATGAGGCTTTGAGATAATTTGAACTACTTTGAAAATCGTAGGAGTTGTGAAATTTCTTCAGGTTTTTGGATTTTTAAAGAAGTTACTTTATTTTTTCTTTTTCACGCCAGTATGTGTAACTTTGGGATTAAAGAAGTAATATTAAAAGTTGGGAAAATACCTTTACACTTCAAATGTTCAAAGTACACGATATTGTCGCAGTAAATTGAAATGGTTATGCAGTTAGGTATGTGCCAATTATGGTGCCTATGAGCAAGATCTACTCTTGTAATATTTGAAATTACTGGTTGTAATACTCATGTGACAATATTTTGGAGAGTTCTATGGATAAAGTATAGGTTTTCAAATAATTTTTAATTTCTTAATGAACTATTTGGATTGTAACAAATGACAGTTTTGACAAGAGAGTAAAAGTTGGTGCAGGCATGTAGCAATTCGTGTTTGTAAAAATTGTTGCACTGTGAAACTGAGACTTTCACTGTGTGCATCTGATAAGATCCAGTTTTATCAAAAGTTTGCTTTTTACTGGCTCTGATTACTAATCATTCGAAATGAACATTGCATATTTTGAGATTTGCAAACTTATCTGATTTTCCTATCTATAACATGAATTAAAAATACTGAAACCCAGCAGATGGATGCTATTTTAACTTCTGCACAAGTTAAGATTTTAATAAATCATTAGTGTTTATTTATATAGTATCATTCATATGCAAGTAGAAAGCAAATTATTTCATTTGGATAATTGGTTTTCAGTGGATGGTAATCTTCCCTACCAACTTCATCCTCCATACCCCATGTCATATAGGTAGAAGTGAAGATATTTCACCAGATATTTAGTAGCAGTTGAAACAGTTGAAACATTAACTACTGTTGCTATATCAAGTGTCTTTTATTCTTGTTTTTTTTTTTTTGTAGTTTTGTATGTTGCAGTTCTGTGTACTTACACTTTATTGTAGCTGCTACCATGAATTATTTTCTGTGCACAGTCTTTTTAACAATTTATTTTTTTTTCTGCCCAGTGATACAGTATTGCTTTGGTAATTCCTGTGTAGTCAGTTTAAGTCTGTCAGTCTGTTTGGAATAGAGTTTGTAATTGTTTTAGTCTTAAATATACCAGATAAGAAATCTGGAGAGTTGTTTTAGAAAGTTCTTTCAAAAAAATTCTTCTGAACTATGCATCAAATGATCTTAGCTGTTTTTTCCTTTTGAAAATAAAATTTGAACAGACATTATTTTGGCTAATACCTTTAAGGAAATTCAGGGTTACAAATTTATCCTATTCAGAGCATATTTTATGTGGTTTTAATTGATGAACTATTTGACAGTTTCTAATAATTCTGCTCATTCAGATTAAAATGGTTTATGTTTTCATTTCTGCTGCTGGCAGATGAGACCTCAGATGTAATTATGGATTGAAATATTGAAGTCAATGAAGATGCTAGAACTGGTATATTTTTATGGATAAGATTTTTGAAATTGGGCTTCAAGAATAATTTTCAAAAAGAGTCCCTTTCAAAGCCTTATGTGTTGTGTGAATCTCCTAGTTACATTGTGATCTTTATTGTAAGTTTCTGGGAGCATTTGTTAAGGCCCTCTTTTGTTGGGTCTTTATTAATAAACTCAAACTTTATTTCCTGGATTTTCTTTTTCTTTCTTTTTAAATTAAAAAACTAATTTTAAAAACTTCAGATATTTATTTCCTCTGCAAATGGAGAGAAGAGAAATAGGAAAATAACTCAATAGACTTTCACCAGTGTCACTCTGGTTTTGATAATGCTCATATTTGGGAAAGACACGATGATTGGGTAAAATCATGATAACTTTAAGCAAAGAATAGTTTGAAAACAAAAATGGAGAAAAAGCTTCAAAGAAGAATAAACTGAATTAATATGTTATTGCTATGACCTCAATTTATAGTCTCTGTGATAGAAAAGATTTTAGCATTTACATTTTTATTTTATAGTTTCTAACTTTTCTCAAATACTTTGAAGCATTTAGTACTCACTGAAGCCTGTTCAAGTATAATTTGGAAAATATTTTTTCATCTTTAATCAAATCTGCATTTTAATCTGTTGTTGGATTCATCTTCCTTTGTGTACTCAGGTTTTAAATAGGATTGAAAATTCTAATTAACTCACATAAGTTGGTAACTTTGTTTTAAGTTAATATATGTAAAAGGAAATGTTTTTCTGCCGTACTGTAGGTAATATGTATATTTCTAGGCAAATGGAATTTTAAAAGTTAAAGTGTGTGTATTTTATTTATGAAAACTCATGAATGTCTCGTTAGTGATATCTAGTTACTTTTTGTTGTTGACTACTGATAGAAATTCCTAGTTGGATGACCAGAAGACTTTCCCTTTCATTTAAAAATCTTCAATTCCTGCTTTTTCCCTTTTTGCCTCAGATGTTTTACACACACACACACACACACACACACACACATTTATGTATATACAAGGTCTTACAATTAAGTTTACAAATTCATGCTGGAAAAAGTGCTACATACCTTGTTGAATATCACTATAGTCACCTTTGAAGTGCTGCCCTTGGGAAGCTAGGCACCAATGTCAGCACCTAGTTCGCCCTTCAAAGCAGTTTTGAAACTCTTTCTGGAATGGCAATCAGAGCTGTGGTTATATTACCCTTGATGTCCTGAATGTCATAAAAATGTCTTTCTTTTAATACTTTCCTTTATCTTCAGGTAAAGAAAAAAGTTATTGGGGGCCAGATCAGGTGAATAGGGAGAGTTTTGCAATACAGTTATTTGTTTACTAACAACTCCCTCACAGTGCTATGTGAGCTGATGCATTGTCAAGATGTGTGTGCCATTTTTGCACACACATTTCTTTTCCAAGATTTTCTTTCTTTTTTCTTTTGAGACAGAGTCTTGGTCTTGGTTTTGTTGCCCTCAATAGAGTGGAATCCTAGCTCACAGCAATATCAAACTCTTGGGCTCAAACTTCTGGGTTCAACCAACCCTCCTGCCTCAGCCTCCCAAGTAGCTGGGACTACAGGTGCTACCACAACACCTGGCTTTTTTTTTAAGAGATGATCTTGAACTTGTGAGCTCAGGCAATCCACCTGCCTTGGCCTCCCAGAGTGCTGGGATTACAGGTTTGAGCCACCCCACTGGGCCTCATTCCAAGATTTTCAGTTAAGATTTTCCTGTCTCTCTATTGATGTTTACTGGTCTGCTATGCTTTTCACATGGTCGGTCGATAATTTTGATGCGCAATACATAGATTTTTGCAATGTTTTCATCACTTCTGCTTGTTTCTGGCTGGCTGCCTGCCCTGACCTCTGTTCATCAGTGAAGCTTTCTGTCCCCTCAGGAAAGCTTTCAAGCCATGTGTACGCTACTATCTTCTTCATGACATTATCCCCATAAACTTGGACTAACATGTCCTTGATTTCAATTCCACTCTTGCCATCCTTAACAAGAAATTTAATGTTTGTTTTGTTCTAATTCAAGCTCTAATATTTTTGCGATAGCACACAAAAATGTGCAGCAACAGTCAATAATGAATGACAGCAAGACACCACACTTCAACATGAACACAGCTTACTCAGCTCCGTTTCTTTTAACTTTCAGTTCTTTATGCTGATATAACGAGGTTACAAAACCATACTGAGTTTTTTGGTACAGTTCTGCCAATGTAAGTGCACAGTGGCAAGTTCTCGAACTTAATTGTCAGACCTGTGTGTGTGTGTGTGTGTGTGTGTGTATTAAACTTTGTTTAGGACCCTTCTGTACGGTAGACCTTGTACTCAGATGCAGTGTCCTAGGGCAATGTCTGGTACTTGTTGATTCTCTGAGAAAAAAGGAGAATACAACTGCATTTCTTCCCTAAGTTGGAAGACTAAACAGTAGTAGCTGGGAGTAGAATTCTTGGGATAATCTTGGGCTAATCACTATGCAGGTGAATCTTGAATAGTTCTTTATGTTACCTGTAAAAGCAGTTTTGTCCTTCTGGAAAGCAGCTTTTTGTGGCCAGGATGTAAGGGCAAGGGTTGTGAATTATTAGTCCTCACTTGATTGCCTTATCAGTCTAAATCCTTTGAAATCTTCAAAGCTTGTTTGAGGGTTCTAGATTGGAGAGGAGCTGTGAGACCAGGCTTTCCAGCATAGCAGTAACTTTTCAAGGGAGGAGAATAGTGCTGCTCGAAGCAACAGATGACAGAGCAGGAAAAGTGAATAGCTGGAACTCTCAGAATGAGATGATGGATGACTAATGTTTAAAGTATAATAATAAATAGCCTGTTATCCTGACTGTGGAAACCATTGCCATTGATTTTTTCTTTTCTTTTTTTTTTGTAAGGACAGTGTTGTAAGTAAGGCACTTTGGGGTAGGTGCTTAGTGGGCAGAACTACCTAACTTCCATTGATAGTGGAGGGGAAAATGTCAGGTTAGCGTTAGTCTAATTAAAGCAGGGGGATAGGATGGCTTGCCTATTTTCTAAGTTCTAGATAACTAGCTAATAAGGAATTTTGGAATGTTTTTAAGGAATATTTTTAAGAAATGCTTAAAAATTGAATAGTTGAGAATTATACTTATACTATTATTATACTATATACTATTATATAATATTATACTAAATATTAGTATGTTAATATTTATGGCAAATATATAATGAAATATATGTGTTTCTCTAAAGCTTTTCTATGTATTTTGTTATGCATTTCCTTCTTATGGAATCTTGCTTAGATATAAATTGTAAAAAAGTATTTTTCTCAGTTAATCAAAGCTATGCATTTTCTGGATCTTACTCAGCTCCATTTCTTTTAACTTTCAGTTCTTTATGTTCAGTAAATCAAATGGGCGTAAGAAATTTTACCAGCTTTTCACCTGTAAGTTCACATGTAGGCTGAGAACAAGTCTAAGAAAAATTAAATCAAAGATTATTTTACAATGCTACCATCAATGTGTAGAGTTGGTATATAGATATTTATTTGGAGAACACTTGATACATAAGTGATTTTGTATCACAGCAAATTCACATTCATCTATTTTACACCCTACACTAATTTTGAAATTTGTAATTACTTTAAAGTTACTCTCTAACTTCTTTGATTTTAATTGCTATTATGTTAAAAGAGTGATTACATTTTATGTTAATGAATAAGAAGAGTATAGATTTTTCAGTTCAGAAATTACCATGTTGTATCATTTCACATTGTTCTTTTCTTGGTTCCCCATCTTTTTTCATTTGTCAAATGTTATCCTCATTCTTTGGATCCTTTTAAAAATGGGATCAGAAGTACATAGCTGAATCAAACATTATTTATAATGTTTTATTGTCGCTGTTTTGATTTTGTTTAATTTCCTTTCAAGTAACATGTCTGTACTTTGAAGTGACTTCAAAGAGCATTTGTGATCTTCATAGAGATCACTTCTACACCAAATGAAGCTTTTTTAATTACTATGGTTTATTCTGGTAATTTTTGATGAGTAGTAAGATTTCGACTAGTATTTAGATTGTGTTAAATGTGATGTAATTTAGTTTTCTTTTTTCTTTCTCATGTTAGGCAGTTCTGTCCTACAGCATTGTATGCTCAAGGTTATATCTGGGTCTATAATTTAATATTGTTTTCTAATGAATATTATAATACCATTATCTGATGTTTGTATTTCTAATTGAATTACCAAATTATATAATTTTAGTTCTATTAGTTTTAGTTTTTGAATGTTTTATTTACTTAAAAATATTTTTATAATTTCCTCCCTTTTTTCTTGTTGCTAATAATGGTAAAATAGTGTGTTCTTTACTTTTAGCACCTTTCACTTTTATGTCAATTTAGTATAGATTAGAGATACCCTGACTTCTAGTTCTGAGCCTGTCCTGTTTTGCAAGAAAGTCATTTTATCAACATTAGATTTTGTTTTGTTTGTTCTTTGAATTACTGGGAAGAAAAGATCCTTGACCAGATTGCTTTTCTTTGACCTCTGTAAGGCAAAGAAAATATTTAAGTTGCATTCATTTTTCTCCCAAGCTGCTTTTTGGAACATAACAACTGTTGTCACTTAAACTGTATTAAACATAATTTCTACTGTCAATAAAAATTTCATCAATTATATTTTCCTTTTTTTTCCCACTCTAACTTTTCCTTAAAGGATAGTTACTAAATTTTGAAGCAGTTTTTCTAACTTACAAACTAAACATTTCATACTATATTTTCTGAAGTTGATTGTGCTATGAAAACTTTGCTGTGTGAGTAAAATCATATTTGTTCACTCCACAAAGGAAGTATAATTCTAGACAACAGATTTCACAGCTGTCATAATTCATTAGTAAGACTTGTTTTAGAAGGTACCTTATCTTTGTTTGCCTGTGACCTCTCCTATGCTTCTTTTCTCCTAAGGAAAATCCCCTATAATTTTGCAGAGTTACCTATAGTTTTATCTACTTGTAAGTTTGGGCTCAGTTACTTAAAAGTAAAGAATTTTACAGTTTGCCTCTCTCTTTTTTTGGTTAAAGTAGTACAAAATGTCAAAAATTAGAAGGAAGGTCACAGTGGAAAATACCAAGACCATATCTGATAGCACATCCAGAAGACCCAGTGTATTTGAGAGGCTTGGACCCAGCACTGGCAGTACAGCAGAGGTGAGTTGTCGCTAGCATAGTCGCAGGGGTTCTCTTAGAATTCTGTAGTTGAAATTCTGGCTTGTATTATAAAGGTGAACAGGTTGTTTTATAGTAGGAATGTCGGTTAAATAAATTTTTTAAAATGTTTTTTATAAAAAGGAGTGAAAAAGGTGATAGGGCTTATGGGTTTTCATATTTTTCTCTTATTTTCTTATTTGGGGAGTAATACAGCACAGATGAGCTGGAGTTTTGGTAGCATTTGTTTTTAATTTTGTCCCACTAGCATTTTTTTCCTAGAAGTAAATATGAAATTTACATAGTAATATCTGTCTCTTAGACACAGTGCCGTAACTGGCTGAAGACTGGCAACTGCCTCTATGGAAACACATGTAGATTCGTACATGGCCCTTCACCTCGTGGTAAAGGTTATAGCAGCAATTATAGAAGGTAAACTGAGAACTTTGAATTATTCACATATTTTTAGTAGGTGGTTTTTATAATTTAGTGTAAAAATCTGAAATATAACCATTTATTTTGACAGCCTTTCTATTTTGGTGCTAATCTTATCAATAGTCAAAGATCAACAGGATCTTTTTGTTATTTCCAAGATTAATAAAGTGTTTGCTTTAAAATTAACTTGTTCAATATTTATTTGTTTGCACAATAGATATTTTTGTAATATGCATATGGCTTACTTACCCCCCAAATTATGTATTAAATTGCTTCCTAAGACCGCAGAATTGCATAGTGTCTAAATTTATTTTTACTGACGATGGCTATTTTTAACTCTTAGAACATTAAAATTTAAGTAGGGTATAATTTTAGCTTTTTGAGATTTTCTAAGTTCAAAGCTTGTACAAATTCTGCAGGTTGAAATACATTTGCTAAATCCTATCACAATATGTTAGCATAAATGAAAATGTATATTTATATGTGATAAATGTATTCCCTATTTAGAATATCATTCTGCCTTATTAAAAAACGTGGCTAAATTGAATTTGTTTAATAAAGATCTTTTATTTTTCTTTTGGTTCCTGCATGATGGTTTTGTTTTGATGTTTAAAGATACACATAAAGGTCAGGAGTGGTGGCTCATGCCTGTAATCCTAGCACTCTGGGAAGCTGAGACAGGAGGATTCCTTGGGCTCAGGAGTTTAAGACCTTAGTTTAAGACCTTGCTCAGGCAAGAGTGAGACTTTATCTGCACTAAAAAATAGAAAAATTAACAAGCCCTGTGGTGGGCACCTGTAGTCCTAGCCACAAGTCCTGCTCCTAGCCTTGGGAGACTGAGGCAGGAGGGTTGGTTGAACCCAGAAGTTTGAGGTTGCCATGAGGTAGGCTGACGTCACAGAACTCTAGCCTGTGACAGAGAATCTGTCACCAAAAAAAAATAAATAAATAAAAATAAGAACATAAAGATTGTCACCAAAGTAATTTAAACTTGATTATAAATAAATAATTTACCTAGTTATAAAATTGGGTGTGCTGATTGCCTTGAGTACAGCAACAGTGTAAACTGAATATTGGCATTTGGAGATTTTTTTTTTTTATTGGATAATTTTTTTGTTTTTGGTATGTGGATAGATTTTGAGGTTTAGCAGAATTAAAAATTCAAACTTTAACATTAGCTGACTTAAAAAAAAATTAAAAAAAAAAAGGCCTGATGCGGTGGCTAACGCCTTATCTTAGCACTCTGGGAGGCCGAGGTGGGTGGATTGCTTGGGTTCACAGGTCAACAGTGAGACGCCATCTCTAAAAAATAGCCAGGTATTGTGGTGGGATATTGAGTAGTCCCACCTACTTGGGAGGCTAAAGCAAGAGGATAACTTGAGCCCAAGAGTTTGAGGTTGCTGTGAGCTGTGACACCGTAGCACTCTACTGAGGGTGACAAAGTAAGACTCAGTCCCCTCCAAAATAAACAAATAAATAGCATTGGCTAACTTCTCATTACCTTAACTGTTGTACATTTTAGTTTATTTTTTTACGAAATGCTTCTATTTGTGTGTAGGTTGTCATTTGTCACTTCTGTTAATGTGGGAAAATTAGTCTTTATCATGTATGTTTAACTGTATATATGCACATTTAGATCCACACCTGTGGAAATTATTTCAATAATTGTAATGTTTATTTATATTAGCACCATACCTTTAATATATGCTTTAATTTATCTTTGAAATCTATTATTAGGTGACTCAAAATTTTAAAATAAGAAATAGTTTTGAGAAAAATAAGTAGAAAAATTTACCTAAAAAGGAAGAAAGTAAACTCAGTACTAGACTTAGAATAAAGGATTTTTGTTATAATTTTGTTATTTTGTTCATGTTTTTCTATCTAATAACTTTTGTGTATTTTTTTGGTAGGGAGGGAAAATACAGTTCATAATTTGATTTAAAGATGGGGAAAAAAGCAGTGCATTTTAGAAAATGCTTATTTACATATACAACATTTAAGCCATTCATTTAAGCATTCCCTGTGTGTAGAGCATTCTCTTTGTTAGGTGCTGTTCAGGATAGAATCAAGGTCAAGATAAAACTGTTTTATTATCCAAAGGAGACTAGACCACATAGGAATTACATGTACATCATAATTCTAATTTAAAACACTTAAATAGTGGTTCTTAAGGAGAGTTTTCAGTTTCTTATTTTGCTTCAGCTATTAAAACATGTAACATAGATTTATTAAAATACACCTATAAATATTAGCATGATCCTTCAACATGAATTAACTCAAATGATTTCTTCACTAATTATATGATTTGTATTAATGATTGATAAGTTGAAGGAATTGATTGATCAATGATTATTTGAAATAGATGTGACTATTAATGTGAATTGTTCTTATTGTTTAATATATACTGTACTTTTTGATGGTCAAAGAGAAAAGAGCATTTCTTAATTTCTATTACCTTCTTTGACAAGAATACTCCTTAGAGCTAGGATGTTTTCCATCTTCCCTTTGTTTTTCCCACTAAATGTGAAAATATAGCTGTATGTTATCAAATTTCTAGTACTATTACCATTGTTGAAGGTAATTATGTATTTTTCTTTTAATAAAAAAATCCATGACAGAAAGTAAAATTGCTGTTCTAAAATTTGCTTTGAATCCTTTAACTGTCTGTATTCTGAAATAATTTAAAATTTAAGAAAAATTATAAAACTCCTATGTTTGCTTTGATTCTTAGGTACATAAAGTATTTTATCAGTCGTTGATTATGCTGCTGCCTCTGATTAATTCTGCAACTTTGTAGTTTAAAACTTCATCTTACTACTACCTTTGTGGTTAATGCGAAAACAGTTCAAGCCTGTTAACTCTTTTTTTCTTACTTCACTTAAGTTTTTATTCATATCACTAGAACCTGTTATCCCATGGAATTTTAATGTACGTATTTTGATTAGTATTAGGAGAAAATGTGTGTTACTCATATTTTTTGTATATTAATGTTTAAGCCAAAACTAATTATTTTTCAGAAAATTAGGAGCCAAGGACAGTTAGAAAAATTATGTTGAGATTTGTGAGATTATTTCTGTAAATATGTTCTTAGAAAATGTTATATAAATATAGATTTTTTTGTTGTTGTTTTGTTTTGCTTTTTCTTTTGTTTTTGTGTTTTGGTTCAAAGGTCACCAGAAAGACCTACAGGGGATCTTAGAGAAAGAATGAAGAACAAGCGCCAAGATGTGGACACCGAGCCCCAGAAAAGAAATACAGAGGAGTCATCCTCACCTGTTAGGGTAGGAGTGAATTTCCCAAAACAAAGTTAAATTTTTCGATAGTGCATTATGTTTTCATTTTCATTTTAAATATTATCTTATGTGCTAAATATATGGTAAATATGTAATACAGCATTATATTATTCTATATGGATAACATAATTTAGAGAAAAATGTTTCTTGGGAAAACTATTTTAGTTCTTCATGAGATGAAAGAGCTTGCTTGGCAGAGCTCAAGCTGAACTGAATAGGGTTTTTGTACTCTGGTGAGGGTCAAGAGTATCTAAATATATTTTAAATTTTCAGAATTCAGCGCCATCATATTCTGCTTCTGATTAAAGTGGCTTATAGTAGAACACTTACAGATTAAAACAATGCAAGTAAAATGTGGGAGTAATAAGACTGAATGAGAAAGCTTAGGTAAAGGAAAGCACATATGACCACAAAATTTAGCTGTGAATTTGTTGGCAGTAAAGCCAAAAGAAATATAATTTATCATGCAGTTCATTGAATAAAAGAAAACAGAAGTGTTTGTCAGAAATGCAAAGCTATTACTTTTCGAGAAATTTATCATACCTTTGTGTGTATATGTGTATGTATGTTTATAAAGGCTTTATTGAGGTATATTTCACAACCATAAAATTAACCTATTCAAAGGATCCACATTCGTATTCTTTGTATATTCACAAAGTCATGCCACCATCACCATAGTTAATTTTAGAATATTTTCCTTTCTTTTTTTCTTTTTCTTTTTTTTTTTTTTTTTTTTTTTTTTTTTTGCAGTTTTTGGCCAGGGCTGGGTTTGAACCCGCCACCTCTGGCATATGGGGCTGGTGCCCTACTCCTTTGAGCCACAGGTGCTGCCAATTTTAGAATATTTTCATCACTCCATAAAGAAACCCCATACCCTTCAAAGCACTCACCTTCCGATTTTTACACTGATCCCCAAGCGTGGACAACCGTTAAATCCTCTTCTTTCTCTAGATTACCTAGCCTGTACATTTCACATAAATAAAATCGTAAAATGTGTTATCTTTTGTGATAGTTTCTTTCACTTAACATAGTGTTTCAGTATTCCTAAGAGAATGTAGGATGTATAGGTATTTTATTTCTCATTTTTGCCAAGTCCTACATTGTATTGATATACTACATTTTGTTTATCAGTTCATCAATTGATGGATATTTGGGCTTTTTCCACCTTTTGGCTTTTATGTATAATGTTGCTATGAACATTTATGTACCAGATTCCCCCCCCCCTTTTTTTGTGTGGACATGTTTTTACTTCTCTTGAGCTTATACACATACTGAGTTATACAATATTGGAATTGCTGAGTTATATTTTAACTCTATGTTTAACTTTTTGAGTAACTACTAAACTGTTTCCTTAAGCAGCTGTGCCATTTTACATTTCTGACAGCAGTGTGTGAGGGTTCCAGTTTCTCCACATCCTCACCAACACTACCTTTTTGATTATAGCCATCCTGGTAGGTGTGAAATGATTAAGTAGTTGTGGTTTTGATCTGCATTTCTCTGGTAGCTAATGATGTTGAACATCCTTTCATGTGCTTATTGGCTATTTGTATATTTTCTTTGCACATCTTTGCCCATTTATTAAATTGGGTTGCCTTTTTTATTGAGTTGTAAGAGTTACTTTTATTTTAGATCTAAGACCTTCATCATGTATATGACTTGCAAATATTTTCCCCCATTCTACAGTTGTCTTCACATTCTCGATGGTGTCCTTTAAAGCACCGAAGTTTTTAATTCAATGAAATACAACCTATCCTTTTGTTATTGTTGCTTGTGCTTTTGGTGTCATCTAGGAAACTATTGTTTAAGGTCATAAAGATTTACACTTATGTTTTCTTCAAAGAATTTTATAGTTTCAGCTCTCATATTTAAATCTTTGATATATTTTGAGCTCATTTTTATTTATGATATGAAGTTAGGGTCTAGCCTTATGTTTTAAATATGGCTATCCAGTTGTCCCATATTAGTTTTTTATGAAAGTTATTGAATTGTATAAGGAGCAACTTCTTTGATCATTTAAAATATATAGAAGCTTTATTTTTGACCCATGATAAATATGTTGTAATTTTGTAGAGACTTACTTTTGGGCACCTAAAGTAATGCCATTTTAGGTAGGTTTCTAATGTTTGGTGTGTTATAATAATTTTAGAAATCTTAAATAGTGGTTCTCAGCTGGCAGTTTCAAGTTGTCAAAGAGATAACCACTGATGGTTGCCCAGTTGGGAAGAGATGCTAAGTATTACACCATTTTAAAAATAGATGTATGCGTAGTGTTCCAAGTACATGTTATACACATACACACAAAATATAACTTCAGGCATAAAATGTACTTAATACTTAAGAAGTGAGATCTGAGTGATGTTACCTTTGTTTTTAAAAATACAATTTATTTGTTTATAATTCAATTCTTAAACATGTCTGTGTTTAACAGTGACTTTCACAATTCCTAAAAATTTAAGTCAGCTCTTGTAAGTCGTTACAAAGAGACTTTAGCGCACCACTCACTGAACTGTAATTGGTGTAAAGGATAGACATGTGGAATTCATATTCTGAACATACTGCTGCTTTTAGGAATTGTTAATCTCTGTCAGTCTCCTTATCTGTGAAATGAAGGTTCTGGCTATGTCATTTTGTTGCTGTGAAGAAAATATTTGTAAAACAAGTAACATGACTAACTTTTCCATGATGACTGCTGAATAAATGGTCTACTTGTATACTGGTATTAAAATGGCTTTTAACATTTTCTCTTTTATATAAATTGACTTTAGGCTCTTAAGGGGAGATGAACATTAGTATTTTTACAGATACTTAAATGTAAGTGTATTGTTTATCATAAAGATTTTTATGTTTATCAAATTAAGTTAGTGCACAGAAGAGTTGGCATTTCGTGAAGAAATTTAAAGCTTGATTCTTGCTTTCCTGAAATGAGAAAGCCCTCAAAGATATTGAGCTTCATGCATACTTAAGGAATAGAGTCACAAGTTTCAAGAATGGACAGGATTTTAAGTTCACTATCCAAACTTAGGGAAAACTGCTATTTAGCTAGGATTATTTTGGATCTGGTATATGACAGATTAGTAGGTACTGATTATTTCTATGATCATTTCTATGATGTAACGCATGTGCCTTCATGTAGTGCATTTCTATGGGAAGGTCACGATTATTTTAGGTAAGGGCAACCATAGTATAGTATCGTAGGCTGCAATAAAATACATGTGATTTTCAGCAAATTAATTCTACCCCTTCTCTGTCACTGATGTCAACTCCAGTGTATCTGAATTATGAGGTTGATAACTGCTGATGTTGTGGAAGACAAATTTTAAGTGTATAAATTATACTACATTGGTAGTATATCAGAGAGATACAAGCAAAGTGCACGATGGTTAAAATAAGTAATTGCCTAGAGAACCAGGACTTCTTCACAGGTGAAAATGATATTCACACTGGGTGTTGAAGGATAAGTGGAGTGAAGGGAGAGAAGAGGAAAAGCTCAATACCATAACTATATGTATGTAGTGTCGAAGGACTAATGTGTTTGAGAAACTGAAGCTGTGTGCCTAGGGCGTACGAATTATAGCATGTGAGCATGTGGCTGTGAAAGGGAAGACTGAAGAGGTGATTAGGACCCGATTGGAATGGTCTTGTACACCAAAGGCATGGTTTAACAATAGAGAAAAACGCGTTCCATACTAGATGTCTGTTTTATTTACTGATGCTAAATTGAGTAAATGGAAAATGGTTCTGATATACAGCTAGAGTTGAGAAACCACTGGTGGTGTAGGGTTTGTGTTACACAGTGTGGCTAGTCTGCCATAATTATAAAATACGTACTAAATTCTAAAGACTTAGTATGAAAAGAAAGTAAAATATCAAATTTTTTTTATGTTGGCTATATGGTGAAATGACAATATTTTGGCTATATTGGGTTAAAGAAAATGTATTATCAAAATTTTAATTTTATCTGTTTCATTTATTTTAATGTGACAATGAGGAGTTGTAAAATTACATACATGCCTGAATTATATTTTTATTGTAAAAGGCTAATCTATGTGATCTGAATCAGACTTAATACAGTGGAACTAAACTTAAGTGAGAGTTTATTTGAGATAGAGTTAGTATAAAGCATTCATTCAGGCAAACCAGAAAGAAAAAATTTGATCAATCCTATAAGAACATGGGCTAAAGATATGAACAGAAGCTTTTTTTGTTGTTGTTGTGGATGAACAGAAGCTTTTCAAAAGAAGATAGACTAATGACCAATAAATATATGAAAAATGATCAATGTCTCTAATCATGGAAATGCAAATCAAAACCACGATGAGGTATCACTTAACTCCAACGAGAATGGCTTTTATCAAAAAATTCTAAAACAACAGATGTTGGCATGAATGCAAAGAGAAAGGAAAACTTAAGACACTGTTGGTAGGACTGCAAACTAGTACAGCTTCTGGATAGTCATAGGAAGATAACTCAGAGAACTAAAAGTAGACCTACCATTTGATCCATTTACCCATTTATCCATTTTATCAAAAAGATACATGCATATTCTAGTACAGTTAACAATGCAAAGGTGACAATATTTTGGCTGTATTGGCTATAACCCAAGTGCCCATCTATACATGAGTGGATTAGTAAAATGTGATGTATGTATATCTTGGCATACTACTCAGCAATAAAAAAAACTTGGTAAACTAATATCTTTGTAACAACCTGGATGGAACCAGAGACCATTTTTCTAAGTGAAGTTTTTCAAGAATGGAAAAACAAACACCATATGTACTTACTATTAAATTGTAACTAATTGATCAACACCTGTGTGCACATTTGGTAGTGAAACTCAACAAAAAACAAGCAGGTGGGAGGGGTCGGGGAAGAGGGGTAAATTCACACCTGACAGATACACTGTCTAGGTAAGGGACGCACTTAACAACTGGGACTCAAATTGTATAAAAGCAATTTATGTAACCAGAACATTCGTATCCCTGTAATATTCTGAAATAAAATCAGAGATAGTTGCTTTTAACCAGTAGAACTTCAGCAATTTGAATTATATTGTGTTTTCTTTTTCTATAACAAGAGACTTGTTATTTTATGGAATTTGAGAAAAACAGCTAAATTAGTTTAGAAAGCATATGGACTCCTAAATATGGAAATAAGAGTAATATGTAAACATTGATGGTGAGACATAAATGTGCTGTAGGGGATCCTTGTCTCTTAGGAGAAGCTTTGTGACCTGCATTCAAGAAAGAGATAAATATTTCATCATTGTGGGAGGATATTTAGCTTAGGATTTAAAGATGTACTGTGAGTATCCCTTTGCTCACCTAAAATCTTACGTCAGTGCACAGGGGCAAGGGTGGTGGTCTAAGTTTCTTTTTATTTATTGATCTTTATTTTTTTCCTTAATAAAATACACATAAAACTTTATCATTTTAACAATTTTTAGATGTATAGTTCATTGGCATTAGGTATGCTTACACTGTTGTGCAATCATTAGTACCATCTACTTCCAGAACTTTTTTTTTTTTTTTTGAGACAGAGTCTCACTATGTTGCCTTCAGTAGAGTGCTGTGGTGTCACAGCTCACAGCAACCTGAAACTCTTGGGCTTAAGCAGTTCTCTTGCCTCAGCTTCCCAAGTAGCTGGAACTACAAGCGTCAACCACAATGCCCAGCTATTTTTTTGTTGCAGTTGTCATTGTTGTTTAGCAGGCCCAGACCAGGCTCTGGGCCCACCACCTTTGGTGTATGTGGCCGATGCCCTACTCACTGAGCTATGGGTGCCAAGCCTATTTCTAGAACTTAAGGTCTTTGTTTTTAAAAGTTTTAATTTTTTTGTTAATCTTTCTTATATGTGGAATTAAACTAATTAGAATAACATTTCAGCTGATAATTTTTTCATGTTAATCCAACTGGTTTAATATTTTAAAAAATACTTTTCTTAATTTTATTGACCCTTTCTGGTGCCTGCGATAAGTTCTTTTAGAGACTTTTCTTCTGAGACTTCAGAATGATGTTCTCTTTTCCTTGTCTGGTACTTTTTCAAAGGGTCATATTTTGTCATTTGCTTCTGTTTCTTACCCTACACCAACCTGATTACTTCTCTTCAAACAGAGAATCTGTTGAAATGTGATATTTATTCTTAATCTAAATATTTAAGATGACTGCTATTGAAATTATATTCAGATCTTAGTCTACAGCTGGATCTCAAGTTGATTACCCAACTTCAAGCCTATGCCTGGTTCTCTCATATGTTGATTTGAAAATTCTAGTATAAAGCATACTTTCTCTGGGAACTGTACCTTTTAGGAAGTATACATAATTATTAGTTCTGTTTCACAGTTCCCTACCCATTCCTCTTCCTGTACTCCCTTACCTTTCAGTCCCCCAACCTCTTGCTATTTCTGGCTTGATGAGAAAAAAATGGCCTTGACTAGGTAAGGGAAGAGACAGTACTGTAACTGCTATAGTACTGTAGGACTCCTGCAGTGGAGAACTTTTATGTTAGAAGGCCTTAATACTGTTACTAACTATATCCTGAGTAAGTCTCTTGACTTTGCTTTTTAGTTTGTAATATAATTGTACTGGTCACAAGTTATGATGAGAACCAAGCAAGAATAAAACTAGTGTAAATACAAAATAGAAATGGCAGAAAGTCACCAAATTATAATATATAATACTTGGTAGAAATTTCATAATGAATGTATAATGCAGGGGGTAATTATAGGTACAGATTTTCATTTTATATGAAAAAAACTTGTAAGTTTTAGTCTGATGTGATCTGTAAATAAATTCTTTGATAGATGATAGCACTGACAGTTGTTGCAGGCCAGGCATGGCAGCTTACTCCTCTAATCCTAGCACTTTAGGATTGCTGAGTTTGGGTTTGAGACCAACATGGGCAATATAATGTATCTCTACAAAAAATAGAAAAAATTAGCTGGGCATGGTGGTGTGCACCTGTAGTACCAGCTACTCAGGAGGCTGATGCAGGAAATCTCTTGAGCCAAGGCATTTGAAGTTGCAGCATGCTGTGATGACACCACTGCATTCTGTCCAGGCAACAGAGAGACCCTATCTCAAAAAAAAATAAAGTTGTTGCACATGGGATAGCATGTGCAACATAAGACATAAGACATAACACAATATTGTCTTAGCATAAGACAGTATTTATATGTTCAAGGGAAAGCTGGACTCTTCTGTAACATATGTCCTCATCTAAATTACTAAAAGCAGTGTGGGTTGGAATCACTTAGAAAGGTTTGTTCACTTACATGTCTGGCTATTGATGCTGGCTGTCAGTTGATGCTGAGGGCTTAGTTTCTCTACTGTGGGATCTCTTCACAGATAGTTTGGGCTTCCTCACAGCCTAGTGGGTGGATTCCGAGGGTGAGTGTCCTGAGACATATGTGCATGCACATTCTCACACACACACACACACACACACACACACAGCAAGACAAAGCAAGCCTGCACACGTACCCTGGTTTCAATTCTTGTAGAATGGTATTAGTTGCTGCTGGGGTATCATCTCTTTTAGGACCTCAACTGACAGAACAAAGATACATATGTGTGTAGTAACTGGTATATAAGTGACCGTAAGTATTTAAGTGACCATCTTTATCTTCATCTGACCATGAGTTCTTACTGGTGTCTCCAACTCCAGTTCATTACCACTACTACTGTTAATGCTATTTTTATGCCTCATGGTAGGTCTTTATATCTGAGCTCTTTTTAAAAATTTTCTTTCTTAAGAAGATAATTTTCAAACATTAAAATGCACCCATTTTAAACGTATAGTTTGAATCTTGACAGGTATGTGCACCTCTATAGCCACTACCACGATCAAGATACAGAACATTTCTGTCAACCCAGAATGTACCTTCATGGCTTTTTGTTGTCAGTCCCTTCCCGAATTTACTCCCAACAACCTATGATCTGCCACTATAATGGAATCATATAGTATATATTCCTGTGTCTTGATTCTTTCTGCATAATGCTTTTGAGATTCACCCATGTTGTGTGTGTCAGTAGTTTATTTCTTTTACTGTTGGTTAGTAGTTTTATGGCTATAGCAGAATTTGTTTAGCCATTCATCCAGCGGTTCTCAACCTGTGGGTCACGACTGTATTAAAGGGTTGCGGCATTAGGAAGGTTGAGAACCACTGCATTCATCAGTGGATGGATATTTGGGTTGTTTCTAGTTTTCAGCTATTATGAATGAAACTACTGTGGACTTTGTACAAGTCGTCTTGTGGATATGTTTTCTTTCTCTAATACCTAGGCATGGAATTGCTGGATCATATCATATGTATGTTTTTTAGCTTTATAAGAGAATGCTAAGCAGTTTTCTAAAATGATTGTTCCACTTTATGTCGCCATCTACAGTGAGTGTTTCTTTTTGTATTTTTGCCAACACTTGGTATTGTTGGTCTTTGTCATGTTAGCCATTCTGGTGAGTATATAGTAGTTTTAATTTGCATTTCTTGATTAGCAATAAAAATTTCCTTTCCACATCTTTTATGTGTTTATTTGTCATTTTAAGTATGCCTTTTGCTACTCATTTGCTTATCTGTTTACATCTTTTGCTATATAAGGAAGTTTACCTTTATTTCTAGTTTACCAAGAGTTTTATAATAATTGGGCATTGGATTTTATCAAATACTTTTCTACAGGTATTGATAAGGTCGTGGAAATTTTCTTTGTTATCCTATTGATGTTGGAGGGTTACATTAATTGATTTTTGAATGTTGAACCAGCTTTGTGTATCTGGGAAAATTCTACTTGGTTGTGGGATATTCTTTTTATATCTTGTTGAATTCAATTTGCTGATGGTTTTTTTGTTTAACATTTTATTATATATTTTTAAGGTATATAACATTTTGGTATAAACATTCATAATGAAATGATTGCTATAATCAAGCAAATTTATATATCCATCATCCCACATAGTTACCTTTTGACTTGTTAGTATTTTTGATGAGGATTTTTGTTCTTTGTCTCTCTCTTATGAGAGACACTGGTCTTCAGTTTTCTTGTAATGTCTTTATCTGGTTTTGGTATCAGGACAATACTGGCCTCTACTGGTAGGATGAGGTAGAAAGTATTCCATTTCTTCTATGTCTGGGAGAAATTATAGAGCATTCGTATAGTATCTTCCTTAAATGTTTGGTAGACTTTACCCATGGAACTCTTCTGGATATGGTGCTTTCTGTTTTAAAAGGTTATTATTGATTCACTTTCTTCAGGAGGTACAGGCCTATTCAGATTGTGTGTTTCTCCTTGTGTGAGTTTTGGCAAATAGTGTATTTTGAAGAATTGGTCCATTTCATCCAAGTTGTGAAATTTGTAGCCATAGAGTTGTTCATAATTTTTTTTTATTGTTTCTAATGTTGTTTCTGATATTAGTAATTTAATAATTTTTTGTTTCTGATGTTAGCAATTATCTGTTTTTCTTAGTCTGGTTAAAGGCTTATGGATTTTAATCTTTTGGTTTTGTTGATTTTTCTCTATTGATTTCCTATTTTCAATTTCATTAACTTTTTTATTCTGATTCTTTAATTTTTTTCTGCTTACTTTGGATTTAATTTGTTGTTTTCTAAGGTGGGAGCTTAAATGATTTTTTTTTAGTATTTTTTTCTAATACAGTAGAACTTCCATAGTTGACCACCTCCTACATTGACCATCTCTTTAAGTTAGCCTAATTTTCATAGACTGGACACACACCACATTATACATGTCAGTATAGTAGACCTAATTCTTTATATTGACCACCTCTATATGTTGACCTGTTTTTACAGTCCCTTGGGTGGTGAATTTACAGAGGTTCTACTGTCTGTGCATTCAATGCTAAAAATTTCCTTTTAAGCACTGCTTTTTTTTTCATCCAGCAAATTTTGATAAGTTGTATTTTTGTTTAGTCAAAATATTTTTATATTTCTTATGAGATTTTTCTTGACCCATGTATTCATTAGAATTGCATTGTTTTATCTCTAAGCTTTTTTGATAATTTTTTTCTGCTGTCTTACTGGTTTCTAGTTTAATTGTGGTCTGAAAGTAAACATTGTATGATTTCTGTTCTTTTTTAAATTTTTGTTGAGTATGTTTCATGGCCTAGAATGTGATCCATTTTGGAGACTGTGTGAGCTTGAGAAGAATGTGAATTTTGCTGTGTTAAGTTATCTGTAGATCTTTGTCTGTAGATCTCAGTTATATCAAGTTGATTGACAGTGCTATTGAGCTCAACTATGTCTTTACTGTTTTTTCTGCCTGCTGAATCTGTCCATTTCTTTTACAGTTGTGTTGAAGTCCCCAGCTCCTATAGTGGATTCATCTGTTTTCTCCTTGCAGTTCTATCACTTTTTGCCTCATGTATTTTGGTACTTTATTGTTAGGCTCATATACATTTAGCATCATTATGTATTTTTGGAGAATTGACCCCTGAATAGTTATACAGTGATAACTTTCCTTATTTAGGGACTTTTCTGTCTAAATCAATGTAGCAGCTCCCACTCTCTGGATTATTGGCATAGTATATCATTCTCTCTTTCCTTTTAATCTATATACATCTTTTTTGGGTTTCTTGTAGACAATATACAGTTGGATCTTGATTTTTTTAATCCACTGTGACAATCAATGGGTATATTTAGACCTTTGATGTTTACAGTGATTGTTGATAGTTGAATTAATATCTACTATATTTGTTACCATTTTCTGTTAATTGTCTGTGTTCTTTGTCTCTGTTTTTCTTTTTGACTCTTTGTGGTGTTAATTGAGCATTGAATATGATCCCTTTTTCTCTTTTTAACATAATGATTATACTTCTTTTTTTACTTTTCTAAAGTGATAACCCTAGAGTTTGCAAGTACATTTACAACTTATTTAAATCTACTTTGAAATAACACTATACGCTTTAACTGTAGTGCAGATATCTTACCAGAGGACGGTAATAATAATTCTTCACTCTGGAATATTTTAAGTGGTATTGGATTTTCTGCTCTTTAAATGGTAAGATTACTCTGTGAAACCTACTCGGCCTGGAGCTGTTTTATAGAATTCTTTATCTGTTTTTTTTTCCCCCTGTGGAAATTGATAGAGACTTTGGACTCTGTTTAAGAAAATTGGGCAGATTATATTTTTCTGGAAATTGTATCTATGTTATTACTAGGTTTTCAAATTTGTTTACTTAGAGCTTTGTTTGCTCTAATGGGTATTTTCACTTTGTCATTACTGATTTTATATTAATGCTTCCCCTCTCGGTTTTTTTTCTTGATTAGGTTAGCCATTGATGTATTTTCAGAGAATTGTCTTTCGTATTTATGTGTTAGTTCCTTCTTTGTGTTTTTTAACTTTTTAAAAAAGTTAATTCCTTTGGTTTACTGTATTTCTTTTCACTGTTGAATTCATTGAACATTTCCTTTTATTTTTATTTATATTAGTATTTTAGTGCTATATATTTTCCTCTGATAACTGCTATAGCTGAGTCATATGGATCTCATATGTCAAATTTAATTATTATTATATTTTTAGAAATTCTCTTTGGGTTTGGATTTCAGCCATTATGTAAGAATTGTTTAATGCCATGTTTCACCATTTTTATGTTGAATTATGTTTTGTTTTTTGTGTATGTTCTTTCAGTTTTTAAAAAATAGTTTTTATTGTTATTATCATTTGTATTTCTACTTTGTGATTTGATCAGGTTTTTTGTGGTCTAAGATATGGTTAGTTTTTTAGAATTTTTCATGTATGCTTTTAAAAAGTATACTTTCTAATTTTTGGTTTTTAAGTTTCATAAATATATAGAGAAGATTAGGTTATTTGGATCTTTGTCTGCTTGATCTATTTTCATTTGAGAACATAATGGTAAAGTATCTTAGTATGTTTCTGTCCAGTTCTCTTTCCATCTCCTATAGGTTTTATTCTTCATTGCTGTATTATTGGGTATATAAATACAGAGATATTGTATGCAGAGATGATGTAACTATTCTCTTTTCACTGTAATTCTCTTTAATGCAGTGGTTAGTGGTGGCTTTATTTTGATTGTATGTAGAGATGATGTAACTATTCTCTTTTCATTGTAATTCTCTTTATGCAGTGGTTAGCAATCATTGTTGTTATTGAAGTTTGTAGTCTTAATTTATTTGTTACTTATTCTGAGATAAGTCAATATCTTTGTAACCATTTTATAAAAGAAAATCTCAGATAATTCTATTTGGTCATTTTTCTTTATAATAGTGTAAACAAAATAAACTACAGTTTCATAGATGTAGGATTAAATTACTCCACTGTCTGTGTATTGAAAAGACCTATAGTATTAAAATGATTTAAAACTGCAGTTCTGTGAATAACTTCAAAATTTGAAAATTTTAGATTATGTCTTTTCTAACGGCGAGACTGAGTAGGCTGTTGGGCAAATGTGCAGGCCATAAAAACAACGATGAGACATCTTATTAGATTATTAAAGTTTTTATCTTTAATCAGATATGTCTCCTTTTAAAGTCTGAAAATACTAAGGTGAAAACCCTCATTTTTCAAATTCACAATAGTTTTTTCAGTTGTTAATAGTTTTGGTGTCATATGTGGCAGTAAGTTAATAGAAAAGAAAAATTTGGGTTAAACATTAGCTTTACAGAACTACTCAAAGAAAACTTAGGAATTTGTTGATAATGTTAGTGTTCTGTGAAATTATATTTTTAGAGCAATAGGATTTGGAATCAATTGTTTTTGAAATACAAAAAGAGAAGAAGAAAAAGTGTTTTGTGTAACACATTAGATGTTTAAAATCTTGTGATATTGTATTCTTTAATAAATAGGAATTACTGTTATGAATGATAACAGCTTTAGAGTAGTAATGGCGAAATTTGTATTGATGTTTTAAAATGAATGTTAGCAAAAGATAACTTTATTGGCATACACATAATTGAGTCATTCTTTGACTTAACATTCGGAAACAATTTTGATCTATTAACATCGATTGAAATTTTCTTAAGTAATTTTGGAAAGATCTAAGCAAATTCATTATAAGAGGTGAGATTATATAAGAAGCAGAAAATTGTGTTAGGAAGATTTTAGGCACAAAATATTGTTAGTAACTGCACTAGTATGGAATAGGGTGACTTGACCTAATAATTGTTAGCTGTAGACTTTGTGCAGAATTCAGCACAATAAAGAGGAGTTATGGTAAATATTGAAAAGGCTTAAAATATGGAGACGATACTTAGAAAATCTATAATAATCTAATTGGAATCCTAGAAGAAAAAAATAGAATGTTAGGGAGGCAACATTTGAAGAAATAGTGGGTGAGTATTTTCCATAGTTGATGAGACATAAATCTACAAATATACTGTAGTAAGCAAAATACATATCAAGTAGCATATTGTATAAAACTGCAAAACACCAGAGACAGAGAAAGTATTAAAAACATAGAGGAAAAAAAGACAAATCCTCCTGCAAAGGAGATGGGATAACACCAGTAGCAAACAATGAAAACCAAAAGACAGGGAAGTAATATTTCCAAACTGTGAGATAAATCTTTCAACCCACAGTTATGTGCCCAGCTAAAACTGCCAAAACTGTTTTTCACGAATAAGGATAAAATAAAAACCTTTTCAGATAAAATTGAGAGTGTTGCCTACCAGCAGATGTTTACTAAATAGAGAATTTCTGAAAGGATTTACATCAGAAAGATTGACAATGACCTCAGGAAAAGGGTCTGAGATGTGACTGATAAAATGTGTATTTGGTTGGAAAATCTGCCTTGGTATAGCTTATGAAGTTATCAGGAATGTGGCATTGTACCATGAAGAAGTGAAGTGTAATACCAGTTGCAATGTAAATTGTTTAAGATTACCCCAAACCTATTCCACCACTTTTCATTTTGTACTAGCTTTGTGGCTTGCGGAATTGAGGAATTGGGTTGGCTAGGTCCTGACTAGTTTAATTATAATAACCCCCATTCGCTTGCTGATTTAGTTGGTTTGGGAATCAGGCCTGAGGCATTTAGCCCATGGTCTTTATCTTAATGGCAGTTATTGACTCATACTGAGGTGGCCAGATGTCTAAGGTTGGGCCTATGCACACTGAAGGAAAGAATTCTTATTTTGTGTTTGGAAGAGAGATACACTGGGGAAACCAAATTGCTTCTTAGTATGGTCAGAGAAATAAGCCCTATGTGAGTCAACATTAGGAATAGCAGAGCAGTGGGAATGGGAAAAAAAGGGAAAATTTGATGATTTCTCTTTGTTACTGAATCACCTACTCTTAAAGTTCACACTGTTTATAGACTGCATTTCATGTGAGATTGTAGTTAAAGTTCGTATAGGTCATAAGATTATAATTTTTTGTTGATCTTTAGTTGAAGATCCACCAGAAATTCCTTTAAGCTTCCCCAAATTAGCCTTTGTTAATACAAGTATAATAATATTCTACACCAGGAGAGCTTTATGTTTTATGCTGCTGTGGCAAGACTAGATTAAGTCAGAGTATCATGTTTTAGTGAAGCACACTGGCAGATTAGTATGCCCAGAGAAGACTGACAAAATGATGAGTAGTGTGAAAATCATGCAGACAGTGGATCTTTTTAGCAGTATTCAAAATTTAAAGGGCTAGGATGTAAAAAGTTTACCCATAGATTTGTTTTGCTTGATTCTAGAGGTCAGAACTAGTCCCAAATCAGTAGAAATTCTGAAGAGACATAAGAAAGAGATGACTGGTATAGGAATCTTCAAATAATTAGTTCTGGAAATAAGAGTGAATGGTTATGGCAGTGTAGAGATGTCAGTGGATACTTGGGAACTAAATTATTTCCCCCAGCAGTTTTCTAATAGCAGACTTCCATAACTATACAGATGTTAAAGAAGATTTTTTTGCATGGAGTAGGAAGTTGAATTATATTACTTATAAAGGCGTCTATGTTTTTTATTCAGGTTACTAATCCAGCTATGATAACATGGGTTCTAAATTCTATTAGGATCAAAACTTTTTATTTCATATTCTTTATAGTGCCTTGCTCCCTAAAACTCATAATGAACATAATATTCCCACACATACAATGTTCAAGAAACAAATGTAAATATAATATAGAGTAAAAATATAGAGTAAAAAAATGTAATATAGAGTATAATTTAAAGTAAATATTTCCAATCAGGTATTGGATTTCTGAAATCCAAGAAACTTCCCATTTTTCCTAAATTAGGCACAGACTTATTTGGGAGTAAACCTGAATCCTAATTGAAATAAATTTAGTGGTAGTCTTTACCTAATTGGTGAATTTCTGTTTGCAAAAATATTGGTATATTTAATCATAGGCTACTACTCCCTACTTTGCTAGCAGTATTACTTAAAATACTTTGAAATGCAAAAAAAATTCTAAATTCTTAAAATATGTGGTCCCAAGGGTTTTGGCTAAAATATTGTGTTTTAACAAGTACTTCAACATGCATATGTTCCTAGGCTGACTAATTTAGAATGCATTTTAAAAATACATAATATGTAATATGTTTAGTTTTAAGAGAAAGAAGATAGATGACAAGCCATTCTGTTCAAGAAGGTGAAACAGCAGACCATGCTATCCTACACACGACAAGTAATTTCAGACCTTATTTATTTGACTTTGAGAAGAGAAGGAAAGAAGTAGTTTTATTTGAAGAAGGGA
>NW_003852438.1:4028150-4064150 GCF_000181295.1 Otolemur garnettii | reverse complement strand
AAAATATTTTTGGCATAGTTTTGTAGGAATGTACATATATATAGTGAGTTCATTCAAAAGTTGTGTGGGATGTAAGATAGTTCTTCACTGATGTTGCACAGAATATATTTTAAGAATGCAAATAGATTGTTTGTTTGTTTCCTTTTGTCCTCTATAGGACAAATAGAGGCCTATTTCTATATTCTTGACTCTACCATTTTTCCATGTCAGGTTTTCATCTCATATAATCTTCTAATGACTTTTGTCAGTCTCTGTCAAAACCTTATGTCATTTGGCGAGTAATTTGACATGACTTCATACCTAAATGTGTAAAATTTAGGGGCGATTATATTCTACAGTTGTTTAAAAAAGAAAACTTCAAAGAGAAATTAATTTGTGTTTTAAGTAGGCAAATTATATGACTAGTAATGCTCAGAAAGAGCTTTGAACACTTAAAATATCCTTGTGTGTCATTGTCTTTCATAGTCAGTATTTAGAGTGTTAATAAAGAATTTCACTCAGGTGAAATTATATAATACTGGTTACTTTATTTTCTCACTACCTACTAAAATGTGGTTTGGAAATTGTCTTGTTGTGTATATAGGCTACATTACACCTGGAATAAAATGTAAAATCTGTTCTTTAGCTTCTATATTAAAGACTAATTTATGGACTGTTTTAGGTACCATTTAGCTTTATCAGCATAGGTAAAATCTCTTTTTTAAAAAGTCTTTCTAAAATTATTAAGTAAGTTTGGATTTATCTTTAGGTGTGCAGGAAAATGGCTGTTATTTTAGTGTATGACAGGTCTCAGATTATTTTTAGAAGTCTACAGTGAATGGCTTTGCCTTTTTAAAGGCATTTTAAAATATGGACGCTTTCAAATACTTCCGTTGTCTTTTATTCATTTTAACTTTTTTCCCCAGTCATTTTTCACATAGAAACTTAGTATGTAGCACAATATTAAATGCTTATTAAAGTATTAGATTTACACTGTATATTTTAAAATCTTAGCTGCTGCTTGCATTTGCCAAGTTTCTGTTCTTTAGTAAAATAGATAGTCTTTTTATTGTGGTGCTAATAAACCGTAACTTGTCACTTCCTCTACTTAGTGGCTAAGCGGATATGTGTTTACAAAACAGATTTTCTGATGAAACAGAGATGAATGAAGTAAAATGTTCTGTGATTCAATAACTACTTTGTATAGTATTTTTAAAAATATAGTAATCTAAATATATGTATATATATTTTTAGAAAGAATCTTCAAGAGGGAGACATAGGGAAAAGGAAGACATAAAAATCACTAAGGAGAGAACTCCAGAAAGTGAAGAAGAAAATGTAGAATGGGAAACTAATAGAGATGGTGAGTTGCAAAATCCGTTTATGTAGTCAATTCTTGATTATTCACTTTGTACAGGTTTTTTGTGGGCTTTAAAATACCTTTAAACTGTGCTCTCCCTGTTATTTCAGAATCATCTTATTGACTTGTTTCTATCTTACTGAGTTGTAAGGCAGAAATTGGCATATAGTATAGTAGTGAAAAGGCAGAGAGAGTACAGTGTCGTTTGTACTGTATATTTCAACTTTCCTCCTTTTTCCTTCTAGAACCTTACTGTGTAGCATCACTGTTGTTTTGAATTTTATTACATTTATGAATTTTTTAGTTCTTCAAACTAAGTTTAAAAAAATTAAATCTAAATGTGTTTGTTTTATATAAAGTATTAAAAGTGAGATTTCTTTTTCTTTTTCTTATAAAACACACTCCTCGTTTAGCTACTTTTCAACCAGCCCTCTTGGGGTGCAAATTTTACACCCCCTGGGAGAACTTTGTTATTCATAGACAACAAAACTAAAGAGGTTAAGAATTTAAACCAATTTCTCAATTATAAGCTGAAAACATAGAGCAGAGATTAGAAAACAGTGACTATAGACCAGTCCCTGGTTTTGCATATAGTATTTTATCAGAATGGACTATGAACATTTAGTTACACATCGTCTGTGCCTGCTTTTGAGCTGCAGTGGCCACGTTGAGTCCTTTTGAACAACTAAGAACCTGCAAGCCTAAAATATTTACTGCGCCATTTCACAATGATCTTTGAAGACTTACAGACCGAGATTGAAACATAACCTAAATGTCTCTTCAGTAATTGGAGCATCAGTCCTTATTAAGGAAATTTATTCTGTCTTTGGACTGTGCTCTCTGTTAAAAAGTTGCTTCCAAGAACAAATAGGAAACTTTGTAATGGTTAGTTTATTGGGATGTAATCATCTAATCTAATACTTCTCCAAAGTAGCAATAAAGCAGCAATGATATCCTGTTATAGTAGACTAATTAGCTAATATGTTGAAATAAGATATTATGAACCATAACTATTCAAGTTTGCATAGCTAAGTTTTCCTAAGTAATAAGGGACTAACTCTTAACATTTCTAACATTCATTTCATTTCAGTTACTTTAGATAGAAAACATTTTGAAAAGTATTGGATATTTCTATAAAAATAAAATTTTCTATTCTCATAATAATATTAGCTAATTGTTAAAAATTTAAAAGGTTCAGAAAAGTTTGTCAGTTCTTTCCTGGATTTTATAGGAGCTGTGTAAAACTTTCTCCATAAATCTCCTGCACTCCTCTTTAAGGTCTTGCACAGAACTGAAGGAACTCTGCATTCAAGATCTCCTTCCACTTTCTCCTACCCCCCACATACTAATCTTTTATTCATGCCCAAACTTTTTTCTTTCTCTTTTATTCTGTGTAAGAGCCTCATCCTACTGTATAAGGTTGATAAATTCCCTCATATTTTAGATCTGACTTCTTCCTACCTCAGCAGTGTTGTTCATTTATTATACATTCTTTTCTATATCTTTAAAAATCCATTTTCTCCTATTTGTATATTACTGTTAGCTTGCACTCTGCTTATCCCCACTTAAGTGAATTCTTAAAAGAGTTCTGTGCTTTACCATCACTCTCTACTTTTCTACCTGATACTTATTATTTAGTCTTCTGACCCAACTCTCCATTAAAACTAATCTTCAAGGTCACTAATAACCTCCTCTTTGCTGAATAAATGGAAAATTACTTGTGTCTATCTTATAAAACCTTTCTGCAGCATTTGATGGATCCAAGAGCTCTGTCTTCTTAAAAAACATTCTTTTCCCCGGTTTCCATCTATTACTCTCCAGTTTTCTGTCTTCCTGTTCAAGCCCTTCATTTGAGGTTCCTTGTAATCTGTCTGTCTGTCTCTTAAATACTGATTTTCAAGGATTTGCACTTAACTATCTTCTTTGAAAAAAAAAATCTAAGGTAATTTTACTACATGAGCCTTTCATATAGGAAATTCTTGTAAAAGGTGAGTATAAATGTCTTTAATAGTGTTTTATATATGAAACAGTCACGTGGCAATTTCTTATGTATTCCATTGATCAAAACTCACAAGTTTTAATCATTGTATATCTTTATGATGTTAAAGTATCTGTTGAGGGAATATGAACATATAGATGCTTGCCTCAATCCCTGGATAATGAGACTAAATTGGTTTAACAGACTTACTTTGCATCTGAAGTACATAGCAATTTTAGCTTGACTCAGAAGACATTATATAGTATATAATATTGCTTCTGAAACCTTTTCAGGATAATTTTGCAATTTTTTTAAAGACCCCCCCCCCAAAAGAACTTTTGTCTTTGTGAATTTTATGTTTCAATGCACATGTGAAAATCACACTCATCAAATTCCAATAGGTGGGAGCAGGGAGGAGGAGATGGGTAAATTCTCACCTGATGTGTAGGTACAGTCCATATATTGTCTGGGTGGTGGGCACATTTATAACTTTGATTCAAACAATACAAAAGCAATTTATGTATCCAGAACCCCTGTAATATTCTAAAATTTAAAAAAAATCATCATAAAAATAACAATAATTGCCACATTAGAAATTGAACTTAGGAAAGTTTTTAAATGTTTATTAATTTATTTAACAATGACAATAAACCCAATATACGCTTTGATGAAAAATAACTATACTCAGCAAAGCAAAAAATTATGAAGAGGCAGTGTTTTACTTGTTTTTACAAATCTTTTTAATGTCTGGCTTAATAGAATACAGCTATGTTTTCATATCTGTGTCTACATTCAATTTGTTAACGATATTACATCTTCTGGAAAATTCTATCTACTCATGAGAGAATTTACCAGGCAAATAATGTCCATTATAGGAATAGCTTGATCTTGTGGAACTCCTGAAAGTGTTTCAGGGAATCCCCCCCACCCACCCCCGCGCCCCAAATCCTCAAACTACTCCTTGAGAACCATTTGTCTACAGGTACACTTTCTAAAACTCTTTTGTTTGCAATCTTTTACCTAGTCACCTTCTTTTTTCCCCTTTAGTTTGTCCTTCTAGATGAAATCATGCTTCATTAAGATCAATGTGTTAACCACCTAAATCAATTGATAGTAATTTTCATAACACACTACCCAATGGTTGCTTTTAGTCACTGCCTTCCTACTTCCACTTCCCAAGGATAACCACTATCGTTATTTTTGGCACTATTGATTAGTTTTTTTTATTTTTTTATTTCTTATAGCATAACTATGTACATTAATGCAATCATGGGGTGCGGTGTGCTGTTTTCATATACATTTTGAAATACTCTTATCACTATTGATTAGTTTTATCTGTTTTTAAGTTCTATATAAATGGAATCAACAAGATATACTCCTTTTATGCCTAGATTCTTTTGCTAGCAATGTTATCTATGAGATTCAACCATATGCTTTATTTCAAATAGTTACAGTTTATTAGTTTTCATTGCTTTATATTTTATTGTATTAGTATATCATAATTTATTCTACTGTTGATGAATAGTTGAATAATTTTTAGTTTGGGGCTATTATGAACAAGGTGATGGTACTGTTCTTAAACATACAGTTTGGTAAACATGCGGTCTGTCTGAAAGGTATCCAAATGTCTTTTTTTCATGTTACATGGCTGAATACTTTCCAAGCAGCCCTCACATACCTATTTCTCTTGAGTTTATGCTTCAAAGTGGAATTGTTGGGCCATGGAATATGTATTTGTTCTTCTTTAGTAGGTAATGCCAAATAAAAAATGGTTGTACCAAGTACTTATATGGTATTTTTTGCCTTTTTCATCTTAGCCATTCTATAAATGTACTATATAATGATATCTCTCAGTGTGGTCTTAGTTTGCATTATTCTAATGAAGTTGAAAACTTTTTCATATAGTTATTGACCCTGGTACAACCTATTTTGTAAACTATTTCAGATATTTGCTTGTTCTTGTATTATCTGTTCTTCTTTTTTTCTCCATATATTTGTTTTTTTCCTTGTTGCTTATAGGCATTCTTCATGTACTCTAGATATGGATCTCTATCAGATACACATATTGCTAGTATTTTCTCCCACTGTTAGTTGTAGAGTAAACTTTTAAAAGAATAAATTCATTCATTTCATTGCCCTGTTTAAAATTGTCTGATTTCCCACTGCATCCAGGAGTGCAAATTCTGTTTGTGCTTATAAAACTTCTCATTACAAGTTGCTTCCTAAATTTCTGGTTCCGACCCCAAGTCTGTGTTTTTTATTTGGTTCCTTAAACAGCTTGTACTTATTATATGTAGTTAAAGACCAGTGCAATTTCATAAAAAACAAAAGTATCACTGCAAGCAAAGAAAATGTATGAGAATATTTTGGTGATTATGGATGTGCGTGTATCCTCCTAAAATAAGGCATAAATAACAGCGAGTCCTGAAGATTTGGCTACATAAAAGTTAGAATTTTCTGTATAACTAAATGTAGAAACTAAAGGCAAGTAATAAACTAGAAGAAAACATTTGACATGTAACATGTATAAATATTAACAAAAACACTATGTTAAACATATAATAAACTTCCATAAATCTGTAAAACAGTCTAGTTAAAAAATGAACAAAGTAAAAATATCGGTAGGTGACACCAGAAACAGATATGGCCATTAAATGCTCAGTCTTACTGCAGGGAAATACTGGTGGAGATAAAGAGATAGCACTTTTCATCTATCAGTTTGGTGAAAATGAAGAAATGTTATTGAGTGGGGATTTGCATTGGTAGAGCTTTTCTGGGGTGCAGTTTAGAGATATTAAAAATAGAAATTATACTTTTCTTTGATCCAGCAAATGTAGTTTGAGAAATGTTATAAAGAAATACTTATTTATAATTGTGAACCTAATACCTAAATAGGTATCAAAATGTTCATTGAAGTCTTGCTTGTAACAGCAATTTTTGGAAACTATCTCAGTGTCTCTCAGAAGGAAACTGGATAAGAAAGTTATGGTAGGATGGTACCATGAAATGCTTTGCAGATGTTAAGTATAAGTGGTTGAGCTATATGTATAATATGGAAAGGTATTGTTTATAAAGCAGTGTTTATTGTTTGGGTCCTATTATTTTAAAGATAAAAATGTAAAACCTTATTTTTTATAACACAAAAGTATTAGCAGTATTACTGGAGTGAAGATGGCTGTGGGAGGAATAGAAAGGGAAATTTCATATTTTACTCTGTGTGCTCAGAATTGTTTAAGACTCTAGCAGTGAGCATACTTTGTCATAAAGTCAAGACTTTATGCTTAGTGTTTATGATCTTTAATCCTTAATACATAAATGTTGTATATGTTTGTGATGATTTCTGTATAGGAAATTACTAAAAGTAAAATTATATGAAAGGGTGTGGATGTTCTCAAGGCTTTAAACCATATTGATAAATTATTTTACAGGGTAGATGTACACCATTCTAATTATATTTAATATTTTTCTGATGACTTAGAATCATTTATATGGGTATGTTTTGATAAGGCAATTGTGATAACTTCAAAGTATATGAGGGACATTTTCTAAGTTTATTAACTGGTTTCAGACTAGTTTTCTATAATTTGTGGTTCCTGTTTTTTCTTTTCAAGAGACTATCAGTTGCAAGGTACTTACCTTGTGGTTCATTTCTTATAGCTAGGAGAGCATCTGGGTTTTGATTATAATACATATGCTTAAAGTAAGTACTAAGTAAAGGCTTGAAAGCTTTTCCTCTGAGTAAAATATGTAAGCAGTAATATATTGACTTTAACATATATTTTAACTGCTTAGTTCTCTACCCATTGGTTCAGTAGTTGGGGGTGGAGGATTGAAAGCCCATTTCTGCATATTGAGAATACTGTATCATCTGAAACACGTTAGGATTAATTACTCTTTCCTTTTTTAACCTGAGTATTTTGTTATTCAGTTTAATTTAAAAACATAAACCACATCACTAAGTCCTGTTATTCACTGATGTGAAATATTTCAATGGAGTACAAAATAGTAACTAGAGATAATTATTGCTTATTTAATTAAATTCAGTATCTCCAATCATTTTATTTAGTAAAAACCGTATGCCCTTAAATATTTAGAAATTGCTTTCTGACTGAAAAACATGATTTAGTCTATTTTATATATTTACTGAGAAATTGTCATCATACTCCAATTTAAGATGAGGAATCAACTTTGGTTAACACAGACACTGAAATGTATCATCATTCTTTCTGTCCCTAAATATGAATGGATAGTTGTCTTTCTAATGCATCGGAGCTATGCATCTTTTGCTATTACATAGAAAATAATTATCTCCGATAATCCATTTTCTTGTGTTTCAAGCGGTCAAGGAGGACCACTTTGTTGTTTCTTAGTTCAGTTCATTTCATTTCCAAGTTAAGAAATTATCTAAAGTGCTAAAATTATAGCTTGGGAAGGCACCTCAGTTTGTGATTGGTAAACCCAGTTCCTAAGTTAGGACAAAAGTCAATTGAAATTCCCTCTTCCAGACTTAGTGACATTTAGGGCAAATGAGCGAAGGGTTGGGTGCCAGTGTCAGTAGATTTTGAAAACTTCTACGTATTGTAATGAAATAGGATCTGCGCACCACTCGTCCCCTCCCCCTCCTCTCCATAAAGATTAATCAGAGTGCAGGTGTCAGATCTGTTGAGATGGACAGTGCAGTGAAAATTATTATGAGTCCTTTAAAATTAGCTCATATGCACATTAGTATTAAAATTAGTTAACTGTAGTTTTAGATCTTAATCAGTTGTCTCAAATTTTTTTAAAAAGACAGCACTATATAAGCAAGATTGCACACCTAATATAATCGTATATTATAAATGTTGTATATTATATATGATAAAATATAAAGATGCAATACATTAGTAATGCATCTTTAAGAAAATCAAGGAGATAGTGAATCATATCATATACAGTATGAAATAATACTTTGTTATTTTTAACTCTTAGAATATTCAGCTGAGTGCCTCAGTTGTATATTTTGAAGTCCTATATTCTAACAACAAAAAAAGAATCCCCCACATAACCCCAAATTACTTCCAGAAATCCAAAAACCTTAAAAGTATTTAGCTTTTCTTAAATCAGCCGTGGTGATTTTAACCTTGGTTCTTAACCTTCTTAATGCCATGGCCCTTTAATACAGTTCCAAAGAGGTTGCGACCCACAGGTTGAGAACCGCTGCTTTATAAAAACAATGACTATTTCCTTTGGAAGTGTTATTCTGATGAGAAAATCTTCCATTTAAAAAAGTTGAAATTCTGTAATTTGAGGTATTAATTATGATAGTTTCTGACAGTGATTCAACTTTTATTTTAAAGATTCTGACAATGGAGATATTAATTATGATTATGTTCATGAATTATCATTGGAAATGAAGCGTCAGAAGATACAGAGAGAATTAATGAAGCTGGAGCAAGAAAACATGGAGAAGAGGGAAGAAATTATCATTAAAAAGGAGGTATGATTGTTTGCAATAAATAAGTTAATATAGTAATTAATAGCAATGTGTATATTGTTCAGAGAACTCAGCTGGTTGCTGCATCTTAAATTATACTAGGATACTGATCATTGATCAACTGACTATATATCAGCTACTCCTTATATGTTAATCACTTAAACTTCACATTAATCTATTAGATAAATAGGAAATATTTTTAGGATTGAACAAGTGAGCAAAATTTAGGCTTTATAGCCTAGAGTCATCAGCCGATGTAAAATGACATTTTCATATGCAATACGTATGTCTGTTTCAGGCCCATGGTGTTTCTGGTATACCTTGTTTCTTTTCTAAAGAATAGAGATGCAATTTATTTGAATATAATTTGTGATTGTTCTGAGGAGATTTTAAAATTTCATAATTTTAATTTGCTTTATTGATATTAAGGTATGTTAGGGCAGTTAATTATCACATTAGTAAAGGCATGGGTTCACCAGGAGTCAGACTGATTATCAAAAGATAGTAGCTATTGCTTAATTTTTAATACGAAGTTTGGTATAATTTTACAATACTATACTCTTTATAATACCATGAGTGGAGGAATTTGTGAATTGACTTACTGAAATCTTTCGAAAGGTTTCACCAGAAGTGATTAGATCAAAATTATCTCCATCACCTTCTTTAAGAAAGTCCAGCAAATCGCCAAAGCGAAAATCAAGCCCCAAGTCATCCTCCGCTAGCAAGAAGGACAGGAAGACATCTGCCGTGTCTTCTCCCCTTTTGGACCAGCAGAGGTCAGTAGGGTGATAAATAGTACCAGAATGAAATAGCTTTTTTCTATGTAATAGTAAAAAGAAATACTTAGTAGATTATAGAAGGGTACTTTTAACACTTTTAATATTTAATTCAAGCATATTTATTCCCCCAAGAAGTGTGAAATATTTGAATTTTAAAAAAGGGAATAAAATAAATATCTGTCATATCCACACATGCTTTGCTATTCTTCCCTTTTTGAATTTGATGCTTATACAAATGCATGTATGTTTGTACTTTCATTAATACATGTTTTGCAGTATACATATCTGTTTAATTGTCATACAGCTATATGGTACATATTATAATTTTCCTTCCACAGCTTGCTTTTCACTCAACTTTTCTTACACTTACCTGTGTTGATGTATGTAACCTTAGTTTATTCATGTTAGTATTTTTATATTTATCTACTTTTCTGCTGTTGAACATTTATGTTTCTAGTATCAAACAATTCATACAAAATAAGCATTCTATTTGTCTCTTTGTATACATAATCAAAGGATTAGATTCTTTCTAGTATAAACCTAGCAGCATAAGTACATTATTTAGAATTACTGTTATTGGCCCATTAAAGAAATGAAAATAGAAATGATGAAATATAATTGCATTGAGAAGCTAAGAATAAGGGATAAAACACATTTTCTTTTACTGTCACTCTACACTATTTACATTTTATTTTAATTAAAGTATATCTAATTTTGTTTATTAAAAAACTAAAATCCTCTTCTCCCTAATATTTGATTGGCAGTCTCTGTCTGTCTGAACCCATTATGAAACTCATGATTATCTCCTTTCTTTTACTTTCTAAAAGCAACCCAGTTTCAGACTAATTACTTTTCTGCCTAGATTATTATATCATCCTACCAACTGTATTTACTTTATGTGCTATCTACCCCCCTATAAACACAACACATTTTCATTCAGTTACCCCAGCCCATTCATTTTAATGCTGTCAAAGAAATTTTAAAAGGACAATCCCAATTAATTTATTATGCCATGAAAAGCTCAGTGGTTTTCTAGTCTATCAAATGAAATTCAGATTTCTTAGACTGATGTTTAAACTTTGATCTTATTTTTCTTAATCGATATTTTTGTCCAGTTTCCTCCTACCCACCTTCTTGTACCCATATCTTTCAGCCTCTAAATCAAATGCTAAATTTTCCCAGTTTTCCTTACTGAACATAATTTCTGCTCCTTTTGTGTACCTATCAGGTCTTGTTTATACCTCCCCATTAATATAAACTGCCCTTTGCATTATATTTCAGCTGTGACATACATGTTTTACAACCTCCATTAAGTTTAAGCCCCTTGAAGATTGATATCTTGATGGTTCATTCATAGTTCTGTCTTTCCACAGCACCTACTTTGCATAGAGCTTTGCATTGTAATAAGGCACTCAATGAAGTTGACTTGATCTCTTTGTTTCTGGGATTGAGTAAATATTACAAAGGGATATTAAAGAAATTGAGCCATGGAATGATGCGATCCACCATACTTACTATTTATGTTCTTGGCTAACCAATTACATAACTTTGCCTCAATTCCATTTATTTCTCCAATAAACTACATACCAGAAATATTCTTTGTTCTTATCCTTTCTATTCAAAAATCTTTGGCATTTAATTTCTTCCTATAAAGTCTTGATAACTAGTTAAATGAGGGTTGGTTACATCTTTTCTTTTTCATATAATCTCTTTTACTGCTTTATTAGTAACTCATCTTTTAATACTTGTTACAAATAATTAGACTGGTTTTACTATTGTGTTTCCTGTATTCTAATATATTGTTAACTTTAAGATCCACTGTTAATTTAATAACTGAAGCAGAAGGACTTGGAAAGGAGTACATTCAAAATACAAAGAAAACATTGAATTAAGGAGAGAATTTCTTTGTCTATGAAGTTTTCATTTCTTAGAGTGTGTTCGGTATCAACTTTTAATTTTATGGTTAGATCATACAATAAACTTATGGAAGAGATTGGGTACAAGTAAGGATTAGAATTTCAGTTCAAATTTGGTGGAGTATTTCAGTCAATGCCAGTAAGTCAACTGTGAGGTAACAATCAAGTAAACAAATTTCTTGGTCTTAGTAGGTTATGAAATTGGATGGGTAGATATATTTACTGACAAATTAAAACTCAAATTTCTCTCTGAAAGTTGGCAATCATTGTGAGATACAGTCTGATAGTAAGATTTATCCTCGTGTGATTTCAAATCATAAATATTATCTATTCTGTCCATCTGCATTTTTAATCTTTCTTTTCATTAGGTAAATTTTTCTTTGCAGTTCTCTGTACAAATAAGTATGAAGCATGTCAAAAGCTGTTCTAAAGAAATAGTTTTGGGGAGAGAGAAAGAAGAAAAGATCTAAAAATGATAAAACTAGACAAGTGGGCTCTATGCTATAAACAGAAAATAAAGTATGTCCTACTAGGGAATAATCAGTTGACTAAAAACATGTTGTAAGATCTGTTGACTTCAGAATATGCAAAGCCAGTTTTGACTTCTTCACTTACAAAGCACTATAATTTGATTGTGTTATCTAACCACATATCATTTTGAGGGTAATGTGAAAAAATTCCATACTTTGTGTGTTAGGGTAAGCCTAGTTGTGATAATAGCTACATTCCAAAACGTCAATTGTTTAACACAATAGAGGTTTATTTCTCATTCATGTATGTCAAAGTGGGTATTTGTGATTAACAGGTGACTGTCTTATATGTTGAGATTCAATAACCCAGGCTCCTTTTGGCCATGACTCTACTTCTTTGGGCTTTCAAAGAAACCGAAGAATGGAATGTACAAAGACAAATATGAGTATTGTGCTTATTTAGCTCTATAGTTCACAATTGCTTGGCATTTGAATGTCCTTTAAGAATGGGCCCAGAAGTGATACAATCACTTCTGTTTACATTGCTTTGGCCAGATCTTGGTGACTTGGTCACACCTTATATCAAGTATAGATAGAGTATGGTTTAGCACTATGCCCAGGAGAAGAGTTTGGTGAATATCCAGCTAGTTTCTGTCACAGGCAATAATGTAAAAATACAGTTTGTGTCAAGAATTTCTCTACTGTTTTATTTTGAAAATTTTTAAAGTAACTTTTGATAGAGATGCCAACTATTGATTAGTTTTTATCTTTAAAGTGGAAGAAATATTTAGAAATACAGGCACTTATCACTGATCTATCAGATATAAGTTTGAGTCATCTCACAAGTGTGCAGTGACATATAAGATTGGGCAGTTAAGTTTGTAAACTCATCCTAGAAAAAGTACTACATACCTCATTACTGAAAATCACTCCAGACACCATCAAAGTACTCTCCTTGGCCATCTGGTGACCATAGTGATATTTAGCAATGACGTATATAGCACTTTTTCTAGGATGAATTCACAAACTTAATTGTCGGGTCTTATATGTGGTTAATATAATTGTTGGCAGATAACAAGGATGAAAAATAAAAATAGGCTCGGTGCCTGTGGCTCAAGTGGCTAAGGCGCCGGCCACATACAAATCCAGCCCAGGCCCACCAAACAACAATGACGGCTGCAACCAAAAAATAGCTGGGCATTGTGGCGGGCGCCTGTAGTCCCAGCTACTTGGGAGGCGGAGGCAGGAGAATCGCTTGAGCCCAGGAGCTGTGAGCTGTGTGTGAGGAACTATGAGCTGTGATGCCACAGCACTCTATCCAGGATGACAGCTTGAGGCTCTATCTCAAAAATAAATAAATAAATAGAAAAAAATAGATTTGGTGATCATATTTTAACAATTTCCAACTTTCTTGGGTTGTTAACCCTATTACACTAAGGCATAGGGATAAAGAACAGTATTCAAGTGATAGGCCTACATATGGCCCTGACTAAAGCATTATAAAAGCTATCCATGTGACAAAAACATTTGTACTCCCTTCCTATTTTGAAATTAAAAGGGAAACAGGGATAAGGGCTAAGAAAGCTAAATTTTCTTAATGCTTACTATAATTCAGGTGCTTTTATACTTTTATCTTTTTTTAATCTTCCCAACAATTTTGAGAAAGGTACTTATCCATTACTTTTTTATAGGTGAGGAATCTTGGGACTAGACAATTCATGATAACAGAAAGTTAACTTTTAGGATTTGGGATTAGGTCCCCACTTATAAGTATCAGTAGATAGTGAAATGAGTAAGTAATGAAAACTTACTAGATGAGTAAAGTACCGGACTGAACATTCAGAGCAGATGGCTTACACTGAAACATTAATACAGAAAACAGAAACAAACTTAAATAATAAATTAATTCATAAGGGTAGTGTGGTTTGAGAGAATATTGCATTTACAAGATGAGAGCGATTGATCATGAATAATAAAAACGAACCAATACGTGAAAAGGATAGTTTGGAAGAGAAAAGATTTTTGAACTGAAAATAGCAGAATAATGGGCTTGTCAAATTTAGAATTGTGGAATGGGTGCTACTTAAAGGAGAAATTACTGAATTAAAAGACAAATTTAAGAATTGGAAAGCAAAAGGAGAGATGGAAATGACAGAACATGGAGGCTCTCTGTCTAAGAGATGCAATAACTTTATAATAAGCAGAACTGTGGAGACTTGGGCCATATGGAGAAGGGATAAAATAAAAATAGAAGTCATTCGGCAAAAACTGAAGTTTTAGGTTGCAACAGTTCATTGAGTGATGAAAAAGGATAGAAAAAAGTAAAAAGACCTAGACTTGAATATTCTTTGCCATTGAATAATTTCCAAAGAATAATGTTTTATAAGCTTCCCAACAGAAAAACCAGGTCACTTGAATATTTTAAAAAAATATGACTCTCTTTGGACATCTTATCTATAGCACTAACATGTTACAAGATATCATAATATATAGGTCTGGAGGGAAAAAGTTTTGACACAAAAATGGCACGTTCATTCTGTTCAGGTATGAAGCAAAAACAACCAGTTTTGGATGCATAAGGAATCAAAATTATACTACTTACATGAAATTTAGTGCCAAAAAGAGGATAGTTTATAATCAGAAACCAGTTACAGTTACATCAAAGACTTAAATGTGAAAGGCAAAATTCCAAAATTTTAGAATTTGGGGAAAAACTTTTTAAACAAGATTCAAAATTTAAGTGATTGTTTACTAACAGTGCTTGGGATTTCATTTGTAGATGATGTAATTGGGTTTTCTTTATAATGATGGAAACTTAGAAGCCACCGGAAGCACTTACCACAATGAAATTGTTTAAAGAAGTTCAAGAGGCTGGGTGTAGTGGCTCAGGCCTATAATCCTAGCATTTTGAGAAACTGAGATGAGAGGGGTACTTGAGGCCAGGAGTTTGAAACCAACATGAGCAACAGTGAAACTTTTCTTCACAGAAAATAGAAAAATTAGTCAGGTGTGTAGCATGTGTGCACCTGCAGTCCTGGCAACTCAGAAGCCGAGGCAGGAGAATTGCTTAAACCCAGGAATTTGAGGTTGCAGTAAGCTGTGGTGACATCACTGTATGCTAGCCTGGCAACAGTGCAAGACTATCTCAAAAAAAATAATAATAATAATATCAAAGATGATAAGGAACATCTATTCAAGGAGATTCTGTACAGTCTATAAAAGTGATTACCTTAAATCCACTATTTATTATCGTAGAAAGATGCTTCACAGTCTATTTTCAGTACAAAGAATCTTACAGAATATTATATTTCATGAATGTGTGTGACCTACACAGATTCACAACCATTTCTAAAGTTCTGACCATTCATATACATACACTTGTGTGTGTATATATCTATATACCATTATATATATGTGAATATATACTAGTAATCCCATTTGTCTATTGTTGGTTTTGATGCCTATGCCTCTGGGCTCACAGCCAAGTTCTTTGTCATGAAGCTTTTCCTCTACATTTTCTTCTAGTAGTTTTATAGTCTTAGGTCTTACAGTTAACCCATTTTGAGTTAATTTTTGTATGTGATACAAGGTAAGGGTTCAACTTCATTCTTTTGTTTGTGGGTATCCAGTTTTAAATGAACCATTAGAGAAAAAGATGTGGAAGTATATACATGAATAGTTATCCTTGGTAGAACAATGACAGGTGATTTTAGGCAGCTGTTTTATACTGTTACTTTCTTTTCTATTCCACTTCTTTTCTTAGAAACCTACCCTTTAAAATCATGTAATAATAAGCATTGTTAACAAAATAAATAGCAACTAACTCATTCCTGTGAGTCACTCCTTTTCCTGGATGTTGATTATTCATATACAGAATAGTAAAGGGCAAATAATTGAAAAGAATGCTGCCATTTTTAAAAAGTGCTTTAAAAAAATATCCATTTGGGGGCAGCGCCTGTGGCTCAAAGGAGTAGGGCACTGGCCCCATATACCAGAGGTGGCAGGTTCAAACCCAACCCCGGCCAAAAACTGCAAAAAAAAAAAAAAAATATATATATATATATATATATATATGTATGTATGTATCCATTTGGCCTTTCAGAAATATTTGAACCTCTAATGACAGCTTTGTGTTACCTTCAGGAATTCAAAAAGTAACCAAAGTAAAAAGAAAGGACCACGCACTCCTAGTCCACCCCCTCCTATACCAGAAGATATTGCCTTGGGGAAAAAATATAAAGAAAAGTATAAAGTAAAAGACAGGATAGAAGAAAAACCAAGAGATGGAAAGGAAAGAGGAAGAGATTTTGAAAGGCAAAGGGAAAAAAGAGACAAGCCAAGGTAAGTGGTATTATATGTTTTTGATATTAGTTTTATAAAATTTATAGTATTTACTTTTAAGAAGCTTTTAGGCATAAGTCTAATATGCTTTTTATTTTGTTTACAGTGATGCATGTGTTATGTATTTAATAATTATGATGAGTCATGGATAATTCAATAAGAATTAACTTTTAAGATTTATGTTTGAATTTTTAAATTGTGGTATAAAACAAAACTTACCATTTTAAGTTCATAGGGTTGTCCATAAAGTTCACATGCAGTTTTGAATAATTAACTATTTTAAATTGCACACAAACTTTATGGACACCCTATATAGTTCAATAGTGTTAAATATATTTATACTGTGAAACACATCTCCAGAATGTTTTCATTTTTCAAATCTGACCTCTATATCCACCAAACAGTAACTCTCCCTTCCCTAAGCCCCTGGTAACTACCATCCTACTTGGTGTGTCTGTGAATTTGACTGCTTTAGATACATCATATAAGTGGAATCATAGTATTTGTCTTTTTGTAAGAGGCTTATTTTACTTAGCATAATATCCTCAGGGTTCATCCATGTTGTAGCATGTGATAGTCTTTCCTTCCTTTTTGAGACTGAATAATATTTCATTGTTTGTAAGTACCACATTTTATTTATCCATTCATCTGTTGATGGACATATGGGTTCTTCCACTTCCTGACTATCATGAATAGTTGTTACAAACATGGGTGTGTGGATACCTATTTGAGACTTTGCTTTCAGTTCTTTTAGGTATATACCTAGAGTAGGGTTGCTGGGTCATGTGATGGTTCTAGTTTTCACTTTTTTAGGAACTTTCATACTGTTCTCCATAGCAGTTGCACCTTTATAAATTCCTTCCAACAGTGCACAAGTGTTCCAGTTTTTCCATATCTTCGTTAACACTTATTATTTTCTCTTATTTTTTTGATAGTAGCCATCCTAATAGTGTTTATCTCATTGAGGTGGGGTGATAATTTCATTGAGGTTTTGATTTGTATTTCTTAAATGATAAGTGATGTTGAACATCTTTTCATATGCTTGTTGGCCATTTGTATATCCTCTTTGAAGAAATGTCTATTCAGGGTCTTTGGGCATTTTTTAATTGGGTTATTTGATTTTTTTCTGTGGGTGAATTTTGTTCTTTATGTGTTCTGGATATTAATCCCTTGCTGGAGATATAAGTTTTTCCCATTCTATAGTGAAATGTGTTGCTTTTTCACTCTTGACACAAAAAAGAGTGATTAAATGGAGCACTCAAAATTCTTGTGTTTTGAACATATTTTTCTAAAATATACTCTGTATTTTTGGGTTCGTGTGTGAAAATTATACGTGAATCAGATTTCTCAAATTATATTAAATATTTTTGATTTGCTTTATATCAATAGAGCCTTTATTTTCCTCTAGTATTTTTTTTCTTCAAATGATTATCTATTTAATTGGATCAATACAGACAGCCCACTCCCCCAAACCATTGATTCAGTTAATCAGACCACTGTCAACCTCCTCTTCTCTTGGGTCTGTGTAGACACAGACCAAGTGGCAATTTCTCCCGAAATAGGCACAGAAGTCAATAATCTACTTTTGGATAAAGTATCTGATTGCTCACAAATTATACAAATCACACTGATTACTGACAAATCATAATGTTTACAGAGCACTGTTTGGCTTTGGCTCCAGAGCATGACTAGGTATTTAATTAACAACTGTGAAATATAATTTACACCATCACAATGACCAGACAATGGATGATTGTTGATTTCACATAGTAGAATAAATACCCTGCAACTAGCCTTGACTTCATGTGGAGGGTAAAAAAGTGGGGGCTTGATGATATAGCAATGAAATCAGATTTCATTACCATGTTTAACTGGAAGATTCTTGAAGGTCATGATATCTCTTCCTCCCATGAAAAACTATTTTTCTCTAGTTTTTCTTGGTACTCTTATTTTGTTCTTTGATCCAGAAATGTCTGAGATATGGTTCTTAACAAGTGTCTTTGGATGGTTTACCATTTAAATGGTAAAGACATTTGCAATCTTAGGTATTAAATATTACACAGGTTAATTCTTCATTTTGCAGTTTTTCTCTCTGGTCTGTCTCCACAACTAAGTATGCCTAGCAATCAGTCACCTGTTAATTTAGTATTTAGACAGATCAAAACTTTGTTTATTTCTTTTTGTCAAAGGATAGCACAGTTTGAAATACTGAAAAATTATTTAGATACCTACTTGTACCAGCATTTTAAGGCAGTGTGTGAAAAGAAAAGGCTGTTTTGGAGCAGTGCCCGCAGCTCCGTGTGTAGGGCACCGGCCACATATACCCAGACTGGTGGGTTTGAACCTGGCCCAGGCCAGCTAAACAACAATGACAACTGCAACAAAAAGATAGCCAGGCATTGTGGCAGGCGTCTGTAGTCCTAGCTACTTGGGAGGCTGAGGCAGGATAATCGCTTAAGCCCAAGAGTTTGAGGTTGCTGTGAGCTGTGACACCATGTTACTCTACCCAGGGTGACAGCTTAAGAATCTGTCTCAAAAAAAAAAAAGGCTGTTTTGATTTTGGGAGTTAATTTAATTTCTAAGGTTTTTAAGTGGGTTTCATTTTGATTTGTCTCCATTTTTGTGAATAAAGAAATTATAGGCACTTTGTATTTTATTGTGCTCCTCTTTATTGCACATTGTGGATATTGAGCATTTTTTTTTTTAACTAATTGAAGATTTGTGGTAACCCTATTGGTACCTTTGCACCATTTTCCTAACAGCATATCCTCATTTTGTGTGTCTGTCGCAGTTCGATAATTTTTTTTTTTTTTTTTGGAGACAGAAATCTCATTGCTGCCCTCGATAGAGTGCCATGATATGACAGCTCATAGTGACCTCAAACTCTTGGGCTTAAGCGATTCTCTTGCCTCAGCTTCCCAAGTAGCTGGGACTACAGGTGCCTGCCACAATGCCTGGCTATTATTTTGTTGCAGTTGTTTAGTTGGCCTGGGCTGGGTTCAGACTCTCCAGCCTGGATGTATGTGGCTGGTGCTGTACCCACTGAGCTATGGGCGCTGCCTCAGTTTGGTAATTCTTGTCAATCTTTCAAATTTCTAAAAATTACTTTATCTGTTACAGTGATCTGTGACTGATAATCTTTAATGTTATTATTGCAGTTGTTTTGCAGGGGTATCCAGCCTGTAGCCCTGTGGGCGGCATGCACATTATTCAGGGACTGTTGTGCTTATCTAGGGTGTCAAATATTGAATATGAGAAGTATGCATGGACCTTTCTTTTCCTAATCAGCTTTTGTTAGTATTTGTGTATTAATGCATGGCCCAAGACAACTCTTCTTCTGATGTGTGGCGGAAAAGCAGAAAGATTGGACACCCTGCTAGGGCATCATGAATTGTGCCCATATATGACAGTGAGTGTATTTGATAAATGTTATATATGTTCTGACTGGCCTGTTCCCCTGTCTCTCTGCCTTTCTTTGGGCCTCCCTAAACCCTGACACACAACAATATTGAAATTAGCCCAGTTAATAACCTACAGTTGACCTCAGGTGTTTCAGTGAAAGAAAGAATACCTCACTTTAAATACAAAACGGGAAATAATTAAACATAGTGAGGAAGCCGTGTTGAAAGCTTGAGTAGGCCGCAAGCTAGACTTCTTGTACCAGGTAGCCAAGTTGTGAATGCAAAAGAAAAGTTCTTGTAGGAAATTAAAAGGACTACTCCATTGAACACATAAGTAAGAAAGTGAAAAAAGTCTTAATTGCTGAAAATTCTAGGGCCTTTAAGAATTATGCCAAGTATACTCTGTCTGTGTTTTATAATGTATAAACAGCCTAGATGAAAACATATCTGTTTATAGCATGGTTTACTGAATATTTTAAGCCCACCCTTGAGTCATACTGCTCAGAAAAAAAGATTACTTTAAAAACGTACTCATTCATTGACTATGCACTTGGTCATCCAAGAGCCCTGATGGTACTATATAGGAAATTAATGTTTTCATGCCTGCTACCACAACATTCGTTCTGTAGTCTGTGGATCAAGGAATAATTTCAACTTTCAAGTCTTATTATTTAAGAAATACATTAATTTCATAAGGCTACCTGCCATTTTCTCTGGATCTGGGCAAAGTAAATTTAGAGTTGCTTCTCATATGGATAAGAAAAGAAAGTGTTTTCTTGATACGGAATCGTTGTCAAAATAACAACAAAGGGTTTAGATTAACATTACATAAATGTAGTTGATAAAGCAGAGGCTGCGTTTGAGAGGATTAACTTTAATTTTGAAAAAACTTATACTATGAATAAATTGCTATTCAACAGCAATACATGCTATAGAGAAATTTTTTGTGAAAGGAAAGGTCAGCCAGCTTAGCAGACTTCTTTGTTGTCTATTATAAGAAATTGCCACAGCCATCCCAGCTGTAGCAACTACCACCCTCATCAGTCATCTGCCATCAACATGGAGGCAAGACCCCCCCCCCAGCAAAAAGCTTATGATTCACTGAAGGTTTACATGGCCCTTAGCAATTTTTAGCAATAAAATATTTTTTAATGACTATATGTATGTTGACCTTTTAGACATAATGCTGTTGTATACTTAATAGACTACAGTATAGTGTAAACATCATTTATATGCATCGGGAAACCAAAAAATTCCTGTGACTTGCTTTTTTGCAATATTTGCTTTATTGTGGTGGTCTGGAACAGAACCTACAATATCACTATAATATGCTGAAACTCTTTTTTTTGAGACAGAGTTTCATTTTGTTGCCCTCAGTAGAGTGCTGTGGCATCACAGCTCACAGCAACCTCAAACTCTTGGGCTCAAGCAGTTCTCCTGCCTCAGCCTCCCAAGCAGCTGGGACTACAGGCACCCGCCACCCTGCCTGACACTTTTTTTCTTTTTTTGGTTGCAAATGTTGTTTAGCAGGCCAGGGCCAGGCTGGAACCCGCCAGTCTCAGTGTATGGGGTTGGAACCTACCCACTGAGCTGTGGGCGCCACCCAGTGTTAATTTTAAAGCCAAACAATATCTTTGTCACTCTTTCACATCGGTAACATATATAATTAAAGATTAGTATCTAAATCCTTTTTGGAAAAACTACCCTTTAAAATTATTTTAAATGTTAGCGAACAGGCTTATTAGTAGTATTTTGTTTACCAGGAGGTGTTATGCTTAAATAAAAGTACTAATTCATTTACTCATCCAACAGTTACTTCCATACCTGTTCTAAAAGCTGATATTGCAGCAGTGAGCAAAAATATTTCTAGAAGATATGTTAGTATAGGTAGAAGTAATATAGTGATGTGTGTGTGTGTGTGAGAGAGAGAGAGAGAAATAGTGCTTCTGCATATATGGTTTTTAATTTGAGTTTTTTCCTCCCTTCAAGTTGGAGTTAGTAGGCCTATTGGATATAGACAGTTGCTTACATTTCTTAAAGGATGATTCTCTATTGAGTTAATCATAAACATAGCATAGGTGTACATACGCGTGGCATAGGTGACTCAGCAAACCACATGATCTTCAAAGTCTTTCTACTGGTGTCTCAGTTCACACTTCCATAACAGGAGCTCCTAATCTGAAGTCCACTGGTGGATTTCAGGGTTTTCCAGATTTACTGGTTTGTATATAAAACTTTGCAGGTGCGTATATACTTTGCTGAGAAGGATAGCCTTCCAGAAAAATGCATGATTTCGCCCCCTCAAAAAAAAAAAAAAAAGTAAAAATTGTGAATCAGTTTTGAAGCCTATGCTACTAATCTGGCATTAAGGATTTGACTACTTCCCAGTGAAACTGTCATTGGCCGTGTCAGTTTTGTTAAGAGTATATACTCCAATGTTTTTCACTTTTTTTTATCTCATGGTACACAATAGCCTATAGTTAAATTTCTGTGGCACACTTATATTGATCAAAAAAAGGAGTCAAAAAAAAAAGAGAATATACTTACTGTGCTTTGAACTTCTTTCAAAAAATAAATTAATGATCTTTAAAAATTTTTGCAGCGCACCTAAGATCCTCTCTTAGGTGATCTTAGCTGTGGCACACTGGTTGAAAAATCACATCCCAGAGTATTTGTTAGTTTCATGCCCAACTCTGTTACGTGGTTATTTTTGAATTGAATAATTTGAAGACTACAGTTCTTTAATGTTATCACAATGTCTTCTAATTTAAATTTGCTGAGCTTTGATTTCCTTATGCAACTTTGATCAAAATCTGTATGCCACTTGTTACCCAGAAAGACAGCCTTAAGGATTTATTTTATTACTCTGCTTTTAGAAAATATGGCAATTTCCCTAACATTAAAACAAAAAAAGTTACCATGCTCTTCTCTATACAGAGAATAGTGAAATACAGTAGTGTCCCCCTTATCCTTGGGAAATATGTCCTAAGATCCCCAGGGGATGCCAGAAATTACAAGTAGTACAGAAGATACACAATGAACAAATTTCTTTTTTCTTCTTCACAATTTTATAGATAGGAGATTTTACTGTAGATTTTATGGTAACAATCTGCATATATTTTTTTCTTATTAAGTCAAGAACTTACACCTTGTATCTTAAAGGAAATGCTTTATGACTTCTTTAGCATATCCAAATTACTAATATCCTTACTCTTTCTACTATGGGGCCAATGTTAAGTAGTAAGTATGAGCACTGCAATACCATAAGTCAGTAATCGGAGACTAACAGGTGGGTAACTCAGTAGAATGTGGAGACAGTAGATGAAGCAATGATTTGTATCTAGGTCAGGATGGAGCAGGACCAAAAGGTGTTTCATTGTGCTACTCAAAAGGCAAATAGTTTAAAACTTATGACTTGTTTATTTCTGGAATTTTCCATTTAATATATTCAAATTGCTGCTAATCATGGGATGTGAAACAATAGATGAGGGAATACGGTAGTTGGAACCCAACCAACTGAACCAATTTTTTCTCCCTCTAAATTGTTTTAGAAGAGATATAACTTAGAGGAAAATTAAGTTTATTTTTGGTAATTAGTCAGAAAAATCACTTGTAAAGGAAATATTCTGTGTCAGTATTTCTAACCTGTTACACCTAGATAATCCTAAATTGGATATTTATAATGATGTTTTGGTAGGTCTGTAATACGTTTTATCAGTGAAAATCTATATTCTTGATACTTTCCCATGCTAAAGCAGTAAAGTGAATCAATACATTAGCACAACTTTAAGAACAAGGGTTTCAGCAAACAAAAACTCTTTGGATAGTAGCTAACTAGAAGAATCATCTAATAATTGCATGTAGCTCATTCTGCTGTACATTTTAGTTAAATGTGGTTTTAGTGACAGGTGATATGTTTTAATCAAAATGCCAGGTTGTCAGACTTTGTGGTCAAATGAGTAAATAGTATTCAGAGCATAGCTAGTTTTAAAAAAAATTAATCTGAGATAATTAACTGAATGAAGAAATCTCCTTATCTCTTGATAGAAGTACAGATGCCTGGAAGGGTCTTACCCAGATAGGAAGACAAATGTAATGACTCAAAACTTACTGTCTTTGAATTCATCTAAGTAAAATAAACAAATTACTAACAAATTATCTTACTTCCTTTCAGTAATTGCACGCATTCATCAAAATTATTAAAATCAGAATGTTTCAGAGTTGTAGCAAAGAATAGTAACTATTGGATTCATTCTGTGTATTATTTAGTATATGCCAATTATGTTCAGATACCATAGTGTAGACTTGTGAATCTCATCCTGTGTCCAGCCATTACCTGACCATTACCATAGGTCAGGTAATGTAGACCTATTTCAAGAGATAATGTGAATCCTTGTGCACACCAGGCATTTCTTATAGACTGAGTAAATAGGTCCTTCAGTAAATGTATACTGATACTACTCAGTTGTATGTTAGAAGATGGAAAATATCATAGTGACATAATTATTATGGAAAATTTCGCACACACATATATATACAAATAATATAATGATCCTCTTATATCCATTATGTAACTTCAAAAATTATACACCAAGCTAGGTATAGTGGCATGTGCCTGTTGTCCCAACTACTCAGGAGACTGAGGAAAGAGGATCACTTAAGACCAGGAGTTCAAGACTGTAACACTCTATGATTGTTATTGTGTTGTGACTACTCACTGTACTCCAGCCTAGACAAGATAGCAAGACCTTCTTTTAAAATAAAAAAAAAAAAGTAACTCTTATTTTTATCTATACCCCAATCCATGTCTCAAGTATTATTGGAAAATCCTAGACACCATATTGTTTCATTCATATGTATTTTAATATGCAGGGTGGCTAGAAAGTTCATGTGCAGTTTAAAATAGTTTAACATATTAAATTACATATGAATTGTATGGATACCCTGCCTATCTCTTAAAGATAAGGATACATACATTAAAAAATACAATCATTATTTGAGTGTCATACTTTTATTTTTAGAGACAGAGTCTCACTTTGTTGCCTTTAGTAGAGTGCCATAGCATCATCATAGCTCATAGCAACCTCAAACTCTTGGGCTCAAGCGATCCTCATGCCTCCGTCTCCCAAGTGGCTGGGACTACAGGCACCTGCCACAACGCCCAGCTATTTTTAGAGATGGGGTCTCTCTCTGGCTCAGGCTGATCTTGAGAGAGCTCAGGCAGTCTATCCACCTTAGCCTCCCAGAGTGCTAGAATCACAGGCGGAGTATCATACTTTTAAAAAAGGAGAATAACTTTATGATATATATTTTAAAAGCACTGCTGAATTTGTAGTATCTTTCGTAACATATTTCTAACCAGTGGATATTAACACAAAGAATATTATAAAGAGATATGCAGACATTTTAGTATTAAAATGAATACTTTTACTCAGTCTAGGAATTGCTTATCTGAGGGTTTTTTATTTTATTAAACCCAGTCAGTAGACAAGGATATAAAATTAAGGCACTTCCAAGAGATTTGTAATGTAGCCAAACATAATTATATTATATACCAAGCTTATGATAGACTTGTGTTAAAAATGAAATCACTTGGCTCAGCACCCACAGTACTGTGGTTATGGTGCCAGCCACATACACCTAGGCTGGCGAGTTCAAAACCAGCCTGGGCCAGCTAAACAAAAATAACAACTGCAACAAAAAACTGGACATTGTGGCGGTGCCTGTAGTCCCAGCTACTTGGGAGGCTGAGGCAAGAGAATTGCTTAAGCCCAAAGGTTTGAGGTTGCTGTGAGTTGTGACGCTACGGCACTTTACTGAGAGCAACATAGTGAGACTCTGTCTCAAAAAATAAAACAAAACAATGAAATCATTTCTAAATATCAAAATAGGCTTGGTGCCTATAGCTCAAACGGCTAATGCGCCAGCCACATATACGAGAGCTGGTGGGTTCGAATCCAGCTCAGGCCTGCCAAACAACTATGACAACCACAACCAAAAAACAACTGGGTGTTATGGTGGGTGCCTGTGGTCCCAGCTACTTGGGAGGCTGAGGCAAGAGAATGGCTTAAGTCCAGGAGTTGGAAGTTGCTATGAGCTATGATGCAACTACACTCTACCCAGGGCAACAGCTTGAGGCTCTGTCTCAAAAATAAATAAATAAATAAATAAAAATATCAAATAATGCATTGAAACACAGTGGAAGAAAATAAGCCTTTTGCCTTTATCAAATTAACCAAGGGTTGAACTCTCTTTTGTAGGTGTAATATTGGGAAAATTTGTTGAGTTTAGGAAAGAAACTCTCATGTCCAAAATCTAGAAGGGGTTTATGATCCTAAAAATTACACTTTTAGCTATTTTCCATCTGGTTTGTGAAATCAGAGAGTTGAGGAGGGCTGTTCTCAAGTAGTTTCAGAAAGGGTCTAGTCTCAGAAAGTGGTTGGGAAGTTTAGTTCTTTTCCAATGATTATTCTAGTCAGCAATGTATAATGTGGAAGATAAAGCCCCAAATTTTAATTCAGTAAATATGTAAGGCTGTGTGTAGTGAGATAGCTATACTATCAAAACTTAATTCCAGTCTGGCTGTGTTTTAGTGCTATGTGGTGGCAATTTTATTTTTCACTGACTATTAAATGACCATTTAAAAAAATTTGGGTCAGGGCGGCACCTGTGGCTCAAAGGAGTAGGGCGCCAGCCCTGTATGCTAGAAGTGGTGGATTCAAACCCAGCCCTGGCCAAAAACTGCAAAAACAAACAAACAATAAAAAATGTGGGTCCTATGACTAGATGGGACTTCTCGACCAGTAGCAAAGACTTCAGATACCTCCTATGTTCAGCACCCATTTTCTTGGCCTAATATGGGAAGGTAATGTGTCTGAGAAATGTGGCTCAGGGACTTGCAAGCCATCATTTACCTCCCTCTTCCCTAGGACTAGATTGCTTGCTATTTTCTGGCCTGGTCTGGTCCTATCCCTAGCAGAGATTAGTAACTTTAACTTGTTCCACTAGATGGAGGATTAGAGTCAGTGGTCTTATGCTGATGTTATTTTGGTGTTTTATTGCATTTGATTCTCTTACTCCCAGAGCTTAAAAATAAATCTACGTGTGTGTGCCAGGAATACCAGATACAGTAGAACTCTGTAAGTTGACCCACCCAAGGGACTATAACAAGTCAACATAGGGAGAGGGTCAACATAAGGAACCAGGACTACTGCACTGATTATGTATACATGTAGTACATGTTTGGTCTGTGAAAATTAGGTTAATGTAAAGAGGTGGTCAGTGCAGGGAAGTTGTCAACTATGGAGGCTGTACTGTATTTGTCTTTTTCTGACTCTTGATCACATTGATAGGTATAGTTTTTAGTTTGCCTAGTCATGTGATTGAACAAGTCTATGTAAGGCTTTATCTTAAATCAGATTTCATAAAAGTTGTATTAGTTGTTAAAATTATTCTGGATTTGAATGGCATTAAAGGTTATGTTAACTTAAGGATTATTCTAATGTTCCATATTATTAGGTTGAAACTTTTGAGATTACAGTTAATGCCTGATCCAAGGATGTTATGGGCATGGACCCACTGCACAGTTGAAGATCCATGTATAACTTTTGACTCCCTCCAGAATTAACTACTAATAGCTTACTGTTAACTAGAAGCCGATAATATAGTTGATTAACACGTTTCACATGTTATACATAATATATATGTATTCTTACAGTGAAGTAAGAATTGCATTCTTACAACAAAGTAAGCTAGAAGAAAATATTAAGAAAATTGTAAGGAAGGGAAAATGTATTTATTGCTTCTTATGTGGAAGTGGATCATTATAAAGGTCCTCAGGTTGAGTAGGTGGTGTGGAGGAGTCTTACTGTCTCTGGTGACAGTGGTGGGAATTTCCCATGTAAGTAGACACACATAGTTCAAACCCATGTTGTTCAAGGGTCAATTGTACTTCTACCTACATACAAAAATAAAATCTGACCCCAATTGTTAGCACTTTGGCATAAATTTACTTTTATTATCTAGAACTTGGTTTTTATAACCAAATCTGTTTTACAAGTAGCGTTATATATTTAAGGAGGAGAGACTTTGAGAGGTTCCCATAGACAAGAGTGTCTAGTTCTGTAGATTGTTCAGTTAGAAATGATTCCCTTTTCGGGGAGTATTTACCCATGTTGCAAAGGGACAACAAGCTAGTAGGTCTAAAACAGATCATCACACAGAAACATTACATTTCTTTGTCCTACTGATTTATTTAGGTAAGTAAGATCTTGTTATTATTTTGAATGATACTTACCTGCCGAGCACTCTCCAGTGATTTCCCTCATGCTTAGAATGAAATGCAGACATGACCTTGGGTTATTATCCATGTTATCTGGCTCTGTTCTCTGACCCTCTCTTCTTAAGGTTCTCTGCTCGCTCAGATTGTGGCTCCATTTGTCTTTGTATTCTTCTTATGTATCACTGTCCCTCCTTATCGATTCCTAAATCTCTTCCTACAGATCTGCCACCCATACTTGGCTCAAATATCATCTCCTCAGTAAAGGTCCTTTCTTTACCAAGCAAACTGAAGTAGTTGCCCTGACATACTTTTTTTTGGACCTAAAAGTTTCTATTTTGGTACCCCTTTTTATAAACTTCAGTGTATTAATTAGCTGAAATTGTTTTGCTTAATTATTGGTTTGTTCCCGACCCTAAACCATAAACTATGAAACTAGACAGGCTAGTTTTCAGTCCTCTCTGTCTCAGTGTATCAGTCTTGGTTCTCAAGAGAAACAGAACCAATAGGAGATATATCCAGAATGAGATTTATTTACAGAATTGGCTCATGTGACTCTGGAGTCTATAAAATCTTACAGTCTGCTGTCTGTAAGTTGGAGACCCAAGAAAGCTGATGGTATGATTGGAAATTCTGAGGGCCAGTAAGTGTAGATTCCAATCTGGGTCTGAAGGCCTGAGAGCCAGCTCAAAGCAGTTAGGTAAAGAGAGAATTCGACTTTCCTCCACCCTTTTGTTCTATTCAGGCCAGCAAGGTACTGGATAATATTCACACACATTGGGGAGGGTCTGCTGCTTTATTCAGTTCACCAGTTTTCAAATGCTAAAGTCTTCCAAAAAACCCTCACGTACACACCCAGAAATGTTTAGCCAGGTATCTGAACATCCCGTGACTAATTTCATAAGTCAAGTTGACATATGAAATTAACCAACACACTCAGTTATTTTATAAGATGATTGTCATAAAGATTAAAGTTTTAATATATGAAAAATACTAAAAACAGTGTCATGCACATGATAGCAACATGCTCCCTGCTGTTATTAATATCATCATTATTATGATGTTAGCAGTTTTGCCATCTTCACTTCTGTATCCTCACATCTAAAATAATACTTTAAACATAGTGTGTGTTCACTTAATATGTGTTGAGTGTATTAAAATGAATTAGTATTTTAATAAGGATAAATTTCTTATACAAAGTAATAGAATCTAAATATTTCTGAAAACAGTTATTAAATATTACTGAAAACAGTTGATTTTGGTAATGTAGTGTCCATATTACATCTGTTTTTTCAAAATGTATATGTTTTACATGATGATTATAAAGGTTAAATATGAATGTTAGTTGCATTATGCAAGCAAATTTTCACATTTGAAAAAGGGATGCAATTTTTTGAGAGAAAAATTGGTGTTACTGTTTTTGAGAAAGGCTGGGGTAAACATTGGTTTGTAAGTAAAATTGTTTGCATCTTAGGAGTTTTTTAATTTTTAATTTCTAACTTTTCACATGTTTTCCCCCAATGAAATATATTCTGAATATTCTCATTCCACACCACATCATGTTCTACTTACCGCAGCATCGAAAATGTTCTGATTGGAATCTAGTTGAGCTAAAAATCAGATTTTCGTATATGCTATAAATCTCAGTGCTTTCGTTGACATACAGGTACCTGTTTTAAAGTATTGAGCTTCTCTTCATTCAGTAAACTTTTATTTTTTCTTTATTTGAATTTCACATGTCACATATTTAGTCTGTGGTCAAAGTACTGATAATTTTAACCAGATTTTAAGACAATTTCATTACTTAAAGTCACACTTTTTAAATATAAAGAACAGACATACGTTCAGGCCCACGTAGGCTCATGTTCATAATCTGAGCAATCTTGCTTTGGTAGTCAGGTGCTCTCTTTTCACCATTCTCAGTCATCAGACTTTTCTTAAAATTATTTATTTGAGACAGAATCTTTGTCACCTAGGCTAGAGTGTAGTGGCACAATCATAGCTCACTGAAGCCTTGAACTCCTGGGCTCAAGTAATTCTCCTGCCTCAGCCTCCTGAATAGCAGGGGTTACAGGTGTGTGCAGCTAGTTTTTTGGGTTTTTTTTTTTTTTTGGAGATAGGATCTCACTGTGTTGCCCAGGCTGGTCTCAAACTTCTGTCCTCAAGCAGTTCTCCTGCCCCAGCCTCCCGAGTAGCTGGGATTACAAGACATGAATCAGCATACCTGGCTCATCAGACTTTTAAAAAGAGTAGTCACAGAAAGGAAAATGTAAAGATGTTTAAATTAAATCAAGAATTTGCTGAAACTCTTTTTCCCCGGAAGGATGAGTAAGAAGAAAATATGGTTAAAAAGTTGAAGCCATTTCTTGGCAATACATTAGTGTTCTAGCCTTAATATGACAGTTTAATTATCCTAAGCTTGAGCTAACGTTTTTTTATTCATGCTGTACCCACCAAGTTTGAATAGAAACATATTTGCTCCATACTGTGTTTTAAGTTTTCTCAACTAATAGCTAATGGCTCTTGTAGAGACTCTTGAAACAGTCTTAAGTATACAACATAAATGAACTCAACCAGTATGTCAGGTCAGTTGGATGCCATTCTTTATTTTCTTAAATTAGATATTTTGAAATTGTCTAGAAATTGATGAAATTGAAAAGCACAAAGTAATACCAATTTTCATTTTCACACTTGCAATGATTTTTCTGTTCAGTAGGTTGAATTTGAATGGCCATTTTCCAAATTTGGGTAAAACCCATTGAGCATTTCCACTTGTGTCTGTAAGTTAATAAATTTCTATTCAATTAAATTATAGTGGCTTATGGCTTTTTCTATTTAGAAAGGAAACCAATTGTTATTAAAAGCATAAAACTTTAATAGAAACACAGAAAAATAGATGGTTGGGTGAATATAATGTTCTAATTAGCTTTTTTAGTCAACTGTTATTCAAGAGATATTTTTATTTGTCTTAAATTCTTGTTCTGCAAATTCTAATATATTGGATTACTTTTCTTATACATAAATTTTATAGATTTAGACCTTTTCTTATTAAAATGTCTACTAAGGTGTTATTTGTAAATAACATAGTTTAGGGCTGCAGTTTCCTAACCAGGCTTTATTTGGCTTCACAGGGGACATTTGGCCATGTCTAGAGTAATTTTTTATTGTCATGACTGAAAGTAGGAGAGATGCTGTTGGCGTGTAGTGGGTAGAGGCCAGGGCTGTAGATAAACATCCTACAGTATATGGAATACCAGTTCCCCACTCCACCAAAGAGTTACCCAATACAAAATACAAAAGTAGTGCCAAAGTTCAGAAACTCTGGTTTAGGATTATTAATGATTTTGCCACAATTACATATTATAAAAAATATTATCATAGACTGAAAGTAATGCCAGAATTTTTTTTTAAATAAGCTTCTAACTCCAGAAAAACCATAGCTTTAAGGAATGTGATACTTAACTGGGCATGTGATATCTGGAATGTTATTTTTTAAACATTAATCCAGTTTCTTTTTGGTTACTGCACAAATGTGTATATTCCAGCTCTCCGTAACAGACACCTTGTGTATATTCACTATGGACAGGGCTGGGCATAATAGACTCTAGAAGTGATTGAGATGTGCTTTGTGAAGTTACGAGTTATTTCTCTGTAGACATGAAAGAAGATGATTTGAAGGCAGTAAAAGAAGCCTTACTTAAGCTAGGAAGAAACTAAAGCTCAGTTGTGTTGCCCATGAATGAAAGCAGATTATTAAGAAGAAGACAGTATATACTTTGTTATCCTTTCCTCAAGCCTAGAATTCTTGGGCAGTCCTACATGTCAAGCTAGTCAGCACAGACTTTTTGTTTGCCCTAGCTGCTGATAGCTCCTCTTTTCCCACAGCCTTGACTTTACAGGCATTCTCACAGCCATGTCCTAGCTGGAGCTCAGTAGTATGTTTTTGTTTTTTTTTTCTGTAGCTGTTTGTGGATTTTCCCACACCAAGTACTTATTTACACTGTCAAGAGATTATGAAAGTGAATTCTATACTTTAAGTTAGGTAGAGAGAGAATGCTGCCTGGAAAAGGCAGTGTGCCTTGGTACCAAAGCTTGGGAAAAAGACAACTGCATGTCTCTTTGGGAGCTCTTGCTTCCAGCTGACTTAAAAATTAATCATGTCTTGATAATACAACTTACTTACAATTTTATAGCATTGTGAATTAAAATTTAGTTTGTAATTATTATCTATACTTTTAGCTTTCATTTTTACATTCAACTTTTTGTTTTTAAAAAAGATGTTCCTTTGGCTAAACAAGAAGCTTGAGAACACTTTTTTTTTACTGGTACTGTTTTGCTTTATAGGTCTGCTTCCCCAATAGGACAGCATCATTCTCCAATATCTTCCAGACATCACTCATCTTCCTCCCAATCAGGATCATCTATTCAAAGACATTCTCCTTCACCTCGTCGAAAAAGGACTCCCTCACCATCTTATCAGCGGGCATTAACTCCACCTTTACGGCACTCTGCTTCTCCTTATCCTTCAAATTCTTTATCTTCTCCTCAAAGAAAGCAAAGTCCTCCAAGACATCGCTCCCCAATGCGAGAGAAAGGAAGACATGATCATGAACGAAGTTCACAATCTCATGATCGGCGTCATGAAAGGAGGGAAGGTATGCACTGTACTTTAGCTTGACATCTTTTAGAGTTCTTTTACTAAAATGGATATTTTCTTTATTAAAAAAATCGGACATCCAGATTTATTGTTATAATAAGGGGTAGAAGAGAATTACCCTATGCAGTAATAAATCTTCTGTAACACATAGGGGTCCTCAAACTTTTTAAACAGGGGACAGTTCACTGTCCCTCAGACCACTGAAGGGCCGTGAGTCCCGGGATGAGTTGGCTGCTAAGTAGGACAGGCAGCAGCAGCAAAAACACCCGGTGGGCTGGGTAAATGTACTCGGCAGGCTGCATGTGGCTCGCAGGGTGTAGTTTAAGGACGCCTGGACTAGAGTTCTTGAGGCCAATAGGAGCTGCTTAAACATCTTAAGTAGATGCTTAAGCATAAGCTCTTAAGTATACAGAAGTGGGCTTTTATAGATATAGTAAGTTAGTTCTTTAGCTAAGATGCTTTACTGAGTATAGTACTCTAGAGTTCTAGAAATACTTTGGCCATCTGATTCTTAGAGCATCCCTTTCAATTGTTTAGTTAATATCTTTAAAAATGCAAGAGGTGAAGGGAAGGAAAGCAGCAAATCAGAGAACATAGTTTCAAAGCATCAAAAGTGTATTTATAAAGTGATGAACACTGGAAGAAACTTTCAGAAGGTTAGTGCAAGCCAAGTCATCAAAATTCTGAGTCTAACTCATAATAAAGTAGTAAGCAGAGCAGTTTTCCCTGTTAGATTCCTGGGAACTAAGTTGACTTGGATTTGCTGCTCCCTATTCAAGCTGAGATGCTGCTGTTACCTGGCAATAAAGCCTGCTAGCTTTCTTCTCTTTCTGTACTTCTTAAGTTTCTTGTCCTTGTTGATTTAACTTAACAGTCTTTTTTCCAACTTCTCCTAGACAGTTTTTGAACATAGTACTCAGGAAATACTTGCTTACTTGCAACAGCATTTGTGTTTAATCTGCATTTTAAATGCCTCTCTGTGAGTATAATACACCAATCTCCAATGAAACATGTTGGACTTGTTTTCTTCCTGTCAACAGTGCAAACAAGAATTTATTCAAGACAATGGTGGATACATAGGTAGGGACTAGAGAAAGCACCTGTTTTATAGAATTATTTTTTGTGTACATAATTTTGGTTGGAACCAGATTAGCACAATCCTCTTATACTGTGCCTGTATCTATTAATTTTAATAAGATATTTAACAACAACAGTTGACCAGGAATATAATACACATTTAATGATTAATTATTGAATGCAAATTATTAAACACACAAATGAAGGGAAAATAATATGTAGTTGAGTCGCATAGGAATGGTTTTTTATGAGTGTAATGAAGGGCTTATGTTACAGAAAGAATCCTTTTAGTAATAAATCATATGTTCTCTGTAAGGAAAATATTTCTTTAACCCTCCATGTAAGAGATTTGGCAGATTTTGTTCCTCTCTATTTAGATGTCATTTTTTGAAATAAGGATAATTTCAGTAGAAAGATGGTGAGGTAGGTAAAGAAAAAAAATACAGTAACTAGAAGTTTTTATAAAGACAGATGGGACATTATGGGAAAAAAGGTCTGGCACTAACTGAATACCTTTTCAGGTACAGTTGTTACTAGAGGAGGAGCGGTAGTGATATGCACAGAAAGGGGCGAAACTGTGTTAGATCCTTGCCTCTTGCTTCAGTCCTTAAACAGCATTTGTGGGTATAGGCATATAGACAAAAGAATTTACAGGGGAGATAGATTATTGATATAAAGATGTCTAGGGTTTTTTATGGATACAAGATGTTTGGGTCCTTGAAAAAGTCTGTGGCCTACCAATGGGGACAAAGAGAAAAGGAGATAAATTTATAATGTTTTAGAGATAAGGCTACGGCAGTTTTAAAGTAGTCTCAGATTGTGGCAATTCCAGATTATAAAAGCATTTTATAGGAGAATCCAATCAAAAGGACAAGTTTGATTTAGATAATCAGTGAGGTTTATTCCAACTTTATAAAAAAGGAAATGATTTATCTTTCTATGTTATGCTAGAAAAGCTTTAAAAAATAATCAGGAAGTAAGATCTCACTATTTGCCCAGGCTGAACTCGGCCTCGGCTGGGCTCAAGTTATCCTCCCACCTTAACTTCTTGAGTAGCTGGACCATAGTTGTATGCCTGACTAGAAAATGCTTTACGTAAAGAAGGCTTTAGAGACTGTTGCACACGTGAATGTGAAACACAGCTCAGCATAAAAATGAATAACAATTATCTCTTAGCCACCCAGCTTACTAACTGCAGGCTTCTCTCAAGTGCTTAAGTACATTGGAGGTGGTCACATCTGGTGTGGTCTAGCCTAGTTGCTCAGTAGAAGTGATTAGTCACTGTGTGCCCCTGGATCTAAAAGTGGTTTCTAAAAAGTAAGGTATCAGCCATGTGAGAACAGCTTACTTAAGATCTAGAAGTATGGGTGAGTTGGGACATAGGAATTTCATATTCAAAGTTTATCAATCAAGAAGTGCATAGTTATTAAGTATTAATAAAATTATCTTTGTGTAAATTATTTTAGCTTATGGATGGTTTTCTTTTCTTGCCCACGTTTTCTCCTTTTTCTCCCCATAAAGAACATGAATTACCATTGTAATAAAAATTTAAAAGCTCTGTATTAAATAAATTGACTTGTTTCCTGAAAGTTTGCAAAAGGAATTATAGGTGTTATCCACAATTGCATTATAGAAACTAGAGGCAAACGGGATAGAGAAAAGGACACAAGAGAAGAACGGGAGTATGAACAGGAACAGAGCTCTTCTAGAGACCACAGAGATGACAGAGAACCTCGGGATGTTCGGGATCGGAGAGACATCAGAGATACTAGAGACCGAAGGGAACTAAGAGACTCCAGAGACATTCGGGACTCCAGGGAAATGAGGGATTATAGCAGAGATACTAAAGAAAGTCGTGATCCCAGAGATTCTCGGTCCACTCGTGATGTCCACGACTACAGGGATCGTGACAGTCGAGATACTCATCGAAAGGAAGATATGTATCTGGAAGAATCTCGTAGTTATGGCAGAAACCATTTGAGAGAAGAAAGTTCTCGTACCGAAATAAGAAATGATTCCAGAAATGAGTCTCGAAGTGAAATTAGAAATGACCGGATGGGCAGAAGTAGGGGGAGAGGTCCTGAGTTGCCTGAAAAAGGTAAGGTTTTTGATTTCTGAGTGAACTGTGTCTTATATGCTCATAGAGAAAGTATTAATTCTGCTAAGATACCTTTTCTAAATATATTATTTCTTAAATTCATTATAATTTTGTCAAAGTAATTTTCGTTAGTTGATTTTGTGATGTTCCATATAAATTCCCAATCAGTATTACTAGTTGTTTTTTTTTTTTT
>NW_003852438.1:3984378-4027437 GCF_000181295.1 Otolemur garnettii | reverse complement strand
TTTTTTTTTTTTTTTTGCCACAAAAAGGCATTTGCCGTTACCCCAGACATCTTAAATATATTTATGACTAGCTCCAAACTGCTAGGACTTAATTAGCTTGGACCTACCTTTTTTCCATTCCATTTCTTTTTCCTCTCCACAAAAGCTGCTGCAGAACTCTGGTCACTCTTAATCTTTCATTTGGTCCATTTATTATATCCCTGGTCAGTATTACACTTCACCGTAACATATTGAAGGTCCTTTAACTTCTTCCGAGAGTTATCTTGGCTTTTCTTGGCTTTATAATTTTTCATATCCATTTAAAAATTTTTAATTTTGTGAAAAAACTCTTAGATTTTGGTTTTCAGTGCATTAAATTTATTGATTTATAGTTTTTCCCATAAGATTTTAGAGATATTTTATTCCTCACTACCCTGTTTTTGTGTTGCCGTTATAAATTGTACTTTTAAAATTGTTCTAAGTTAAAAAAAAAAATGTTTTTAGATTGTGTATTCACATCGTTCATAATTTCAAAAGTACAAAATGACATTTTTGTGAAAAGCCTCCCTTCTACCTCCAGCCACTCTTTTGTCAGTTTAGTATGTATTCTTTCCAAAAACATTTTAAACAAGCCTGTGTATTTACACACACATTTGTTTTCTCCTCTAGTTTTACAAAAATAATCTTTTAAAAAACTATATATTGTTTTATTTCCTACTGTTTTCACTGAATAAAAATATCTAGAGATCATTGTATACATTCTAAAAAAAAAAAAGAAATGTAGCTGGGTGCCTGTAGTCCCCAGGTATTCAGGAAGCTAAGGCAGGAGGATTGGAATAAAATGTTTATCAATGTGGTAAACAGTTCCTTTCTTCTTTGACATATAATGTCCATTATGGGATAATATATATCATAAAGTAAGTCAGTCCTACATTGGTGGATGTTTAGGCTTTTCCAGCCTGTAAACAGTGCTGTCATGAATAACTGTGTACATGTGTCACTAAATGGTATCTTTTAAAACATATTTTGTAATACTTTACTTATACATGGCAGTGGTAATTGATATTATATTAATCTTTTTTTTTTTTTTTTGAGACAGAGTCTCACTGTGTCACCTTTGGTAGAGTGCCATGGCTTAACAGCTGACAGCAACCTCAAACTCTTGGGCTTAAGCAATTCTCTTGCCTCAGCCTCCTCAGTAGCTGGGACCACAGGCACTATTCCCAATGCCCAGCTATTTTTTGTTGCAGTTGTCATTGTTGTTTAGCTAGCCCAGGCAGGGTTTGAACCCTCCAGCCTTGGTGTGTGTGGTTGGCACCATAACTACTGTGCTATGGGTGCTACAGGGTCTCACTATGTTGCCCTTAGTAGAGTGCTATGGCGTCACAGCTCACAGCAACCTCCAACTCTTGGGATTAAGCAATTCTCTTGCCTCAGCCTCCCAGGTAGCTAGGATTACAGGTGCCCACCACAGCACCCACCTATTTTTTGTTGTTGTTGTTGTCATTGTTGTTTAGCTGGCCCAGGTCAGGTTCGAACCCACTAGCCCCAGTACATGTGGCTGGCACCCTAACCACTGAGCTACAGGTGCCAAGCCTATTAATCTTATATTTAAATGATGTTGCTATGTTTTCTTAGTAGATCTAATTAGATTCTCTTAACCAATATGCCTGGGAAGACACTAATTTGACTGTTTTCTGATTATTACTTATTTTCTGTTGAGAATCTTCATCAATACAATGTTGAATACAAGTGGAATTTTGCATTGTTTCAGATTTTTTTTTTTATAAGCAACCTCATTTAATCCTTATGACTCCACCTTAGCAAGCACATTGTTTCAGATTTTAAAGATTGTTACTGGCAATTCACTATTAAGTGCGGTGTGTGTTATTTTTTGCAGATTGCTTTATTGTACTAAGGATTCTTCTAATTTTCTCAGTTCCCTTAGGCTAACAGTTTTTATTACTACTGTTTTTTCTCCTTCTTGAGATCACGTAGTTTTATCTCTATTACATTGTTACTTATGTTAATGTTCTTTTAAAATTTAGAACTATCCTTGCATTCCTGAAATAAATACAATTCTGTCATTTGTTAGGGTTCTAGAATAGGTTAAGATTTATTTACTTATTTATTTTTGTGAAAGACAGTCTCACTCTATTGCCCAGGCTAGAGTGCTGTGGCATCTTCAGCCTAGGTCACAGCAACCTCAAACTCCTGGGTTCAGCCAACCCTCCTGCTATATAGCCTCCTCAGTAGCTGGGACTACAGGCACCCAGATACATTCTTTTTTTTGGGGGGGGGGCAGGACTGGGTTTGAACCCGCCACCTCTGGTATATGGGGCTGGCGCCCTACTCCTTTGAGCCACAGGCAGTGCCCCCAGCTACATTTCTTTATTTTTTAGAAGAGACTCTTTTGCCTCTGAGGTTGTATCCTTAGACTTATCCTCTAGTTTACTACATTTTTCTTAGCTGCATCTAATCTGATATTTTACTCTTCTAGATGTTATATATAACCCTCTTGTAGTCTTTAAAAAATATTTTAAAAATATTTTCTTCATGGTCTCTAATTATTAAAATATTTTTCACAGATATTTTGACTATTAAAATACCCTATCACGGTATTTAGAATTAGGCTATAATTCTTTTAAGGCTCAAAGCCTGTTACATTTATTTTTATTTTTATCTTTGGGAAAGTGCATTCTAAGTCTCACTTTGAGTGGATTTGAGTAAGTTGTTCATATGTTCTTGTGAGTGAACTCATCTTCATCAGGGTTTATCTATGGTAGAGTTTATCTAGCGTCCATCAGGGTTTATCTATGGTAGAGTTTATGTCGCGTCTATGACATCCAAGGCAGGGCCCTTCAGAGTTTTGTCTTTGTCGTATATTCCTAGTTATCACAGGCACACCCTATTTCTCTTCCTCTACCCCTACCCTCCTCCTCCAAATTAAAAAATTTGCTTTTATTTTGAAGTAATTAGGGATTCACAAGAGATTGCAAAGCAGTGTGTAAGGACGTTTTGGTGCCCTTTTTCCACCTTTCTCACACCTATAGTGCAGTGTCAAGACCAAGAAATTGACGTTGGTACATAGAATGTATTCAGATTTTACCAACTATACATGCACACTGTTATGTGTGCAGCTCTGTGCTTTTTGGCCACACGGCTAGTTCTGAGTATTCTGATGCAATGCTTAATATTCTTTTTAACAGTGATTATTATACTTCAGAATACAAAAATAATCTATCAGTGTTTTTTAGTAGAAAAGATTGTGACTGATGAAATCTGTTGAACAAAGTTTATGTGTTAAATATTTGTGTGAATATCATTTGTTTAGGAAGTCGAGGCACAAGAGGTTCTCAAATTGATAGTCACAGTAGTAGTAGCAACTATCATGACAGCTGGGAAACTCGAAGTAGCTATCCTGAAAGAGACAGATACCCTGAAAGAGACAACAGAGATCAAACAAGAGATTCTTCATTTGAAAGAAGACACGGAGGAGAGAGAGACCGTCGTGACAACAGAGAGAGAGGTTTGTCCAACAGAATTTTATTAAATAGTGACTAATGTTTCTTAAAACAGTTAAAATTTATTTTTATGAAATCTTCTTAAGACTGATGCTTGATGACACATTTGAAACTGTTTACTCATATAATCATCTTTGTTTGCTCGGTTTAAGAGGGATTTTGTAAATAGCTACTGACGAGTTCCTCCTGGTAATAGTGAACAAACTGAAATGCCTGCTGTGAGTCTCTCATTTTGACCAAGTAGCTCGAGCATGTAAATGTCTGGATGTCAGTCCAGGCAATTGTGATTCACATAACACCTAATTGTTCTCATCTACATATCCTAGCTGCTCACTACTTACCTGTAATCAATAGCATCTTACAAGGATTGCTTGCTGGAGAGGAGCAAGACGAAAATAATGATAGTGCTGGGAATTGTTTGGAGAAATATTTTATTTATATTATTCCATCCTGAGAATAAATAATATTTGCTTTAGCTATTTTTATGTCTTAAGCTAAAACTTTTCTGTTAACTTATTAGATCAGTGGTTCTCAACTTTCCTAATGCCACAGGTCCTTTAATACAGTTCCTGTGGGTCATGACCCACAGGTTGAGAACCGCTGTATTAGATGATCTCCCACAGAAATCAAATTCAAAGATGACTAGGAAACACTTAGAAGGGTTATAGGTACTTTCTTTGGCAGGTGTTACTAGGGCCCTTAAACATTTAAAATTTCATGATAATCTTACTAACCTTGGCTGATTATTAAGTAAGATTAACTGTAATGCTGAGATTAATATAGTATAAAAACTTGATGGGCCAGAGAATTGAATATTGAATCAAAGAGGTAATGCTATATCTTGATGTAGGCAATCATGAAAGGAGAACAAAGTCTCTTCTTTGAGAAGCATAGATAAGGTCAGAGGCAGGAGAGTTAGTTGGGTTGAGTTTGTTAAGGTAAGCCAAATGGCATTTGGGTTAAAAGATGTGCAAGACTTCCTTCATTACAAATAGGGCTAGAGTTTATATGTTTCATGTGAATATCTGAAATTATTTCTTCACTAGCACTTTGATTTACCTCTCTATTTCTAACATCCTGGTGATGCTGTTTTGATTTTTTTTTATTTTTCCTTTAACGACTTACCTTTCTTTCTATTTTCGTATCCTACCTAGGTCAGGTTTCTCTCACCTCTTACCTGAACACAGTAGTAACATTGGGTTTTAATCTTATAGTTAGTTCAACCACACATTGAACTTCTGCTAGGTGCTAGGAACTTGATAGTTGCTTTACAATATTCTAATTTAATCTTTGCAATATATCTCTAAGTGTAGGTATGATAAAATAATACACGTTTTATAGTTTTGGAGATTAGATCTAAGAAGAGTAAGTTTCCAGTATTATAGAGAAGTAAGTTCTAGAACTAGAATTCTAATTCAGGTCTTTTAAGTTCAGTTCTATTTTATTTTACTCTAACTACTTTATTAAATATCAGTTGTATGATTGAAATAGGAATATATTTCTGAGGTTAATGATATATTTTACAAATGTTTATGGAGTACCCATGCCAGGCACTTTGCTAGGTACTTGGGGTACAGTAGTTCTTGTCCTTGTAGAACTTAGTGGAGAGGGGGAGATATCTCCCTTCCCAAAAAACCCAAGTGATCATTAATTGCTATGTAGAAAATAAACAAGCAGTGCAGATGGAAATAAAGAGAAAGGGATCTACTTTAGAGTGTTTATGAAAAATTTGAGGTGATTTTTATTCAGAGGCTTAAATGTAAGAAGAAGCAGCTAGCTTTGCGAAGGTTGAGGGTAAACGAGGAAAGAGTATGTGCCAGTTCCCTGAATTGGGAAATAGCTTCATATGTCCTAGAATTTGAAAGAAGACTAATGTGGCTTACACAATGCTGAGCAGTAGGGTGATTGTTAAAGGTAAGGGTAGAGATGTGCCTCGGTACCTTGTTCTGTGCTTGAGAATTTAAATTTTCTCTTTGTTTCTTTGTTGTCTAAGCACAAAACAACCTGCCCTCTATACCTGAGTTTTACATCCTCAGAATCAACCAACCATGGATCAAAAATATTTGGAAAAAAATACAACAAAATAGATATTTAAATTAAAAAATTATTAATAGAGTATAATAACTAGTTAAATATCATTTACATTAGGTATTATTAGTAATCTAGACATAATTTAAAGTACACAGGATGCTGTACATCGTCTGTTTGCAAATACTACACCATTTTATATAAGAGATTTGAACATCTATGGATTTTGGTCTCCTCAGGGTTTCATAAACAATTTCCTGTGGATATCAGGGAACAACTGAACAGATAGACGGTTGAAGGTGATAAATGCTACTACTAGATAAAGTCCTATGAGAAGACAAAGGAGCAAATCAATTTAAGGAATTCCAAGAAAGCTGCCTAAAGAGATATCTGAATTAGGGCCTGGACCATAACACAGGCGTTTACAAGGAACAATGGAAGAAGCACTGTGTAGGGAGAACACTTTGCAGTACTTTGCAGCATGTCAGACATCAGAATTGAAAGAAGCAGATGCTTTGGAGTAATAAAGAGTTCTTGTGAGGGTAGATTCACGAATGCTATGATTGGGAGGATAGGAAAGAAGCTGGGACAAAGGATTGATGAGAGACTATAGAGTAATTTATGAATGACCTAGTAAGTCAGGCTAAAACTTTTGAATTTAATTACCTTTCCCCTGCCTATAAAATAACTGCTTTTAAGCAGCTAGAAGAAGTAGAGTTTTCAGTAAAACCATTCTAAGAGTAGGGGGAAAGGCTAAAGACATTCAGATTTTTTTTTTCAGTTCGATTATTGATGACATAGCTGATCAACATCTGAGTTAATATATTAACTGTAGAGATGTGAAAAGCAATAGAGGAATATTTGGGAAGTGAAGTTGATGGGACTTAACTCAGAGATTGCCAGCTTTCATGAATTGGTATGTCATTCATGAAGATAAGGAAAGATGTAAAGAGAAGCATGTTTTTGAATAACACATTTTAGAGCAAAGATAAGGAGAATAGTTTAGACATTAAAGTGATATTCTTATATCGTTTCCATTTTCCTTTGAAGTTAAAGAGCATTGTCATTTTGGTTGGGAAAATAAAGATTTTTATCTGCCACAAAAGAATGAGTACTATGGGTAGTCTTTAATGCAGCTATCATCAGAAATTTCAAGTATGAATTGCTGTAGGTTGCAGTATTGAATTTGTTTTTTCTAATCATAATAATGTTGGTATGCCCCCCCCCCAAAAACTGGAAATTCAGATAATCTAAAACATGGATAGATAGCATTCTAGGGATCCAAAAGATAATACTATAGAACCATTTTACATTTAAACTGGCTTCAACAAAAATAAAAGGATTTAAGAAAACTGACTTCTAGTCCTAATATCATAATGCATCTACCATCTTAACTTTGACAAGTCAACTCTGGACCATAATTTTTATGTTCTTAAGAAGAAAGGGGAGAAAGGACTACATAGGGTTTCATTATGGTTCATTTAAAATTCCATGATCTTATATCAGGATCTATAACTTCTACCTAGTAAATATGGATTATTCTTATCCTTTTCATCAGTAATAAGGAAGGAAAATTCAAATTACTATAATAGACCCTTTCCTAGAAATATCCTAAAATTATTCTGCTTATTAAGCTGATGTTAAGTATTTTACTTACTAACCTCTGACCATATTGTTGTATGATTATCAAATAGATAATAGGCATTATTATATGGTAAGATAAAAACATTATAGAAGCCTAGATCATACTGCAGTAGTCTCTTTCAAAATGGCTAATCTCTTTGGAAAAGTTCATGTCATCGTCTTGTACATTTTTGGATCCCAGACTAATTTTCTGCTCGATTGGGTATTTGGGCAAAATGCATTCATTTTCTCTGTTTATGTGATTTATGTGTAGATGGAAAAAATATGTGTAATGTGATATTATCAGTTAACATTTAAGAAAACAGCTCTTTCATCAGTAATTACTTATATGATAAAACTTAATTTATTATTAATTATAAATATATATAACTAATATGAAATACTTTTTTACATTTGATTATTTCAAGATTGCTAGACAGTACCCTTGATATTCTAGTTTATGGTAAAATATTGATATTGCAGCAACAAATTTTGACATGTTTTGTTCTGCTATATTTTTCTTCACATAATAGCTACACTTTGTTGTATATATATTTTGGCCTGGAATTAGAGGTGTGACTTACGAGGGAAATTTTTTTTTTCCTTCAGCTCCTATGTTCTACACCTCCTGCTGCCCCTATCCTTTGCCACCAGTGTTCTCAGGTCCTGCTGGGGGGACAGAGAAGATCAGAGGTGAAGGGTAGAGATGGCAGAAAGTGGGGTTGGAACAGTGGGCTGGAGGTAGGGTAGGGAGCATGCAGAGAAAGATCAAAGGTGGCTCAGCCAGTGGGAGGGAGAGGGGGGTTGAGGGGAGTAGAAAACATGGTAGTTAGAGGGCAAATGAAAATTATGTTTTAAACATTTTTTAAATATCTAGTGGTGATTATTTGAATGATTAAATTAAAAGTAAATATAGTACCTGGTTAATAATTTGTTGCCAGTGTGACCCAAAACACAGATAAAATTTAAGATTTGCCATGTTGTCTTACCAATAGGTTATCTGTCAAATTAATCACTGACAAAACTTGATTTTCATTGTAGATCAAAGACCAAGCTCACCAATTCGACATCAGGGAAGGAATGACGAGCTTGAGCGTGATGAAAGAAGAGAGGAACGAAGAGTAGACAGAGTGGATGATAGAAGAGACGAAAGGGCTAGAGACAGAGATCGGGAACGAGAACGGGACAGGGAACGGGAGAGAGAGAGAGAGCGAGAACGGGATCGGGAAAGAGAAAAAGAAAGAGAACTAGAAAGAGAGCGTGCTAGGGAACGGGAGAGAGAAAGAGAAAAAGAGAGAGAGCGTGAAAGGGATAGAGAGCGTGACCATGATCGAGAGCGGGAAAGAGAGAGGGAACGAGATAGGGAAAAAGAGCGGGAGCGAGAGAGGGAAGAACGGGAGAGGGAGAGAGAACGAGAACGGGAGAGAGAGAGGGAGAGAGAACGAGAACGAGAAAGAGCGAGAGAAAGGGATAAAGAACGAGAACGTCAAAGGGATTGGGAAGACAAAGACAAAGGGCGAGATGACCGCAGAGAAAAGCGAGAAGATATCCGAGAAGATAGAAATGCGAGAGATGGACATGATGAGAGAAAATCAAAGTAAGAAGAGTTTTAAATCAGCTTAAAAAACTTACATTTCAGTAAAGAATTGACAAGTTTCATTTAGTGTTTTTTACTATGCCTCTTAATTTCTTATTAACTTTTTTCCTCTGTACTGTTTCCTGTATTTCAAATTTATTATATATCAAAAGGTATAGACAATGGTGCCCAGAGATGAGGCCACAGCGGAGATAGATGTTCAGGCCAGGTTTATTGAAAGGGGAGGGTGACCTGCCTGGGCAGTGCAAAGATGGTGTCTGCATGCTGCCTGGGCTACCTGCCAAACCCTCGCCTGCTACTCTGGGAGAAGGGTAGAATTAATTATCACGTGAAGATCATGCCAGCTGAAGTCATAGGATCGGACCAGGTACCAGAATTCTTTTATATATTTAGAGCAGTGGTTCTCAACCTGTGGGTTGTGACCCACAGGAACTGTATTAAAGGGCCACAGCATTAGGAAGGTTGAGAACCACTGATTTAGAGCAATCTATGGAAAAGGATGTAGTTTTTTCTCAATCTGTGAAAGATGATTATTCCTTCAGCACCAGCCACTTCATACAGTGGTAAAAGAGGTTCTGCTGGTAGAGGGAGCAGGTGATAGTGAGAGCCTAAAGGGATTGGCAGGGTGGGGAGCAAAGGGAGGGCCTTCAGGTTCTGGGGACAGGTTAGGGAGTAGAGGAACATAGGAGCTGGTGGTTAGCAGGATGGAATGACTCTATGGAGGAAGGAAGATAGGGAGGAAATTCAGGGAAAGATAAAGGGCAAGGAGTTTGAGCAACAAGTATGTGGTGACTTGAACACAGTTTGCACAAGAGAGGGACAAGAACAGAGGGAGACAAAGGCCTGCAGATAGGGGATTTTGCTCCACCTGCCATTTCTTTGTAGGAAATTAAGTCTTTTAAGATATTGAGGTCACAGGTCCCATTCTTAGGCCAAACCAGCTGAACAAGACACGCAGAGGTGTTTTTACTGAGGGGATAGAGGGACTCGCACTCGTTACCTCAGATGTCCTTCCCCTTTCTGGATAAACTTAAGAGCTCCAGGACTCTAGAAACCTAAACTAGGGTCTTGCACTGGGCCTGAATCGAAAAATGAAAAACAAAACAGTATGAGGTCCCAGACCCCATTAGGGAGCACGATGCTAGGACAAAACCCCTCTAAGTCGGTACAAATGAAAGGGGAAAAAAAGGAGGAGATGAGGACATATGAGTCCTGGAGTGAGTCAGAAAATTAGCCTAGGGAGTTCTGTTTGAAACTTTAAAGATCTTATATTTAAATGGCAGCTGGGGTGAAATCGTTCTTCTCAGACTCCCTGACCAGTAAGTCAGTAGAGTTGGATCTAGGCAAAACTGGAATCAGGTCCAAGAAAACTAGGGTAACTAGGGCAGGCAGCAGCGAGATGCACCTAGTTCACCAGCCATCAGCCTGGAGTCCTAACACCATATGACAGATGGCACCCAGAGACACGGCCACAGCTACAGCCGAGTGGAGAAGTTTAGGTCGGCTTTATTGAAAGGGGAGTTGACCTGCCTGGGCAGTTCAAAGATGTCATCTGCCCCCAGGAGCAGTTAGAGACCCCTTTCATATGGGGCCATAGGGGGTTGGCAAATTCCACAGCCTGCCTGGAGAGTTGGGGTATTTTGGCATGAACTTCTCAGGGGTGGGCTAGGTTGATCTTTTGTGTCTTTGTCTTAGGAGGAAAGGAGGGGGATGAGGGAGAAATGGTTTGTATGTGGCTGTGTTAGGCCTCTCAACAATAAATATTTGGTATTTAAAGTCTCTTTAATTGTCAAAAGAAATACTTTTCAATTCTATTTTTTGTATCTAGGGGACATAATCCTTGTTCACTATACATTTTTGACGGCACATGGGGTTGAAATGGCTGCTTGCCATTGCCGACTTTGTTGTAAACAGGAATCAGCAAACTTGTGTCCCATCACATCCCCTATATAACTAGCTATTGGTATTGACTACTCTTCAAGAGACACTGTCTGTGCCATTCCTGGTAATCCTTCATGAATTTTGTGTGTTGTGATTATGGAGTCAGCATCCCCAGGCTCCAGGAAGCATTCACAATGACAGAGCTGAGTGGATCTCTGTAATCACTGCATGGCTAGAAGAAGCTGAGAGAAAGGAAGTGTCTTCCTGTGCTGTGGCGTTATAGTGATTTATTGGGGTCAAAAGTTATGTTCTTGGCATCTCATATAACATATATGAGGGCATTTTCTTTTGCAGGCATGTTCTTTCTCTCTTTGTGTTTTCTCTCTTCATGGGCTTTTGTTAGTCGAGGGGCAGATAGTGATTGGCTAAGCTATCACTGTGGCTGTGGGAATTCTGAATGGTTGAGATTTTACAAGTACGAAACTTAAACTTACTGAAATTAGCTGCTCTTTACCAACTGAGATACCAACTGAGATAAAAGCTGTGGTTAACCTCACCAAAACAAATTGAATTTTCTTGCCCTTACCTCCAGCTCATGTGCCTTAGAGTGAATGCAGGCTCTCTACTTTAGGCTTTTTTCATCCTTGCTATCATGGATTATGGTTATGGGCAAACAATGTAGCACAGAAGCGAGGCTTTCTTCCATTAGGTTTTGACTGTTCTTTAATTGACAGCCAAGATTTTTTATGGTACCCTCTAGCAGACTTTTTTGCTTCTCTCTCCCTTCATTTTATAAAACTTTACATTAATGTAACCTTCAGCGATACAGTAAAACTTCCATAGTTGACCACCTCCCTACATGGACCATCTCTGTAAATTGACCTAATTTTCATAGATGAGACATGCACCACATGTACATTATCAGCACAGCAGGCCTAGATCCTTATGTCGACCACCTCCGTGTGCTGACCAGTTGGTTCCAGTCATTTGGGTGGTTAACTTAACAGAGATTCTACCATATTTCCTTTAACATTTGGAGACACACGTGTGTTATAATGGTGCATGTCTAGTCTGTGAAAATTAGGTCAATTTAAGGAGGCTGTTGATGTGGGAGGGAGGCCAACTATGAAGAGGTTCTATTTTATTTCTCTTCCCTCTGCTGACCTCTTTAGCTCTTGATCTTATAAGGGTAAAATACTGAAATCTCTGTTATCTCTTATCCATTTCTAGGCTTTCATTAATAGAGGTTGGGCACCCTAAATCCAAAATCTGAAATGTTTCAAAATCCAAAACTTCTTAAGCAGTGGCATTGACACTCAAAGAAAAATGTTCATTGGAACAGTTTAAATTTCAGATTAGGAATGTTTATCCAATAAGTATAATGCAAATTTGCAGTGTCACTTTCAGCACTTCCTCTTATCATAGCAAGTCAATAGGCCAGCCCAGATTCAAAGAATAGAGAAAACACATTGCAGATTGTCTTACTGTACACATGAGGCCATCTCCTTGTCCATGTAGTTGCTCATCTATATAAAGAAGCTATCCAGGAGATACACGTGCTGCAGGTTGTTTCTTAACTTTTGATCATAATACTTACAAAGAGTTTGTTTAAAAAAAAAAAGTAGTGAAAATTTAATGAAAATGTAGGAAAATGCTAAAGTACTGAAGTAATTTAAGTACCCAAGAGATATACATCACTACTCATTTCAAGTTCAACTAAGGGTCAAGAAATATAATGAACGTATGGATTATTTTATTAATTTCTCACTGAGCCAGTTATTTAGTTCTAAAAAAGGGAAAGAAGCAATACAGCGTACCCACAACATGCCTGGCAGTGAGCTTATGACATAACTTATTTATTCCTCACTGCAGTTTTATGAGATGGACTCTTATCCCCCTCCCCCGTCCATTTTCAGATGAGAAAGAAAGGTTTAGTGACTTCAATGAACTTGCTCAGAGTTGCATATAAGTAATGTGGCTATAAGTTGAACTCAGCTTTTTGACTCCAAAGCCAATACCAGATTTTCTCGTGTAGCTTGCCTGAGCATAAGGCCTTTGTATATCATAAAATGTAAAATTGACAATGTTTATATTAGAGGGTACCTTAATATATTGATTTCTCTGTTGAATGTTACCACCTTGCAGTATTTATATCTGGCAATTTTTGGTTGAGTGTTTCTACATGTGTAATGAAGAAAAGAAGAAATGGTGCCATGTATTTTAAGTCCACAATTACAAGTCCTAAATGAAGTAAAGAATTTTTATTAAAGACATTGAATACCCTTTGTATGGCGTAGCTCTGACAATACTGATTTCTTACAGATATATTCTAGATAAAGAAATACTAATAAGAAATACAGTAATTTCTTTCTTGCCCCCTGGAATATTATAAATTGCATTTGCTTGCCCAATTTAGGAAGCGCTATAGAAATGAAGGGAGTCCCAGCCCCAGGCAGTCACCCAAGCGCCGGCGTGAGCATTCTCCTGATAGTGATGCCTACAACAGCGGAGATGATAAAAGTAAGCAGGGGCTGATTTTCTGTCTCTACGTTCATACTCACTTGTAACCATGAGACTATTATTTGATATTAGGGGAAACTGTTGAATTAAGATATTTTTAAGTTTACTTGCTCTTCTACCTCTGAATATCTTTTTGCAACTAAAGTATTAGGAATATAGTCATTTTATCACAATGGCCCTATCATTTCCTACTATTTGTAGTAAAGCTTTATTTTTATTGAAGTTATTACCATTTCTTTGTTTTGTTTGAGACAGAGTCTCACTGTGTCACCCTCAGTAGAGTGCTGTGGCATCATAGCTCATAGCAACCTCAAACTCTTGGACTTAAGCAATTCTCTTGCCTCAGCCTCCCAAGTAGCCGGGACTACAGGTGCCCACCACACGCCTGGCTATTTTTTGTTGTAGTTGTCTTTGTTTAGCAGGCCTTGGGACTGTTGGTTCGAACCCACCAGCCCCGATGTATATGGCCAGCACCCTAACCACTGAGCAATGGGTCCCGAGCCTGAAGTTACTACCATTTCAAACATTTTAAAATGAAAAGTGAGAAATTGGCTTATTATTATTTATATGTAACATGCGGTATTTATTGACCTGGTAAAAGTGTGGTTACTTTTATCTTTTATGTAGATGAAAAACACAGACTCTTGAGCCAGGTTGTACGGCCACAAGAATCTCGTTCTCTTAGTCCATCACACCTTACAGAAGATAGGCAAGGTCGGTGGAAAGAGGAGGATCGGAAACCAGAGAGGAAAGAGAGTTCCAGGCGCTATGAAGAGCAAGAACTCAAAGAGAAAGTTTCTTCTATAGATAAACAGAGAGAACAGATAGAAATCCTGGAAAGCTCAAGATTACGTGCACAGGACATTATAGGACGCCACCAGTCTGAAGATCGGGATACATCTGATCGAACTCATGATGAAAACAAGAAAAAAGCAAAAATTCAAAAGAAACCTATTAAGAAAAAGAAGGATGATGATGTCGGACTAGAGAGGGGTGCCATAGAGACAACATCTGAAGATGGTCAAGTATTTTCACCAAAAAAAGGACAAAAGAAGAAAAGTATTGAAAAGAAACGTAAAAGGTCCAAAGGTGATTCTGATCTTTCTGATGAGGAAGCAACCCAACAGAGTAAGAAGAAAAGAGGCCCACGGACTCCCCCTGTAACAACTAAAGAGGAATTTATTGAAATATCCAGTGACAAGGATGGCACTCTAGAAGATGCTCTGAGAAAAGAAGACATAGCGTTCAGTGACTGGTCTGATGAGGATGTGCCTGACCGCACGGAGGCCGTGGAAGCAGAGCATGCTGCTGCCGCTGCTACCCCTGGGAGTACCCCTCCTCTGTCTTCTCTTCTTCCTCCTCCCCCACCTGTGGCTGCCGCCACCACTGCTGCTCCTGCTACTCCTGCCAGTGCTGCTGCCGCCACCACAGTTTCCACCTCTGCTACTCCCACCAGTGCCACCAATACTACTTTTGCCAGTGAAGACTCCCATAGAAAATGCCACAGACCCCGAGTAGAAAAAGTAGAGGCACCTCATGTTACCATAGAAGATGCAGCACATCGCAAGCCAGTGGATCAAAAGAGGAGTAGCAGCCTTGGGAGCAATCGGAGTAATCGCAGTCATACATCTGGCCGTCTACGCTCCCCATCCAACGATTCTGCCCATCGAAGTGGAGATGATCAAAGTGGTCGGAAGAGAGTACTGCATAGTGGCTCAAGAGATAGAGAAAAAACAAAAAGCCTAGAAATCACTGGAGAGAGAAAATCTAGGATTGATCAGTTAAAGCGTGGAGAACCCAGTCGAAGTACTTCTTCAGGTAATCAAATCAGATTGTGATCTATTTAGTGTATCCTATGTTAGTGTATTTTATATAAATTATAGCTCTAAAGTAATTCTAAATGGTTACTTTATATGCCACTTTAAGTTTTATGGAACTTCTTTTGTTTTGAAACAGAGTCTCACTTTGTCACCCTCAGCAGAGTGCTGTGGCGTCATAGCTCTCACATCAACCTCATACTTCTAACCTCAGGTGATTCTCTTGCTTCAGCCTCCTGAGTAGCTGGGACTACAGGCGCCCACCACAACACTCAGCTATTTTTAGAGATTATGGTCTTGCTGTAGCTCAAGCTGGTCTCGAACCTGTGAGCTCAGGCAATCTGCCCAACTCGGCCTCCCAAAGTGCTGGGATTACAGGCGTGAGCCACTGTGCCCAGCCTTTAGTAACTTAAAACTCTTGGGATTGAGCAGTCCTTTTGCCTCAGCCTCTGAGTAGCTAGGACTACAGGTGCCTGCCACAGCATCTGGGTAATTTTTCTGTTCTTAATAGAGACAGGATCTTGCTCTCATTCAGGCTGGTCTCAAGCTCCTGAGCTCACACATCCTCCTGTGTTGGCCTCCCAGAGTGCTAGGATAGCAGGCATGAGCCACCCCACCCAGCCAAGGCTGCCTTTTTTTGACCACAGAAAATAAGATAGGGGAGTAGGGAGAGATAAAATAATGAAGTGAAGTTTTCAGTGATACTGAATTTTACGTAATACCTTTCTAGTTTATATTTGTTCATTTTTCTCCACTGATACGTTGTACTGAATTATTAATCTGTTTTCTAATAAACATAATTGCAATGATTAAAAAATAAAATAATGAAGTGACCAGTTCTGTCAATGCCTAACCATTTTATTACTTATTTCCTGGAAAATATTTTACAGTTATGGTGGAAATAGGTAGGGAAACATGTTGCTTACATGTTTCAATTAATACTTTAATTGAGAGAGATCAATTTTTTCTTAAAATTACATTTTTGGATGTTATGTAGAGAAAGATGTTTATGTAATGTAAAAATAGACTATGGAAAAAGATAAATTGTGAAGTTTTAACAGACCCTAAAAGAAGCACTTTTTTCCTATTTGAACATGTGTCAACTCTCTGTATATATTTATTTTAGATCGCCAAGATTCAAGAAGCCATAGTTCAAGAAGAAGTTCTCCTGAGTCTGATCGACAGGTCCATTCTAGATCTGGGTCATTTGATAGCAGAGATAGGCTTCAAGAACGAGATCGATATGACCATGATAGAGAGCGTGAGAGAGAGAGGAGAGACACAAGGCAGAGAGAATGGGAGCGAGATACTGAAAAAGATTGGCCACGGAACAGGGATCGGGATAGACTGCGAGAACGAGACAGAGAACGAGACAAAAGGAGAGACTTGGAGAGGGAAAGAGAGAGGCTAATTCCTGATTCTGTCGAAAGGGACAGAGACAGAACTTTTGAGAGTTCTCAAATAGAGGCTGTGAAACGCAGTGAAGCAAAAATGGAGAGTGAGCATGAGAGAGACATAGAGGGCACTTCTCGAGACTCTGTATCTCTGGATAAAGAAAGAGTAGATAAAGATCTGGGATCTCTGCAGGGATTTGAAGATATAAGTAAATCCGAGAGAACTGAGAGTTTGGAAGGTGAGTGCACACCCCTTTTTCTGTTCTATTGATTTATTCCTTTTCATATTTCACGGGAAACAACTATTTTTTTTTTTTTTTTGAAAGGTTACCCACTGACAGGCAAAATGGCTCCATTCTTTTATAGGGGAAGTAGAATTCGTAAGAAAAAGTCCTGGCGGCACCTGTGGCTCAAAGGAGTAGGGCACCGGCCCCATGTGCCAGAGGTGGCAGGTTCAAACCCAGCCCCAGCCAAAAACTGCAAAAAAAAAAAGTCCTCTGATATTTGAAAAATGTGTTTCCCTCAGTAGCACTATCAAGGCAGTGATAAGCCTAAATCAAACAAAAGATTGCTTAGGTGCGGTGTCTGTAGTTGTTAAAGAATAATTGTCACTTCTTCTTAGATGTTACAGTCACAAAAATTGAGATGACTTCTTAATTCAAAGAGGATTTAAATATTAGTGGTCTCTGTCTTCTATGGCAATAGAGAACAAACATGGATCTATTATACTTATTTTTCCATGGTTTTATTTACCACTCTATATTATACTCTGTTGCTCAGGACCATAACTTTTCATTATCTTCAAGACTGTAGTGAGGTTACAACAAATGGCTGATGAATGAAGATATGTCCTGCTTGTACTACCTACCTCTTACTGCTTGATGAATTATAACCAAGGTTGACAGTAGTAATGGCTGCCCTGAGAATTCTGGAACTTTTGCATCCTTGGGACTGTCTAGTTCTGGTTTCAGAGGTTATTCATTGTTCTGAATAACCTCTCAATTTCAAGCCTCCAAGAACCTTCTGAGATACTTAGTGTATAAGTAGTAATACACATATGGTATTATCCTTTTTATTGTTTTATTGCAAGATAACATTATGACTTTAGACCGATAGTAAAATCTTTTAAAAGTGGTTCCTATATCTCTGTTATTTGATTAGATAGATATCTCAGTGTTTTCATCTTTTAGATATTTTTCCTATTTGACTTGGCAGATTTCTACTTTAGCTTTCTTCACTTTTTATTCTCATATCAATTTTGAGTATAAATAGCATCGTATCATGAGCCATGGTTCTAATGGATGTACAACACTGGGATTTAATAGAGTATAATGGACCTAATTATTATATTAGCTCTTTTGTGGTTGGAGGCAGGGTCCCTCATCTCCAAAATACTATATAATTTGCTAGTTACGTCCACAGATAGTATAGCATAGAAACTTATGGGTGAATCACCTGCTGTGTGATGTGAAGATTTTATTCACATAAAGTAAAATAAGTTATATAAACTTGAGAAATTAAAAATCCTATTCTCATTTGTGTTTAGATGATGCTATATATGAGAAAGTTACTAAAATTGGTTATCTTAGAGGTGAATCGGTAGGGATATGAGGAGGTTACTATAAAATGTAATATTAATAGAATGGAAAATTATTAGAATGACTAGAAACATAGCTTCTTACATTTTATTTGCTACAGATTCATAAAGCATACTGTTATACTTCGAAAACTAGTGTTGTAGATTTGGTTAAGTGCACATACAAGGGCTGTCTGGAAAGAATTCAGCTATTATGTCTCTATTTGTCATCTTATATGGCTGGATACTTTCTGAGCAGCCCTTATATAGTTAGCAACTAGAATTATTAAATGTACTGTGGAGTTTGAGGATTAAGTTTACAACTAACTTACCAGGAGACACAGTGTAGTCCAGGTGGTTGAGAAAAGTTGACAGAATAAAGAAATAGAAGTAACGCTACTGATATAACAAAAACATTTTGGAGGCTCGGCGCCTATAACTCAACCGGCTAAGGCGCCAGCCACGTACACCTAAGGTGGCGGGTTCGAATCCCCAGCCCAGACCCGCCAAACAACAATGACGGCTGCAACCAAAAAATAGCCGGGTGTTGTGGCGGGCGCCTGTGGTCCCAGCTACTTGGGAGGCAGAGGCAGGAGACTCACTTGAGCCCAGGAGTTGGAGGTTGCTGTGAGCTGTAATGCCATGGCACTCTACCCAGGGGGACAGCTTGAGGCTCTGTCTCAGAAAAAAAAAAAACATTTTGGAATATATTACAGTATTCTTCTAAAAATTCCATTTATCAATTAAAGCAAAATTTTGGTACAGAGAAGAAGAATTGGGAGGAAGGGGGAGAATTAACAGTACTCTACATTTTTACCTTACTGTTGTAAGTTTATATGGTGACCTAAATATTATGAGGTAAGGTTAAGTTTCAAATAATTTTTTAATAAGTTTATGAGTTTTTTTCATTAATGATTTTATTTAAGTTAAAAAAGATTACTGCATCCTTTTGAACTTGGTAAATTTGTCTTAAATATTAAAGTTTTATTATCAAGAATTAACACACAACATTAATATTAGTGGTGGATTGTATTTGTCATATTTTAATGTGTATTGCTATTTAAATTATATTCTTACCATTAAAATTAAGTTTAGTTAATAAAATTTTATTTTTTGGTTTTCTTTTAGAATTTTCAAGTGTTTTTGTAATTAAGAAATGTAGCTTCCTGATGAAAAAAATGCTCTTCACATTGTTGTAGTGTCCTCTACCCTTTAATTTGACTTCGATGTTTCTTCCCTTTAATCCTGTCTTTGTAATGAATTTCTTCATTAGCAGGAGATGATGAGTGCAAGTTAGATGATGCACATTCATTGGGCTCTGGTGCTGGCGAAGGATATGAGCCAATCAGTGATGATGAACTAGATGAAATTCTGGCAGGTGATGCAGAAAAAAGGGAGGACCAACAAGATGAGGAGAAGATGCCAGGTAATCATTTGCAGAGGTGGTTGAACACAAAAATTACTGCATTTATGGCATTAAAGTATTCTTTGTTCTCTCTGATGCTGTAAGAATAGATATAGGACACTTGGAATTTTCTTTTTTATATTTTATTAATAATTAAATTTAATACTCGGCGCCTATAGCTCAGTGGTTAGGGCATTGGCCACATACACTCAGCCTGGTGGGTTCAAACCCAGCCCAGGCCTGCTGAACAATAATGACAACTACAACAAAAAAAATGCCCAGTCATTGTGGTGGACACCTATAGTCCTAGCAACTTGGGAGGCTGGGGCAAGAGAAGCACTTAAGCCCAGGAGTTTGAGGTTACTGTGAGCTGTGACACCGTTGTACTCTTCTGAGGGCAACGTAGTAAGACTCTGTCTCAGAGGGGAAAAAAATTAAGTTTGAAAGGCCAATAAAATGAAAATTACATAGTCTATATGCCTGCTCAGTTTTAGTAGACATTGCCTATGAATTAGAAAGGGCTTCGTTTAAAACAGTAAAATCCTAAGAGTTTAACATTTATATTATATGACCTGGAATCTTACCAAATACTAATTGTCTAATAGTATTCTGCACGATTGGAATATGGTCAAGGCTTCACAACTGTGATGACGCAAATCAGTTTCTTCGATAATCTTTAAAAAAATTCAGTAGGTGAAATTATATTTGAATACCATTTATGTACTTCATTCTCTCAGTTTTCTTTTCTTTTTTTTTGAATTTCTTGAGCCCCAATAGACTATCAAGCAAATAAATGAGTAATTACAAATAGCCATGATATTAGTCTTGATCCAAGGGGCTCATAAGCTAGTTAAAAGGTATCTGAAGTAGGTTCATTCCTCCCAAAGCACCTAATCTAAGAATGGCTGCATGGAAAGAAGCTGCTTGTGTCACATTCACCAATTTATTGATAGAAAATGGGATGTCAGAAACCTGAAGCTTTAATGGACAGGTTATAAGCAGAGCCAGTTCTGGAAGTTACCACACTGCAGGGATTTCCAAAAACCTGAAAGAGGTCATTTTAAAAAACAACAGAGACAAAGGATTTTGTGTGTGTGTGGGGGGGGGGGTTTCAAAGTCTCAAAAAATAGATAACTAATATTTATAAATTGAATATAATTTCAAAAAACAGATCATGCCAAATCTTATAGATAATCAAAAAAGAAGAAATACTTCAAATTCATTCTACTTCATCTGGATGTACCTGATACTAGAATTGGAAAAAATATTATAAAGGGAAATTACAAACATATTTCACTTATAAATGAGGATCCTAAACAACATACAAGTTGAATTAAAAATTATTGTTCAAATAATGTGCTTTGGTCAAAATTAAATCCAGTTTATGTGAGAATTAGTCACTATTTTCTTTTCCTTTCCCCCACCCCCTCTCTCCTTCTGTCTGCTCTCCCCTTCCCCCACCCCCACTGTGTCATTAATTGTGATTAATTGTCCTCATATCAAAGTTGAATACATAGAATTCATGCTTCTCCATTCCTGTGATGCTTCACTAAGAATGATGTGTTCCACCTCCATCCAGGTTAATACAAATGTTGCAAAATCTCCATTTTTTAATGGCTGAATAGTATTCCATGGTATACATATACCACAGCTTGCCAATCCATTCCTGGGTTGAGGGGCATTTAGGCTGTTTCCACATTTTAGCGATTGTAAATTGAGCTGCAACAAACAGTCTAGTACAAGTGTCTTTATAATAAAAGGTTTTTTATGGGGGAAAAAAAAAAAAACGTCTTCTGAACAGATGCCTGGTAAAGGGATTACTGGATCAAACGGGAGGTCGAGGTTGAGTTCTTTAAGGTTTCTCCATACTTCCTTCCAAAAAGGTTATGTTAGTTTGCAGTCCCACCAGCAGTGTAAAAGTGTTCCCTTCTCTCCACATCTGTGCCAACATCTGCAGTTTTGAGGTTTTGTTGTATGGGCCATTCTCACTGGGGTTAGATAATATCTCAGGGTGGTTTTGGTTTGCATTTCTCTAATAATTAGGGATGATAAGCATTTTTTCATATGTTTGCTAGCCATTCATCTGTCTTCCCCATTGATATATGGGATTGTTGGCTTTTTTCATGTGAATTAATTTCTCTATAGATCCTAGTTATGAAGCTTTTATCTCATTCAAAATGTGCAAATATCCTTTCCCTTTGGGTAGGTTATCTGTTTGCTTTGGTTGTTGTCTCCTTAGCTGTACAGAAGCTTTTCAGTTTAATTAAATCCCGTTTGTTTATTTTTGTTGTTGTTGCAATTGCCATGGCAGTCTTCTTCATAAAGTCTTTCCCCAAGCCGATATCTTCCAGTGTTTTTTCTATGCTTTCTTTGAGTATTTTTATTGTATCATGCCTTAAATTTAAGTCCTTTATCCATCTCGAATCCGTTTTTGTGAGTGGAGAAAGGCGCGGGTCCAGTTTCCGTCTTTTACATGTGGATCAATTTTCTAAATTTAGTAATTATTTTGACTTACAGTACTTTGTTCATTGCCAGAGCTCACTTTAGTGACTGTGCCATGAAGCAACACCTCTGCCCCATTCTTGTCACATCATCCTAATTAGTGTCCAATTGTTACTAACCAATTTTTTGTTATATTGAGGGTCTTTACTTTGGGTGTATAAAATATTAAATTTTTATTTTGATTTAACTTGCTCTTATATTTTGCTATTTTTTCTACTGATATAAGAGGTGTGTGTAATTCATTATCTTTTTTATTTTTTTGGTTTTAGGCATTTCTAAGTAGAACATCATTTCCAAGTAGAACATTGTTTCTTTTGAATGGATAGATTATTTACTCTCAATATAAATAATAGTTATCTAATTCTTAAAGGAATTTCATAACAAAATAAGAATTTTTTTATTTTAATTTTTAAAAATTAAAATGTGTGTATGCACACATTCAAATTAAATATATTCCTGAATTTAATTCTAAAAAAGGATTTTGACACCACATTTCAAAACATTAAATGTAATATGAGGGAAATAATAAGAGTTCTTTCATTGGGGAGGATCTCCCATATAATTTAAATAAGTTATTTGTAAGCGTGGGTTACCGTGCCTGTTTTCTTTTGATGGAAAAGTTTTTTATGAGGGTCTTTAGGGTCTAGATACTAAATGGGAAAACTTTTCATTTTAAGAATATATATCTCTTAGAGTTTTGGTTTAAAGTACTTGCTCAGTGAAGTTTTCTATGTTTTGCTTGATTGCTATTTCTCTGTAGATAAGACTTATTGTTTGGTGTAAAAAAAGAAATCATACTTTACTTTTTACAGATCCCTTAGATGTGATAGATGTTGACTGGTCTGGTCTTATGCCAAAGCATCCCAAAGAACCAAGAGAACCTGGGGCCGCGCTTTTAAAATTCACACCTGGAGCCGTTATGCTGAGAGTTGGGATTTCTAAAAAGTTGGCAGGTTCTGAACTCTTTACAAAAGTCCAAGAAATGTGTCAGAGGATTTTAGAAAAACCCAAAGGTAATTTAATTTTAGCTTATATATAATGTCTGCATTAACTATTAAGATGCCATTTGAAAGGATACTGTTGTGTTCTTATGTAGCACTTTATACTGTAGATACTATTTTTTGAGGAATCATTTATATTCATTATTTAATCCTCAGGGTCAAAATTTCTTTTTAAAATTTATTTGGAGAAAAATTTAATTTCACAGAAAAGTTGCAAAAAGAGTACAGTGAACGTGCTGTATTAAAATGATTTTTTAATAGAAAAGTTCAAATGTCAAAGTGCTTAATATTTTACCCAGGGCTAAATAAAGCAGAGCCTGGAAAAATACACTGAATTTTTTTTTTATGTTTAATGAAACTGGGAGTCTTGGCAACCCTTTTTCCTGAGAAATAGAAAATTCTATCCAAATACCGATGTCTGCATTGAGCCTTTAATGAGCTTTAAGAGCTTGGTCTATAGGGCCAGATGGTCTGGATTTTAGTAGATACACTGCTTACTAGTTTTTATTTAATACTTAATATGTGTGTTAGTGTCATCATCTGTAAGCTGGGAATAATTATATCACTAACTTTCTATGGTTATGAGGACCAGATGAGTTATTACTAGTAAAACTATTCCTGGCACTCAATAAATATTAACTGCTACTACTTATTTTGAAAATATTTTATCACATTGCTTTTTGACTTTATTGCAGCAACCTTTATTAATTATAGTTTATTTAGTTTAAAGATTTTGGTTGGATTCTTTCTGGGAGTTTTATTTTTTTGTGATGTGTTTTGTTTTATTGCTGTTTCTTTTATCTAGTATGTACCTAATTTAGCTTGATTTGCAGCTTATTAATACTTTCATTAGCGGGGAGGGAGCAGGTGGTAAAAAGGAGGAATGGGAGGTAAAAGGTGAGAGCATTACTTAACATTCTTTGAATCATACGTAGATTTTATTTTATTCTTGTTATCTCATTCCTATCATAACTTGTATGAATCACTAAAGCCTAGTCTATCTTAAGACAAACATTTGTACCCAGGTATTTTGGATGTATTTCACAGAAAACCAGTAAAATATATCTGCACACATTCATACGCATTTAATATAAATACTAAGGTGCATATATATGTTGAATGTATATCCTAGAGCTGTCTGAAAAGTACCCAGCCATATATGTCTCTATTTTTCTTTTCTTTTTTTTTGAGACAGTCTCAAGCTGTCACCCTGGGTAAAGTTCTATGGCATCACAACTCACAGCAACCTCCAACTCTTGGACTTATGCGATTCTCTTGCCTCAGCCTCCCAAGTAGCTGGGACTATAGGCGCCCACCATAACTTCTGGCTATTTTTTGGTTGCGGTTGTCATTGTTGTTTGGCAGGCCTGGGCTGGATCCAAACCCACCAGCTCTGGCATATGTGTCCGGTGCCCTCGTGGCTTGAGCTATAGGCGTTGACCTGTGTCTCTGTTTTTCATATTACATGGTTGGGTACTTTCTGGGCAGCCCTCATGTATGTATTTGTGTATGTTTTTGTAGTTTTTTTTCTTTTTTTTTTTTTTTTTTTTTTTTTTTTCATTTTTTGAATCAGGTTACAGTATCTTTTGTTAGGTAAAGTTCGTTTGTTAGGTAAAGTCCCTCTTTTAATTGAGTCCCACCCCTCTCCCTCCTTCCCTCTCTCTGTCCTCCCTTTCCCCCACCTCCCACCATGTACTAGGTCATTAATTGTCCTTATATCAGATTTGACTACATACGATTCTTACTTCTCCATTCTTGTGATGCTTTATTAAGCATAATGTGTTCCACTTCCATCCAGATTAATATAAAAGATGTAAAGTCTCCATCTTTTTTAGTGGCTGAATAGTATTCCATGATATACATATACCACAGCTTGTTAATCCATTCCTGGGTTGGAGTGCGTATAGGCTGTTGACACATTTTTGGTGATTGCCACATTTTTGGCTAGACTAAATAGTCTAGTGCAGGTGTCCTTATGGTAAAAGGATTTTTTTTCTTCTGGGTAAAAGAGTAATAGGAATGCAGGATCAAAGGGGAGGTCGAGGTTGAGTTCTTTGAGGGTTCTCCGTACTTCCTTCCAAAAAGGTTGTGTTAGTTTGCAGTCCCACCAGCAGTGTAAAAGTGTTCCCTTCTCTCCACATCTGCACCAACATCTGCAGTTTTGAGGTTTTGTTGTATGGGCCATTCTCACTGGGGTTAGATGATATCTCGGGGTAGCTTTAATTTGCATTTCTCTAATAATTAGGGATGATAAGCATTTTTTCATATGTTTGCTAGCCATTCATCTGTCTTTTTTTTTTTTTTTTTGGTCTGGGGCTGGGTTTGAACCTGCCACCTCCAGCATATGGGGCCAGCGCCCTACCCTTTTGAGCCACAGGCACTGCCCTCATCTGTCTTCTTTAGAGAAGGTTCTGTTCATCTGTTTTCCCCATTGATGTATGGGATTGTTGGCTTTTTTCATGTGGATTAATTTAAGTTCTCTATAGATCCTAGTTATGAAGCTTTTGTCCCATTCAAAATATGCAAATATTCTTTCCCATTGTGTAGGTTGTCTATTTGCTTTGGTTGTTGTCTCCTTAGCTGTACAGAAGCTTTTTGGTCTAATTAAGTCCCATTTATTTTTGTTGTTGTCACAATTGCCACGAAAGTCTTCTTCATAAAGTCTTTCCCAGGCTGATATCTTCAAGTGTTTTTCCCATGTTTTCCTTAAGGATTTTTATCATTTCATTCCTTAAATGTAGGTCTTTTATCCATCTTGAATCAATTTTTGTGAGTAGAGAAAGGTGCGTGTCCAAGTTTAGTCTTTTGTATGTGGATATCCAATTCTCCCAGCACCATTTATTAAATAGGGAATCTTTCACCCAGTGTCTTGTTTGGTTTATCAAAGATTAGGTGGCTATAAGATGTTAGTTTCATCTTCTGGTTTTCTGTTCGGTTCCAGATGTCTATGTCTCTATTTTTATGCCAATACCAGGCTGTTTTGATCACTACAGCCTTGTAATACAGCCTAAAGTCTGGTAAGTTGATACTTCCTACTTTGTTTTTATTACTAAGAACTGCCTTAGCTATATGGGGTTTTTTCTGGTTCCAAGTCTTGAAAGTATTATGTTGGTATTTTAATAGGGATGGCATTGAATCTATAGATTGCTTTGGGAAGTATATACATTTTAACAATGTTGATTCTTCCCAGCCATGAGCATGGTATGTTCTTCCATTTAATATCCTCTGCTATTTCTTTCCTTAGGGCTTCATAATTTTCTTTATAGAGGTCCTTCACATCTTTTGTGAGGTATATTCGTAGGTCTTTTATTTTCTTTGAAGCTACTGTAAAGGGGATTATGTCTTTAATTAGCTTATCATTTCAGCTGTTATTGGCATTTACAAAGGCTACTGATTTGTGGACATTGATTTTATATCCTATGACATTACTGTATTTTTTGATCACTTCCAGGAGTCTTGTGGTTGAATCTTTGGGGTTCTCTAAGTATTAAGATCATATCATCAGCAAAGAGGAAGAATTTGACCTCCTCTGCTCCCATTTGGATGCCCTTTTATTTCCTTCTCTTGACTGATTGTATTGGCTAGAACTTCCAGCACAATGTTGAATAATAGTGGAGATAAAGGAAAACCTTGTCTGGTTCCAGTTCTAAATGGGAAAAGCTTTCAGTTTTACCATATTCAGTAAAATATTAGCTGTGGGTTTGTCATAGATGGCTTCAAACAGTTTAAGAAATGTGCCATCTCTTCCTATACTCTTCAGTGTTCTAAGGATGCTGGATTTTTTTTTTTTTTTTAGAGACAGAGTCTCACTTTGTCGCCCTCGGTTGAGTGCTATGGCGTCACAGTTCACAGCAACCTCCAGCTCCCGGGCTTTGGCAATTCTTTTGTCTCAACTGGATTTTATCGAGTGCCTTTTTCTGCATCTATTGAGAGGACATATGGTCTTTGTTTTTGCTTCTGTTGATATGGTGGATTACATTTATGGTTTATGAACTTGAGTATGTTAAACCAGCCTTGCATCCCTGGGATGAAACCTACTTGATCATGGTGTATAACTTTTTTGATGAGAAGCTATAAACTATCAGCTAAGATTTTGTTGAGAATTTTTGCACCTATATTCATTAGTGAAATTGGTCTGAAGTTCTCCTTTTTAGTTGGGTCTTTTCCTGGCTTTGGTATCGAGGTGATGTTTGCTTCATAGACTCTGTTAGGAAAGATTCCTTCCTCTTCAATTTTTTGGAATAATTTCTGCAGTATGGGAATAAGCTCTTCTTTGAAGGTCCAGAAGCCATCTGGACCAGGGCATTTTTTGGTTGGGAGAGTTTTTTATTGTTTCTTTGATCTTAGTGCTTGAAATTGTTCTGTTCAGATCTATTTCTTCCTGGCTAAGTCTAAGGAGAGGGTGTGATTCCAAATATCAATCCATTGCCTTCACCTAGTCAAATTTCTGGGCATAGAGTTTCTTGTAGTATTCAGAGATAATCTCTTATATTTCTGTGACATCTGTTGTTGTTTCTCATTTAACATTTGATTGAAGTTACTAGAGATTTTACTTTTCTATTTCTAGTTAGTCTGGCCAAAGGTTTATCTATTTTACTTTAAAAAAAAAAAACCTTGGCTCGGCGCCTATAGCTCAACCGGCTAAGGCGCCAGCCACGTACACCTAAGGTGGCGGGTTCAAATCCCCAGCCTGGATCCGCCAAACAACAATGATGGCTGCAACCAAAAAATAGCCGGGCGCTGTGGTGGGTGCCTGTAGTCCCAGCTACTTGGGAGGCGGAGGCAGGAGACTCGCTTGAGCCCAGGAGTTGGAGGTTGCTGTGAGCTGTGATGCCACGGCACTCTACCCAGGGGGACAGCTTGAGGCTCTGTCTCAAAAAAAAAAAAAAAACCTCCTTGTTTCATTAATTTTCTGAATGATTCTTTTGTTTTCAATTCTGATTGAATTTTGGATATTTCTTTTTTTTTGGAGACAGTCTTACTGTCACCCTGGGTAGAGGCAGTGGCGTCACAGCTCATAGCAACCTCAAAATCTTGGGCTTCAGAGATTCTCTTGCCTCACCCTCCCAAGTAGTTGGGACTACAGGCACCTACCACCACAACACCCCACTACATTTTTTGGTTGTAGTTGTCATTGTTGTTTAGAAGGCCCAGGCTGGGTTCAAACTCACCAGCTTCCATATATGTGTCTGGCACCCTAGCTGCTGAGCTACAGGCGCTGAGGCTAATTTTGGATATTTCTTTTCTTCTGCTGGGTTTAGGCTTAGATTGTTCTTTGTCTAATTCCATATGATGGTTTGCGAGTTTTTTGATGCACTCTCTTTGTTTTTTGAATGTAAGCATCAAGCGATAAATTTTCCTCTCAGGAGTGCTTTTGCAGTATCCCACAGGTTTTGGTAGCTGTGTCTTCATTGTTGTTGTGCTCAAGGAAGTTAATGATTTCCTCTTTTATCTCTTCCTACACCCAACTGTCATTCAGCATAAGGTTGTTTAATTTCCATGCCTTTGTGTGGAGTTGAACGTTTTTTCTTCGAATTGAGTTCTATCTTTAATGCCCTGTGGTCTGAGAAGATATGATGTAAAATTTGAATTTTTTTGATTCTGTTGAGGTTTGTTTTGTGTCCTAGGATATGATCAATTTTGGAGAATGTTCCATGGGCTGATGAGAAGAATGTATATTCTTTAGCTTTGGGATGAAGTATTCTATATACATCTATTAAGCACAGTTCTTCTAGGGTCACATTTAAGTCCCTCGTATCTTTGTTTAGTTGCTGTTTAGAGGATCTGTCCAGCTCTGTGAGAGGAGTGTTAAGGTCCCCTGCTATTTTGGTGTTATAGGATATCCTATTGCTCAGATTAATTAAGGTCTGTTTCAGGAATCTGGGAGCATTGAAGTTGAGTGCATAAATATTTAGAATTGAAATATCTTCTTGGTGTATTTAACAATTTAACGTCATGTTTCTGGAAATACAGAAGTTAAGGAATGAGTTTTTTATTAACATAATATTGAAAAAAGTTGTCTTATGAGTTTTAATGAATCCATGTCCTTGCTTCCATCTGTTAGCATAGATAGTAAAATTTTTTATTTTAATAAAGCCTAGTAAACAAAGTATACATGTATGAAATATATGTAAGTTGTAATTATGAACATGTATATATTAACCTGAAAAGCGACCAAAGTCTTGGGTTCTTGCCGCACTCTTTCTGCTTTATTTGGTTGGTTCTGTGGCCTTAAGCAAATAATCCTATTTGCCTCAGTTTCATTTGTAAAGTGTTAAAACTCCTAGGTTATATCTTATCTACCTTTAAAGCCATTTGTTCCTGTGAATTTTGCTAATGACATGTTTCAAGTTAAAATCTAATTTGATTTTGCTAACTAGAAAATATAGTTTGGCCCTTACTTAATGATGACTTAATCTAATGAAAATATACACGATAAGGAGGAGGGGATGATTGTTGCTTAACACTGAGACCTCTGCTATTCATTGTTGCTGTGGTGGTTGTAATAGACACTGATATATTATGTTGAATAGGACTTTATTTTCCTACTGCCATATCCGAGGTCTACTTAGATAGACTTGGGAGTTTTCTACAAAAACTAGAAAACATAGCCAGGTACCCATGATGCATCTACAGTCCCAACTTCCTGAGAGGCTGAGGCAGGAGGATCCCTTTAAGCCCCAGGGTTTTGAGGTTGTAGTGAGCTATGATGACCCCATTGCATTCTACCAGGGGTAACTAAGTGAGACTCAATCTCAAAAGAAAAAAAAAATTAAAAATTAAAACTATATTTTGTATGTTCAGCGCTTTCTGTCTTTCATGCTATGACTTTAAAATAAGCAATTTTAATTTTATACATTGCCCCACATTTTTATGGTGACCAAATCCAGGACAAAATTTGCAGTTTGGTGTAACACCTAATCACTTTGTTAACTGATTTTTTAGCAGTCACAGTCATCTTGAATATTATTTTTACTTTTGAATCCTACTATAAAAACATCCTGGAATCTAGAACTTTAAGTAGCAGTTGATGGTAAGCAATATATTGAATTTGACTGTTTGATTTCAGTGATTCTTACCTTGAACTTTTCTTTCCGGTCTTAGTGTAGTAATCAGTGTCTAAATTCTCTCTTCCAAGTCTCCTTTTGTTACATTTTAAACAAATTTAAAGTGGCTATCCAAGTATTTATTGTTTGAGACTAGCAAAGTAATTAGCATGTTGAGGGTCCTTCTCATACCTTTATGTGAAATAATTTTTACCAATGTTGCTAACTTTGATAAAGTATGGACTTTGTAGAATATTCAGTTAAGTGCTTTGTAACACTTTTCTGTTTTAGGAAAACTTAATACTTGCTTATTTTTTTGAAAGATGCAGACAATCTTTTTGAACATGAATTGGGGGCTCTCAACATGGCTGCATTACTACGAAAAGAAGAACGAGCAAGTCTTCTTAGTAATCTTGGACCATGTTGTAAGGCATTATGCTTCAGGCGAGATTCTGCAATCCGAAAGCAGCTTGTTAAAAATGAGAAGGTAAAAATGCAAAGTGAATAGTATAAATGGCATATTTTTCATTTGACTGCATTAAAGTGAGATTACAGTCGTATGTTTTTATGATTAGTTTTCCTAATCTTTAACACAGTAAAAGGTAGAATAGTATTAAAATTTATGATACTTTTAATTTTACTTCAATAGTATTAATATTTGTTTTCAATTACAACTAGTTATTTAAAATTTCATGTATAAAGAAAGGATGAAATATTGTGTTTCTGTGAAATGTTTTTCATTTGTGAAAAGCTTCTTTTAATAAGCAAACATACTAGATTTAATTTAAATAGAAAATCAAGGGGGAGAAGTCCCAGATACAGAATGGTGAGGATATTTATAGGACAAGTGTTTATGAAAATGTAACAAATTGGAAGAGAGTGAAATAAATGCAAATGATTATATATAAGCATTCGCTTGAGAAGAATAAAGAGAATTGAAAAGTAAGAGAAATTGAAATTAGTTCACATTTTGAAGAAAGATGATAATGAGATCTGTTAAGCCTTAGATAAGGCTCGGAGCCTGTGGCTCAAGTGGCTAAGGCGCCAGACACATACATCTAACTAAGGTGGCGGGCGCCCGTGGTCCCAGCAACTTGGGAGGCGGAGGCAGGAGACTCACTTGAGCCCAGGAGTTGAAGGTTGCTGTGACCTATGCTACGGCACTCTACCCAGGGGGACAGCTTAAGGCTCTGTCTCCAAAAAAAAAGCCTAAGATAAAAAACATGTTAGACATTTTAAAGTTACGAAACTGGTATTTTTATTTTGGAGTGAATGTGATGGTCATGGATAGCGCAGGTTGAGTACTCCTACTCGAAACAAATGAAATGTGAAATGCTGCAAAATCCAAACTTACTGAGCACCAACATGACTTACTGAAACTTACCAACATGACTCTCAAAGAAAATGCTCAGAAGAACATTTCAGACTGGATTTTTGGATTAGGGATGCATAACTGGACAAGTAGGTGTAATGCAAATACTTCAGGATACACACACACACAAAAAAGTCTAAAATCCATAACGTTTCTGATCCAAAGCATTTAAAATAACGGATAGTCAACCTGTAGGACAAAGGAGAGTTGGTCCTATAGAGTTAGAAAAACATTAATTTACTACCTTTTTACTTGGGGGCAGTTAGGAAAACAGAGTTATCTTTGTCTATATAACATTGCTATAGAAAAGATTATTTCATTAAAGAAAAATACCTAAATTTGGGTGGGAAATTAAATTATAAAAAAGAGAATCTGGGAGAATGAAGCCCCAGCATACTAAGCGTGTGTGTTATGAATGAGTCACCTCTCCGATGCACCTAGAATGGTACCAGTTATCACCATCCTTGGTGTTCAATTGAAAAATAATCATTCAAATCATTTTGTTTGGTTCAGATAGAAAAAATCCAGTTGAGAGACTGTATGGTTGACATTCTCATCAGAATCCTACCTCCATTTTATAAAAAATATTTTGTAACATTTCCTCCTTTCTCCTCTCTAACAATAACTTTCCACAAAATGCTAACATAGCTCTAAGTCACAATAATACAGATACACATTTTAGTACAAAGGAGGTGGTAGTTCCTCAGTATACTAAAGAATTTATTCAGTTCTAGTGCTCACATTAACAGACCATTAAGGAATGTAGAATGTTTGGCTTGCAAAAGAAAGAGGGGGATGGGGAGACAGTCATGGTGGCTCATGCCTGTAATTCTAGCACTTTGGGAAGCCAAGGCTGGAGGATCACTTGAGCCCAGGAGTTTGAGGTTGCAGTGAACTATGATGACACCATTGCGCTCTAGCCTGAGCTACAGAGCGAGACCCCATCTTCAAAAAAAAGATAAAGGAAGAAAAGTCTTGATGCTTCTCTTCATGTAGTTGAAGGATTGTTAAGTAAAAATAAGATTGAATTAGAGTGTAGTCCCATAAAAGAGTTTATTTCATCATGCAAAAGAAATAGTGTCATTCAACAGTACAAAGTGCTGTGTGTTGTTTTGTCATTAGAAATGATGAGGTAAAACTAGCTGATTACCTGTCAGGAATTGTTGAGGATTCCTACTTTAAGCAAGAAGTTAGGGTAGGTGCCCTCTAAAGCTTTTTTTCCTAATATTCACTGGGCCCTAATTTTGCTTTTAAATCTAAATAGAGCTAATTTAAAACCCATCTAAAATTAACTGCTCTTATTAAGTTTCCTGTTTCTAGTAGAGGTTAACCTGCCTGTCTTTTTCTACTGTCAACTAATTACATACTTTTTTTTTTATTTACTTGTTTTTGTTTTCTCCAAATAGGGTACTATAAAACAAGCTTACACAAATGCTCCAGTGGTAGACAATGAATTACTACGATTGAGTCTTCGGTTATTCAAGCGGAAGACTACTTGCCATACCCCAGGACATGAAAAGACTGAAGATAATAAACTTTCACAGTCCAGTGTCCAACAGGAACTGTGTGTGTCTTAAGAGTGGAGATCAGCATGACATTTTTGTACTGTCTTCCTTCTGCAGTACATATTCTTTTTCAAAGTTGTTTGGTTTGACAAGCATTATTAGTGACAGAAGCAGGAAAAATTTATGAGCCACGCTGAAAGAGTGAAGAACTTTGATCTTTAAAGACACTGGTTTTGGCTAACTTCAGATTTTACATCTGTTTTTACGTAGTACTTTGATACTCATGCAAAATAATGTGAAAATGTCTAGATTTGGTAGTTTATTCTGTACCTTTTGTTAAAACTGAAGATTTTGGGAAATGATTGTCACTGCTCTTCCAGCCTACGAATATTTTTTATTAAATGGAACCACTTATTTATGTTCTCGATCGTCCATACAGAAACCACAATTTTATTCAGAAACAATGTGTTCATCAAGTAACTGCACATGTTGTGCAGCAGCGTGTTGTACAGAACATTTGAAAGGGAATGCTGGGGTAGTGTGGTGTCTTGGTAGGCAAGTCGCCAGCAGGAGAGAGACAGAATTTTCTTTTTCCTTTTGAAAGTTTTTAAAAAATTACTTCATGGGTCTTTTTTTTTTTTTTTTTTTTTTTAGTTTGTGTGCATTGTTACAGTGTATAGTGGATGCCTTTATTCTAAATGATTTGTTTGTTGTCAGAGACTGTGTACTGTTTTTATTTTTAATAAATGTATGTTCCCCTTTGCTTGTTCTAGACTTCATCTGCTCTTCATTAGTCTTATTTCCTTTGTTCTTTAATCATATTCCTGAAGTTCTGAAACATTTGTCGACAACACTACATTTTTCAAGCTTCAGATATTTCACACCTGTGCTGTAACTAGTGGGTAAGAGTTGAGGCTATACTTCAAATGCAGTTCATCAGTACTTTAAGCAAACCAAGAGTTAACAGTCATACGTCATCTGAGGTTTAAGATCCCACCATCACATTTTTCAGAGCCATCACATTTGATTACATTAAACTGCCACCAGCCTTACTGTGTCAAACAGATTTACTTTTCAAAAATGTGTATATGTGTCTAACTCATGGAGTGAACTCTTGGAAGGATTTCAAATGAACCGCAAACTGCACAATTTGTAGGGGGACAGTACCAGTAGTAATAATAAAAGAAACCGGCTCGGCGCCTGTAGCTCAACCAGCTAAGGCGCCAGCCACGTACACCTAAGGTGGCGGGTTCGAATCCAGCCTGGACCCACCAGACAACAATAATGGCTGCAACCAAAAAATAGCCGGGCGTTGTGGCGGGCTCCTGTGGTCCCAGCTACTTGGGAGACGGAGGCAGGAGACTCGCTTGAGCCCAAGAGTTGGAGGTTGCTGTGAGCTGTAATGCCACGGCACTCTGCCCAGGGGGACAGCTTGAGGCTATCTCAAAAAATAATAATAATAATAAAAGAAACCAATCAAAATTCTAATTTGAACATGACTCCTACAGGTTTTCGTAAAACCATAAGCCTATGTTACTTGTTTTAATAGTGTTTGTATCCTCTTCTCTAAGGTAACATCTGATGCTGGTGTAAAGTTGCTATTCATTTCAAGAAACATTTATTCGTGGTGTATTTGTATAAGATGCTTATCCAGCAGAATGCTCTTATTTTCAAATGACTTTAGGGAGGTTTTTTTTTGGTTTGTTTTTCAACAAACTTTAAACAGATCAGGACTAAAAAAATTTCCGCTTGTCCTTTTCCTAAATGGTTTGAATAAAGAAAAAAGAAAATTCTTTATGACCCCAGAGAATGAATACCCTTTAGGAAACCACTTCCTGATAATATTGTTCTTTGTAGCATAAAGATTTAAAGTACGAGGACTTTCCAGAATTCCAGAATGACAGAAATAATGTTACAAATTATAGAATGAAAAATACGTAGTGAAGTCTGCCGTTGAACTAAACTTACTGCCTTTTTAGTTTTGACTATTTTTTTATGTTGCAAAAGACAATTTTAGAACCACTCCTTTGTTCACTTAATAGCAGATCTTAGAGTTTTATGTTTCCAGTGGACTGTGCTGAAAAGTCTATCTTTTTTTTTTAAATCCAGCCATTCTCAATATTAATGTTGTATACATGTCTATAACATTTTCCAAAGAAAAAGTTTGTTGGATTTTCCATAAAAGTTCTTGGACCAGGCTCAGCGCCTATAGCTCAACTGGCTAAGGCGCCAGCCATGTACACCTAAGGTGGCGGGTTCAAATCCCCAGCGGGGACCCGCCAAACAACAATGACGGCTGCAATCAAAAAATAGCCGGGCATTGTGGCGGGCGCCTGTGGTCCCAGCTACTTGGGAGGCAGAGTCAGGAGACTCGCTTGAGCCCAGGAGTTGGAGGTTGCTGTGAGCTGTGATGCCACGGGACTCTACCCAGGGGGACAGCTTGAGGCTCTGTCTCAAAAAAAAAAAAAAAAAAAAAGTTCTTGGACCATAAGTCTCAAGTAAACCAATATTCCCGAAAACATCTTCCAGGGTATAAATTGTTTACTAGGACAATAAAAGGTCTTTATCTCATAACTGATAAAGTTTGTCCATTTGCCATAATTCCCCAACTGGATTCCATCTACCGGTAATACAGAACTGTCTAGGTAGAGTATGTCTGGAATGTGCAATAAATGAGACTTAGCATGCAATTAGATAATTTAATCAGCTGTTTATTTTGGCACCTATTCTCAGCATTCAGTAAAGGGTTATCCCTGACTTTATTTCACAAAGCATTGTTAAGTATATTGAAGTAATAACTTAGTATATTGAAAAATCTGACCTGTCACTTCTCTTTATTCTGACCAGTAAATGCAGATTTTATTATCCATCATAACCCATGCCTACATTAGAATTTTTATGACTCATCCTTATTAAAATAGCTTGGAAATTTGTGGCATTGACAGAATATCTCACTTTGTTCCTTATTATCCAATTGTGTAGAAGCTTAAGGTATATACTAACTCTGTTGGTGCTTAGAAGGATCAGAAAGAAGAGGCAGCCACTCATTGGTGTCAGGACCTACACCAGCTGCAAAAGTGCCACTGCAGCAGGGCCCATGGAGGCTCCCTGGGCCCCAGGGACTGGACCTGGCATGGGCAGGCAGTCCAGCCTAGCACTCAGGTTTGAGTGCCCGGGAGGTGCTGATGGCCTTGCTCACACATGGTGATTTACAAGATTAAAATTAATTTGGTTGTTGATGGTTCTAGAGAAATACTTTTTATTTGAGGTATGCCATTTTAAAAATGGACATTGGAGTTTTATGTTTGAAGATAAAGGAAATCTTTGGGAAAGTCTGTATTTTATGTAACAGAAATGTGTACTTTCAGCTAAATTCCCCAAAGGCCTGTACAACGTGGTAGTCACTGGTGGAAACATTTACACCTAGTCATCTTGAATAGTCTCAAATGGACCCTACCACCAAGAAATCAAGATGGCAGCCCATTAAGGGGATTTGAGGAAAATGGATTAACACAAGAGTCTTGTAACATACAAGCAAAACAGGGCTCTTTTAAGACATAAGTTTCTTACCCAACACAGATGGACAGTGGATTTGATTTTCTAAAGACTTGGGTCATTAAAGCAAGTACATTTTTGGTATTTGTAGAAAAAAGATGGCACATTGTGAGAGCCAAACTAGCTCTATTTTGTTGTTTACAGCACAAGCCCCATTCCTGGCTGTTTAGCGTGTAAGTTCCATTCCTAGCCCTTCTGCCCCAACCTCTGCCAGTGAAACCGGCAGGGCCACTCCCTGCTGCCCCTCCCCCACCCCAGGTTGCACAGCCACTGAGCTGTAAACTAAGTCACCTTAGGCAAACAGCTGCTATAATAAACAATAAGTTTCTATTACCTTGAAATACAGGTAATCAGGCTGCACCAACTCTAGCCCCCGGTTAAGGGACCCCCCACCCCTCACCTGTACCAATCCAAATTCACCTTTACTAGTGAAATCATCAGCTACCAATGCAAATCCTCCTTTACTTCCTCCTTTACTAGTGAAATCACCAACCAATAAAAAGTGTATCCGACCCTACCCCTCTTGCTTTCTGTACCCCATAAAAACTTCCTCCACCCTGGGTTCCAGGCTCGTCCTAGGCTTGCATGCCAGGAGAGTCCAGACCCGGGTCTGAATAAACCTCACCTCATGCCTTTTACGTCGGAGTGTGTCTCGGATTCGTCTGTTGGGGCTGTTTGGGAGATTTTTTCAGGCATAACAACATCATCATGGATAATGGTTTGTACACCTGAAAATTTTTGCATCTTGATTTGTATGACGTTGTGGAACATTAATAAAATCTGTAACATTTCAAAAAATACAGCCTGAACTTCAGCTTGCTATCTAAAAAGGTGTATGGACCCTTCTCATTTTTAAGGGATTAATACCTTTTACTGATTTTCCTAGCTAAAATTACATAGCCATCTTTCTAAGTATGGCATTTAAATTTGAACTTGGACTTGGCTTATTTTTTCTTTAAATATCTCTAAACCACTGCATATAATAAAATTTGTTTATTAGTTTTGTTGACCTTTCCATTTGAATATTTTGAATGCAATGACATATTCTGGGGCAATACATAATTTAAATGATGAAATAAGTTTTTTAACGACACGGATCTGTAGGCATAATTTACCAATTTTATTGAGCTGTTTTTTCAGATTTTTTTCTGTCATGTCTTTGTATCCATTTTTATGGACTTTGTGCTTTTGAGTAACTTGGACATTTTTCTGAACTAAAGCTTAGTTGAGATAGAAATAAAATTGGAGTAACTTAGATAAGAATAAGAAGTGAACAGATGTGCACAAAATAATTATAAACTGCAATGACTGAAGAGAAAGAAAAAACCAGAGGACTGACATAGGAAATAATGGAGTGGAGGCTGAGGGTAAGTAGGGTATATTTTAGATAGCCAGAGAAAGTCAGGCTCCTGAGATGAGACCCTAAAAACTGACAAGAAGCTAGTAAGGCAAAGAGCAGGGAAGAGCATTTCAGGCAGAGTTTTCCCAACATGCAAGGCCCTGAATCAGGGAAAGAGTTTTGATATATTCCAAGACTGTGCAACTAGTGTGGTTCAGCATGGGGTGCAGGGCGGGTTGCAATGGGCAGGGGTGGAGGTGGGGTTGCTGTAGAGAAGGTATTCAGAATTCTCTACAGTGATGTAAGTGTGCTGCCTCAATCATAGTCAACGGCCTCATCTGCCTGTTAAACACTTGAAACAGCCAGTGTGACTGAGGAACTGGAGCTTTTAAAATTTGTTTAGCATTAATTAAATAGCTATATGTGGCAACTAAAATTTTGTTTTGCATTAACTAAATAGCTATATGTGGCGACTGGCCAGAAATCAAGATCTAGGTCTAGATCTTGGCAAAGCCTTGTGGAATAATATGGAAGTGTTTTCCCTAAGTGGTACATAAAATGAGCATCTTTTTTTTGTAACTTTTATATTTAATGTTATGATTATTTTCTGTTTATGGCAAGTGGCACTGATTTTTTAAATTTACTGTACCAATATAACATTTTCCTTTTAGAAATTAAGTAGACCAGGTAGTATGGAGATAAGACAAAAATAATGTTTAGAATATTCAGGTTCCGTCTGACACTGGAATTTCATTTTAAAGCAAACATAATAGGGGGAAAATCATGTAATAATAAAAGATAATCGCATAAAAAAGACATGAGGAAGGGAAAAAAGGAATATAGAGCGAGTGAGACAAATAGAAAACTTAGATGGAAACCCAAATGTATTTGTGAATTACCTCAAAGAAAAATAGATCCGTTACTCCAATTAAAAGACAAGGGCTACCAAAACAACCTTCAGAAAAACAACCACATTTTGCCTAGGAGATTGACCTGAAAGGTAGGAAACCAAAATTTTTAAAAGTAAAAGGAAGAGAAAAAGATACACATGTAAACAAGAGAAAACTGTGCTGATATCGATTATCTCTCTGTACTTCCTATTTATTCCTGTGGTGGTTGCCATCTAGTGGAGATTATCTAATTCTATCATCTCTGCTACATTTATTGGAATTCTGCTTTAAGGAACAGCTTACCTGTTCCTTTTTTTATTTATTTATTTCCTCTTCATTTATTTTTATCAGTATGATCTCATGGATTCCTGTTCTATTTCATGACTTATAATTCATTTCCATCATTACTTTGTTGCTCAAACGTCCAAATTTTAGATTTGTTCATTTAACTTTGTGTGGCAATTACAATATTTAGTGCCACTTAAGGATCTGTTACTATTGTGTGTTGTTTGTGTTGGGCTTTTTTCATGTTCTCTTCTTGACTCTTAGGCCTGGTTGTACTTGTTAGGCCTCGGCTATAATGGAAAAATACCAGTTAACTCCTGACAAATTCCTGGGCTGCAAGCCTTCAACAAAATGGAGTAAGTCTGGTTCACTCCCAAGATAGATGGGAAAGTACTAACTTCTTGCTTAACTAACTCCTGGGCCTGGGAAACGAACCGACTATCCTCAGACTAACCTATAGATAGTACCAGCCAGGGAGCATACCGAGACAAAGATGTAGGGAGGAAAAGTACTAGAACTAAGATGCATGGGGAAAATATTAAAAGAAAGATGTATGACATATGGCTGACTAACTGCAAAATTTCGCTTCTGTACAATGCTTGCTTGCCACCCCCATCCGAATGCACCTGGACAGCCTGCGCGCCAACCAGGATGCAGACGAAGCCTTAAAAGCCTGACCCCATAAGCTGCTCTCAGAAACCCCATGGTGGGACACTGAGGCAGTTGCCGGCTGGCTCTTCAGTAAAAGGACTCTGCTATAAATTTGGCTTATTGGGCAGTGTAGTCTTTGTGGAACTCCTGGGCACAACAATCTTTAATTACTTGCAAAAAATTGTGTGCAAAACTGTAGGAAAAAAAAGAGGTCTAAGATGCTGCTCTTTTCCAGAGATAAATTTTTGTTTGCTTTTGCTCAGAGTCACCATCAGACTGAGAACATCTTACCCCAGTTTTAAGAACTGAGATTATCTTAGTCACTCAGATCACCTGAGTCTGGGCTGTCGTTTATGCATGGGCATTTCTGCATTATGCATGGATAATTTCTTGCCATTGTCCCCAGGGCTCAGACTTTGGGCCCTATATCCAAAGTGCCGGGGCTTACAAAAGCTTCCATCCCTTGTGGAGAGAAGGAAACACTTCTACACTGCTGGTGGGACTGCAAACTAATACCACCTTTATGGAAAGAAGTATGGAGAATTCTTAGAGAGCTAAAAGTTAACCACTGTTTTGATCCCATAATCCCATTATTAGGTATCATTTTGCCACAAAGACATTTGCCCCAGAATGTTTATTGCAGCTCAATTCATAATTGCCAAGTCTTGGAAGCAACCCAAATGCCCATTAACGCATGAATGGATTAACAATTGTAGTGTACATATACCATGGAATACTACTCAGTCATACGAAAAGATGGAGACTTTACATCTCTTATGTTTACTTGGAGTTGAAACACATTCTTCTTAGTAAAGTATCTCGAGAATGGAAAAATAAAATCCAACGTGCTCAATACTAATATGAAACCAATATATGTATAAGCACTTACATGCCCATACGAATGATAAAACACAGCTGTAATCTAACAAGGAGGAGGGTAAGGGAGGGGGAGGGCAATTGGCGGGATCTCACCAAACGTGAGGGTACTCAGCATGCCTCTGGGTGAAGGGCTCTTCTACAACTTGAACTTTACCTTGGAAGGGGGAACAATGTAACCCAAAAATATGTACTCTCATATTAATTTGAAATAATGAATGAAGAAATAAATAAGAGCCTCTATCTCTAGTGGATTATGTATACCAATGTTTTCTGCCTTCCCCAAGAGGGAGTCACAACTTCTAATAAAGCCCTCCGATTCCTTTCTAGATTTTTAAATGATGTCTCGGCAAAATTGACCCCAAATGTCAACGAGTTCCATCTCCTCCTGAATCTTGGTACAGGAATTCTCCATCATCTGCTGGCTGAACATTCAAGCAGAATATTTTAAATAAATATTTTGTCTTGTTTCTCTAGTTCTTACTGCAAGGGTTGATCTGAACCTCCTATCTAGCCTCCTATTTCCAGAAGAGCCGTTTAATTTTTTCTTCATTTCCATTTCATTTGGTTTGTGTTTCTCTATTTTACCACCGTGTCTCATTTGGTTTCCCATAGTGTGTATTTTTTTCTGTAACTTCTTTTCTGAGCTTGTAAGGTTTCCTCCTGTTACCTGCTAGTCTCTTCTTTGCTGTCTCCATTTTGTTTTGTGGAACTTCTTTATGGACGCAATTGAATCACTAGATTTTAATACTCATAATGAGATGTTTTCATCTGTTTTACACAATTTCTCAGTTGATGAATACTGTTTGTCAATTTTTGCTAATATGTCTTACAGGAGTTTTTGTAAGTAGTGTCGTTGTTTCCATCTTATGGCAGTTCTTTTTTGCTTAAATACTCAGGACTGAATGATTTGTAGTACCTTATTTGTAGGAAGTCTGGGCCTTCCAGACCACAGACGTGCTTCTCTTCTGCTGATGGCACAGATGTGCCCTGCTACACAGGTCAATGTGTCTCCCTCCCGCGATTCCTTGCCGCCTCTCCTTCCCTGAACCAAACTAGGTGTTAGGAGAGCCTCTGCAGCCAGTCTTGCTCTTTTCTACCCCTCACTGATTTTTACAAACAAGGGGCATCGTTTTTTCCCAAGGGGATCCCCTCACATTCAAGAAGGACTTGCTGAGATCTGCTATGGCTAGATCCCTCTGAACTCCCACCGCCCCCCTTCCACTTTCTCTCCATACTATTTCTGCTAAACCTCAACTCCTTTGGCAGCCTTTGTGTTTATTTTGGCATCTGAAGATTATTATCTGTCTCCTAGGTTCACGGGACATAAATGTTATGGAGGGGTTTTTTTAATACTCTTTTTGTTGCTTGTGTACAATTTGTAGGGGGGAAATAGAGAACGGATTGATGCAGCATGTTGCAACTAAAGTCCTCTCCAAACTAAATTTTAATCCAGTCATCCCTTTCATTCTCAGCAAGTACAGTTCTATCAGCACGCATTCTGTCTTAGATTAATACCCATAATGGATTAATAGTTGGAATTTTGTCAATATAGGCCAAATAAATAAAGGTGGCTTGTGAAATAAAGTTTATTTGATTTAGCATCAAGTTTGTTTATTTGATGTTCTCCTGATAGGGAGAAGTCATATTCCCTCTCTTCCTTGACATTTCCTTTGCCATAGCTGTACCATAGCTGCTACCTCTAAAAGCAAAGCAGGCTGGAAAATTGACTATTTAGCTTTTTTAGCCCCTATAGAAAGTGGAGGTGAGCAGAGAAGGTAAGGATTGAATATAGATGTTAGGTTTGCCAACAACCAGTCATGTCTCATAGTTTCAATAGTAAAGAGAGGCAATGATACCAGTTCAGTCCTATTGATGCCAACTTCAAAAGACTGAACAGTAGTCCAGAGTCCAGAACACTGGGCTCTAATCCTAATTCTGCCACACACTGGCAGTGTGACCTCCAGCTCTGTTGTACCTTGGCTTCCTCATCTACCAAGCAAGCAGGTGGTAGAGGATCACAGGATTTAGTTAGACAGCTGACATACCGTGGCTCTAACATGCTAGTCCCAAACGAAGACACATTAGCATTGAGAATGAGGAATAAACAGCAGAGTGGGGAGTAAAAGTCTGATTTAAAGATGCTTTCCTTCTATCTGTTAGCTACTCTGCTGGCTTTGAGCACAGCCCAGCAAGAGGTTCCAGACAAAGGGAATGGTGTTTGGCAAGACCAAGATGCACAGAAGAAAAGACAGTCAAGTCGGACAACCAAGTGAAAAGAGACCAGGAATGTGTAATAGTTTTATACAATCTTTTGAGATAAAGCAGCAACAGGGTCAAAACCCAAACCAAAACAAATTTAGAACCCATCCTAGCAAACAGGCCTCTAAACAGCAGTCTAAGAGTTCCACCTATTGTCCTGAGGATCCCTGTACAAAGAATTATGACTGCGAAGGGGCTATGAAGTGCTGTGACAGCTTCAGCAGGTGCAGCCTCAGGTGCACACATCCTCTCATGATTTAAGCCGCTGTTTCCAGATCACCTCCACAATGCAAGGACTAGATATTAAATGGAGAAATGGACCAAGAAGGAGGCATCATTGTTTTTCCTGACTCTTCTCTGCCAAAATATTACCCTTTAAAGTCTTGTTTTTAAATGTTCATATTAAAAGCTCAGCATCATCTTAAAAAAAA
>NW_003852438.1:3974011-3983790 GCF_000181295.1 Otolemur garnettii | reverse complement strand
TTGTTGCAGCCATCATTGTTGTTTGGCGGGCCCAGGCTGGATTCGAACCCGCCACCTTGGGTGTACGTGGCTGATGCCTTAGCCACTTGAGCCACAGGCGCCGAGCCAGCATACCTTCTTTATGTCAGATGTTGCTTCCTCTGCCTTAAATAACCTCCTGCTCACCATTCCCTAATGCTTTCTTTGCCTATTAAATTTGTATTTATCCTTCGGATACATTCACCTGACGCTTTCTTAATGAAACTCTTCTCTTCCCATCTAAATTAACTGATTTCTCCATACTTGTTTTTTGGCTGTCAACAAATCCCTTTACTATGCCTTTACTATGTCACATCCTCTTTATTTAGGTTGCCAGATAGAGGGTCCAGCCACCTGTCACTATCAGCCAATACGCAGAAACGGGGATATGGCCACTAAGCTTCATTTGTCAGAAGACCAGGATTCTGGAGAACAGTTACAGTAGCCTCTCCAAGGAGGTTCTGTTCTTCCGTTTTCAATGTTGAAGTTCAAAGTGGAGGCCATGTTAACCCTTGTCTTAAATAATAACTGGCGGAACCCATGACCCATAGTAAACAATAATCAGTATACCCCATGACCTAATACAACATTGTAATTTACAAGTTAATCTCCTAAATCAATCCACCTGAACTACTCAAGGCAGGCATCTTACTGTTTACATTTACGAAACAGTAAGAATGGGGGGAGGTCAGGCAGGACCTACCCGCCATATCAGCTTCCTCGTATCTGCCCTCCCCTGCCGGACTCTACCTTATTCTCCCTGTATGTGCTTTCATTTAGACTTTAGTAGATCGTATAGGTGTCCAGCTTATTTCTCAGATTATTGTTAAAAGATGACTGGTGGTTTATTTAAAAATTAATTTGAGCAAACCAAAATTCCTTAATCTGGGCAGCTCCAAACTGGAAGTGCTTACGGTACCACCTAAGGCAGTAAGAAGGAAAATTTTAATGTGGTCAGCGTAGACAGGGAGCCAAGAAGTGGTTTGATTGGGTAAAGTTTGAACAATCGCCTTATTTGGGCTACCCCAGTGGGAAGCCCAGGACAATATAACACAGCTGGCTGCCCTGGACTGCTGAGCTGCAGGCCCCTTTCCACCACTGCAGACAGCTTTTCCACTTGGACGCGGTGAACGCGCACGTTTACTCAGTCAAGTTGTAGTGTAAGTAAAATCGTACCGTGTCATACAATTTATGGCATATTTTTTCCTTTGTATTTAAATCTTTAAGTAAAGGCGAAGGAAGTTTTTGACAGAAATCTTTACAACGTATCAAGTTCTAGTTGAATCCACTTAAAACTTTCGTTCTTTTAGTGCAATTTTTTTTTCATACAGAGATGTAAATATAGGTATTAAGAATTTCTTAGGCCTCATTCATTTTTACTTTTTTATTTCTAGATTCAATTCCCTGCATTATTTTTCCATAACAAGTTTCATCTAGGCTCAGCACCCCGTAGCACAGTGGTTACGGTGCCAGCCACATGCACCGAGGGTCGCTGGTTCAAACCTGACCCAGGCCAGCTAAACAAGTTTCATCTATAGTGTGTGTGGTGTGGGGGTGGGGGATGGGGACAAGATAATGTAAAATAACAATTAAATTATTTTAAAATTAAAATTATAACACGGTTTTTACGTTTGTGGCTGCAATCACATCTCGATTGTTATCTTCATTCTAGTTCTGTCTCTGGTTCCCCACCGATAAAGGCCCATCCGTTTTCTTTGCTTTGTTCTCTCCAATGCAATATTTACAAATTCATTACCCCTGTTACAAATCATCCAGGGCAATTGAAGGCAGCAATAAGCATTGTCAAAATTTTTACTGTGGTTCACCAGCTGCCTAGAATATTCACCACCATAGATTTAGCTTAAGAAAGTTAACTAGAAGACCTGTTCTCAGTGAACAATGTTAAAGAGATTATTGCTTAATGAATCTTTGTATTGTGCTAATGAGAATGTTAAATGAGTTCACCCTTGGATTTGATTGTTCACAAAGAATGTGAACTCCCTAAAGGGCAAACGTAGACAGGTTTCCTATTAAAATTAGCCGTCCAACCAAGAAGCTCTTTTAGTCATTTGGAAGTTTAAAAGGCTAGCAGATAATTTCAGATAACTTGATGACATTTCTAGTGGCTACGTGCGAGATATTATTACCATCTCTCTTGAAGCTCTTTGCTGGATTCCTTTGGAAAAGAATCTTATATAACAATTCTTTGGCTTTTATTTTCTATCAGGGCTCCTCAGGGTGTAGCATAAATTAAACTCATAGCACTTATCTTTAAGTAGCAGACTTCAGAGGGAATAGAAAATAGCTTATGCCAATAGTATCGTTGTTCAATCAAGGATCCATTTTTTTTTTAAATGCATCCAAAATGTTATATAATTTTTTTAAAAGTTATATAATTAAACCAGGGAAAGGGAAGATGATGTTGGATGCGGAGGGGGGTTTGAAAGTTGGGGACATTCCACTTACGTTGAAGTGACCTATCCTATGGGGTTTGTGGAGAGATCTTGACCCAGACTCCAGATGGTTAGGGCTTGCACCGGCATTCATGGATACTGGTAACCCCAGGTATGTGTCCTAGGTCCTCTCTCTCTCTCTCTCTCTCTCTCTCTCTCTCTCTCACTTTCCCCAGAGAGATGTGAAATAGACTATTTACAAAAATGCAAAAGGACTCTGTGCTGGGTGGGGAGGGGGTATGATTAATTCCTTGAAAGGGAGAATAGGTTTTTTTGCTCTTTGGGGAATAGAGTTTTTGTTTCCTTTCATTGCTTATGCATAGGTTAGGCAGAAAGACCTATTTTTGGAGTGACTGATAATTGCTAGCCATTAACACCATTCTCTTGTCTCCCACACCCACATTTGCAAAAACCATCTGTGTAGAAATTTCTTTCTGTCCTCTGTGTAGGAAGAATAAGTTCCTCTATTTATGATACAGAGCGTGGGTAGGAGGCATTTTCTTGATCTCGAATGTGTTTTCTATACACAAATCGAAAAGTTACTTCAATTATGAAAATGTTTATTCCTGCTGTTGATGCATAATGTTGAGTAAGCCTTTTGGTATTTTAACTGCGGGAACAGCTTAAATACTGAGAATTGAAATGAACCCGCTGAGCATGTAAGTCTTAACTGTTCAATGACTTTAACAATGGGGTCGTAAAATACACTAAAATTTAAGTTTAAATAATGAACTCTCTGAAATCTAAGTACATACATATTTACATGGGAGATGAGCTGGTTTAAGACTTATTCAGTTAGAAACGGTTTTAGATGGTGAACTAAAAACACGTATAATCAGATAGTCTGAGCCTATCTTTCTCCATTTAGAAAACAGAAGCCTCCTCTGAAGAGAAACTTTACTCATCAAGTATGTAGTTGCCATGAGGTACGGTTCAAACAGGAAGAAAAGCAGACCACTTATTTTTCCCGTTATTTCCCAGTAACCCCCAAAGTTAATCAGGTTTTCAAAAACACATATAATTAAAAACTCATGAGGGCAGCGCTTGTGGCTCAAAGGAGTAGGGTGCCGGCCCCATTTGCCGGAGGTGGCGGGTTCAAGCCCAGCCCCGGCCAAAAACTGCAAAATAAATAAATAAATAAATAAAGTAAATTAAAAAACTCACGGATTTACACATAAAATAGTCTGCTTCAATCCACTGTAGTTACTATTCTTATAAAAGCTTCAGTTATACAATCTCTGGCCAATGGGAACCTTTTCAAATTGATTCTTAAACTTTTTTGGACACAATTTTGCTCTAAAAAAAAAAAAATAGCTTCCTTATTTTCTAATATGAGAAATTGTTTCAAAGACGTTTTGCCCAAGACCTTGAATTAGCCATTTCTCCAAAAATCATTATTCCTTTTAGTGGGGAATGGCATTTCTAGATGGTAGTCGTGTTTGTGAACCCTTTCAATGAACTGACCTCGGACATGCGTATATTTCTTTGGAGAGATAAAAGATGCTATGGATTCTAACAATGGAAGAAAAAATTCATGACATTTGTGTTAAAGGTGACATTGCAGACTCTATTCAAGGGGGCCATGGTGATGGGTATAAGGATCACTGCAAGGAGTTCTTGAAGTAGAGGAGAGAACTGTCCTCAACTCTCATTCAACAAGGACAATTAGGGATTTTTAACCAAGAAGTGGGGTGGACATTGGTAGATGGAAGATTACTAAGAGCAAATATCAAAGATAAGGGGCTTCTGACTAAATAGACTTGAAAGGATTCTAGCTGTAGGAAGGCCAAGGTGATCAGGTATCAAGGAGGGTCAGAAACCAAGGGTGGAAGAGTTTTACTAAACTGACTTAACCAGATTCTTGTTTAAACTGGTTTCTAAAAGGACAAGAGAGGAAAACCCAAGGTCAGGCTTAGACAGAACTCAGAACTCAGACTGAAGTTTTGCTCAAAAGAGAGTCTTTGTCAGTAACTGTTCCAGCTGATACTTAGAATTCAATTCAGAATTACAAGGCTCTATACAATCTCTTCTCTTACATCAGTACTTTCCTTCACATTAAAAAGTGTACTTCCCAACAACACCGTCATAACTACTCTCAATAAAAAAGAACCCAAACTCTGTAAAATAATTTAAAGTGGTTTATTCTGAGTCGAATATGTGTGACCATGGCCCACATAGCTGCGCCCGAGAAGCCTTGAGCAAGTGGCTTTGCCATGCTCGGGTTACAGCTTGTTTTTATACATTTCAGGGAGACAGAAGTTGCACATAAAGTCATAAATCAATACATGGAAGGTGATCAGTACATGGTGGTTTGGCCAAAAAAAGGCAGGACATCTCAAAGCAAGGCATTGTAGGTTACAGTGGTTTTAAATATTCTTTGATTTCTAATTGGTTAAAGATATCAATCTTTGTCTCAAGGCTTGGAAGATTTTAAGAAAACAAAATCTGGGCGGTGCCTGTGGCTCAAAGGAGTAGGGTGCTGGCCCCCTGTGCCAGAGGTAGCAGGTTCAAACCCAGCCCTGGCCAAAAAAAAAGAAAACAAAATCTGTTAATCAGAGACAAGCCACTGGACATACAGCCACACTCAAGTGATCTGTTAAGTAAATTGATGCCTTGCAGCTGTGGTTTAAGCTTTGTCTTGCACAGCTTTAGGCCTGTTAAGGCCTTTTAAAGGATATCTCCAAGAAGGGAGAAGGCATGAGGAGGCAGATCTGAACGCTCTTCCCTCGGCCAGCAACTCAGCTTTAGGGTCTCCTTGGCCAAGAGGGGGGTCCATTCAGCTGGAGAGCTCAAGATTTTATTTTCTTTCACACCATTCATTTTCCTTACCTTGAAGTAGCTCACATAACAACCTCAGAATAATGATATCATCACAACTACTGACAATATGGTTGTCAGTATGACTAAATAGGGTTGGAAATCTGCAGTCTTTTATTTCTTAATCTATCTGGATGGCTTTGTTTCAGATGATATTCTTGGATATAGTGTAATATTTTATTTTGCTTTGTTAGCCAATCTGAAGCTCTTTTTATTTTATAATTAAAACTAGTGACTTTTAATGGTATGATTGATATATTTCACTTCATTTTTTCTTTTTTTCTTCTTCTTTTTTGAGACAGAGTCTTACTTTGTCACCCTCAGTGAAGTACCCTGGTGTCATACCTCCCAGCAATCTCAAACTCTTATTCGGCCCATGTGATTCTCTTGCCTCAGCTTCCCAAGTAGCTGGGACTACAGGTGCCCACCACAACACCTGGCTATTCTTAGAGACAAAGTCTTGCTCTTGCTCACACTGGTCTCGAACCTGTGAACTCAGGCAATCCACCTGCTGTGGCCTCCCAGAGTGCTAGGATTATAGGCCTGAGCCATTGGGCCCATCCTTTTTGTTCTTTCTGATATGACTGTCATGTTTAGGAAGGTTTATATTTTTGTCCACAATTGATCTTTATGTGACCACCTTTTTTTTTTTTTAGCAAGAGAGACAGAGTCTCAAGTTGTCACCCTTGGTAGAGTGCTGTGGAATCACAGCTCACAGCAACCTCCAACTCCTGGGCTTAGATGATTGTCTTGCCTCAGCCTCCCAAGTAGCTGGGGACTATAGGCGCCTGCCGCAATGCCCAGCTATTTTTTGTGGCAGTTTGGCTGGGGCTGGGTTTGAACCCACCACCCTTGGTATATGGGGCTGGTGCTCTACTCACTGAGCCACAGGCGCCACCCTATGCAACCATTTTACTTAATACTCTTAAGTTCCTCTTTTTTTGATCCTACCTATCAGTCCCTACTTTGATAGTAGCAGGTAATCTCTTCTCTCCTCTCTCCTTATTCTGCAGCATCTAAGTTGAAATACTATAACACCATTTTACTCATAGGTAACACTAGAAAGCCGTAAAATTAGCTTTTCTACTTTTCATACACCCTCCAGCCTCTTTTTCGGCACTCTGGGGGTTGGGCTGCATATCCATCCTCAGAGCATCTAATCATGACTCCACCAGGGTATATAAGCTCTCTGGGGAAGTGCACTGCTCACCTGAAGTCCTTGTGCCTGCTTCTCACCAGCCACTTTGCTGGTAGAAGCTTGTTCTCAAGTCGGCTCCTCAGGAAAAGCTCACAGGGAGCATATTCCCTAAATTCTACTATGTTTATGTTACGACATTTTGTCCATGAACTTTATGCTTGAAGGTCAGTTTGTTCTCGGTTCACATTTTCTTTCCTTGGAGGTTTTAAATTCGCTACTGCCCTACCTTCTGGCATAAAGCATCCCATTCAAAACTCTGATATTAACCTTACATTCTTCCCTTTAAAAGGGACTTGGTTGCCAGACTCTGGTCCGTTTTTAATTTTGGAAACAACACTCTGCCTTGGCAAGCTGGAGAGACTATGGTTACATCCTCCTTCTCAAGAACAGTGCTGCTTGTCAGCTAAGCTATTCAACCTCGTTGCCCCTTAGCTGTGCAAAGGGGGTGTAGCTATCACGCGAGGTCATTGCTAGGCTCGGATTAGGAAATGTTTATAACGGCCCCAGTCTTTCTGGTTAAGCCAGATTGAACAACAGGTTTCTGTGGAATAGTACTTCTATTTCTGTAGAGAGAAAATAATTGTCTAAAGTTTTAAGATCTACGGAACAATGAAAACACGAGTGACTCGTATTTCAGTAACTTGATAAAATGCTTTGGTGAACAGAAGCAATTTCAAAGAGCATCTAGTTTAATATAGAAGAAAAAAGGCAATTTTCTAAAAAATGTAATCCTCGCTTTATGCTTTTTATCTTTTTTCTTTCTGCATTGTGACTTCCAACTTCTGTTCCTCTCTACACTCAACAAGATAACTTAGGCTAGGTGCGGTGGCTCACACCTGTAGTCCCAGCACTTTGGGAGGCTAAGCCAGGAAGATCCACTGAGCCCACGAGTTCTAGGCTGCAGTGAACTCTGACACACCACTGCATCCCAGCCTGGGTGACAAAGCGAGACCTTTTCTCTAAGAGAAAGGGGGGAAAAAATGACATTTCAATTAGCCCAGTCCCTTGAGTTCTTTAAATAATGCTGATCTAATGATCAATATTGAATCAGCTTTATCAGTTCTTTGGACAGACCCATTAACTAATGAAGATAGCCTGTTACTTGGAGAGTGAGTGCCTCCACATCCGTAAGGTATTTCTTTGCTAGATTCCATCTCCCTCCCATAATTTCTTACCAGTTATCTAAATTTCCCATCAAAGCACCAAGATGGGAATGTACCATGGATGTACCCTGAGAATCTTTATTCATCAAAACAAGAATAACCCAAAATGTGTTTTTTGGTGTGCAGAGTTTACCTCGCGTAGGAAAAAAGAAACACTTCTGGGAATCGCTAGCAGTACTGACAGCCCGACATAGTTTCCGAGCTCCTGCAGAAGACAGTCTGATAACCCGTTTTAGCCTTTTTTTGAGGCCAGTGCCAGAAAGAAAGAAGAAAAAATGTGTCAGCCTCGATGGCTGCGAGCAGCCCCTCCTTCCACCCTATTTTCCTCTCTCTCTCACCGAGGCTAATCTTTCAAACAAGCAGGGCACTGACTCAGCACATGGGTCGCAGAAAGACTGCCAGTTCCCCTTTTCGTATACTGATACCCATGGCCAGGCAGGAAGGAGTGAATTCACACACCTGCCCTGACTCCTATGTGAGCGCCACATAACACGGGGCAGTCCTGGTTTGGGTGAAAGAAATCTTTGTATTCCTGTTTCTGTAATTAAACAAAGATCAACACCGGGCCCTCTGCTCCCTCTTCAAGTAGCCATTGCACTGTGTTTTGTATGCATGTTTAAAGGTTACAGAAATATTCTATGTGTGGGCTCTTTGCTTGTCAGATGGTGCTTCTGACATTATGGGGCCCCAGTGAAGGATCTCCCCTTCGTGAATAGGATAAATGGTGTGGGCACCACAGGCTTCCACATCACACTTTCCCCTGTGTGAGACTCTGGCTCTTTCACTTCCAAAAGGGCCCAAATTGTGATTTTAAGCCTGGGCATGGTGGTTTATCCCTGTAATCCTAGCACTTTGAGAGGCCAAGGTGAGAGGATCACCTGAGGCCTGGAGTTTGAGACCAGCCTGAGCAACAGAGAGAGACCCTATATCTACAAACAATGAAAAAATTAGTCAGGTGTGAGGGTGCACACCTGTAGTCCCAGCTACTTGGTAGTCTGAAGGGGGAGGATTGCTTGAGCCCAAGAGTTTGAGCTATGCTGGCACCACTGCACTGTAGCTTGGACAACAGAGAGACGGTGTTTCAAAAAGAAAGAAAGAAAAATGAAAACAAAAGAAGAAAGAAGGAAGAAAGGAAGAAAACATGATTTGGGCATTTTTCCTTCATCCCCAGCTTTTGTCTAAGTCTTTATGGAATTCTTTATTGTCAGTTCTCGCTCTGAGGACTGCCTGGTATTTGGAGCATTCCTGAATACTGTTGTTGTCAACAAAATGAAAACCCTGTCCCTGACCCGCAGTCATGGGTCATCAGGTCCGGCTGAGCCCTGGGACAACTGGCCTTCTCCAACTTTCCCAGGCCAGTCTTTCTCCCAGACACATCGCCAACACACAATACCTCCAGAGTCAGGATGTTTGGGAAGGAGCGGGGTGTCTCCCCCGTTTTATCTGTTGAAACCCTTATCTCCAATGTATGGTATCTAGAGCTCTTGGGGGGTGCGTAGGTCCTGACGGTGGAGCCTTCCGATGGGGTGACCACGCACTGAGCAGAAGGCGGATGCCCAGAAGGTGACGCAGCAGTACAGCGTGTGCCTTTGGACGGCCGTACTGCGAACATCCAGCTGGTTACATCACCGACCGACGCGGCGTGGAAAGCCGCAGAGTGTAAACAGAGGCGCTGAGACTAGAAACTGTGGTTCTGGAGTTGGTGGTGGCACCGGAGATGTACCGGGAAGAGGCAGAGGCACCAGCAGAAACTCAAAACAGCTGCTTTCTGCAGAAAAGCTGGACGCCTAGAAGGCCAGAATGGACACCAGTTAAACAGATCAGCAAATCTGGGCGCGGAAGGAACCCAGACGTCTCACCCCGCCTCCCTGCTTGGGGGCTGGGCGGGGGCTGGGGCTGTGTGGCCACTGAGAGATTTATTTATTTTATGTTTTAAAATAAGATTTAAAGGCTCAGCGCCTGTACCTCAGTGGTTAGGGCACCGGCCACATGCATCGGGTCTGCTAAACAACAATGACAACAACAACAACAACAATAAAACAGCCAGGCGTTGTGGCTGGTGCTATAGTCCCAGCTACTTGGGAGGCTGAGGCAAGAGAATCGCTTAAGCCCAAGAGTTGCTGTGAGCTG
>NW_003852438.1:3971730-3973960 GCF_000181295.1 Otolemur garnettii | reverse complement strand
AAAAAAAAAAAAGGAGGTTTTTTGGTTGTTTTTTAATTCTGAAACAGACCTATTTTGTGCCAAGTTATTTTGGGAATAAATATTACTGATTGCTGTTTGGGGGGAGGTAGTGTTTTCACTTTTTCCATAATAAAATAAAATGTGTGTAGAACTGGGAAAAAATAAATAAAGAGAGGAAGGGACAAGTGATCTCCGAGTGCAGCCCCAAGGCCAGGCCACGGGAGGACACAGCCTGAAGAGGGCTCTTACCCGAGCACAGTCGTGTTGGTGCCCTTGGAGTTCTGGTCTCCAGCACCCAGAGAAGTGGCTGTTTGTAGTTTGAGCCACCAGACTGTGGTATTCCAGCCCCGGAGGTAAATTACAGGACAGTGGATCTGTCACATTGGTCGTATTTGTGTACAAAGGTGAGACTTATCTGTGAAAATCGTGTCTTTTTCAAGTATAAAGGAGATAAGAAAATGGAGTGCACGGGGGCTCTGGTGGGAGTTGGGGAACTGGGAAGAGAAGAAGAAGTTGAAGAGATTGGCGGAGAGGTGAAGGGAATGAAGTAACCAAGAAAGAAGGAAGGGGTGGCTGGAAGGGAGGCCGGAGGGCGGGATGGGCAAGGGGAGAGCAAGGACTTTGGGCCCCGAGGCAGGCTGACCGATTCAGATCAGCAAGGCTATTCTGATTCCGTTTTAGGATACAGAGTAAGCCAAGAATTATAATTTAATAAATTAAATACAATAGTCACTGTGTGCAGGAACTCTGGGTCTGGGGCAGTGTCAAGCACCTCAGCCCGAGGCTCTGCTAAGCTCCTTCAAGTTCTCAGCTCAGGGCCTGCTGGGGTGGGACTCTGCAACCAGCCGGCCTCTTTTTTTTTTTTTTTTTTTGAGACAGAGTCTCACTGTGTTGCCCTCGGTAGAGTGCCATGGCTCACAGCTCACAGAAACCTCAAACTCTTGGGTTCAAGTGATTCTCTTGCCTCAGCCTTCCAAGTAGCTGGGACTACAAGTGCCCACCACAACAGCTGACTATTGTTTTTGCTGTGGTTGTCATTGTTGTTTGGCAGGCCCAGGTCAAGTTCAAACTTGCCAGCCCCAGTGTATGTGGCCGGCGCCCTAACCACTGTGCTACGGGCGCCGAGCCCAGCCAGCCTCTTTACATCTGGAGAAGGAGAAAGCAGGTTACCTCCCAGAAAAATCACTATGGTATAGTAGAAACTGCCCTCCCTGGGTCTGCAGACCCATGGTTGCTGGAGGGGTTGATGGTGAAGTTAAAGGGGCACGGAGACACAGCAGTCCCGGCCCTGCTCTGTGGACAGGAGCATTGCCCAACTCAAGGAAAGGCCGTTGACACTGTGAACCCCCAGGCCACTGGTGAGGCCGGGACCTAAGGCTCCCAACAGGGGTTCTCCTCCAGCCATGTACACACACCCACAGCCCCTTTCCATGCCAGCTGAGTGCGGTCTCCCTGCCTGTGACTTGAATCCCAGCCCCTCTGCCTTGCAGGTATTGTACAGGGTTTAGTTATCCCGGCTCCTCTCCCCCAGACCTCCTGTGCCTCCTCCATCTCACTCTCAGCTGTCGAGCTCACCTCACATTTTATTAGGAAAGTAGGCGCCGCAGAAGAGAGCTACTGGAGGCTCTCCCCACCAGTGTCTGCCACAGACCTGTCCTGCCACAGGACATTCCTGCTTTTCCAGAATAATACGGTGGCTTCTTGTCTCCAGCCCTCCCACACAACCCCCACCCCTCTATCAGAATGGACTGTCCCACACAGGATTCCGAGAAGGTGGCTGTCTCCACAGCTCTCAGCACCCAACTTCCCGGGCCTCCCGCCTGGGCCCTCCCCTCCTCACACCCCTAAACCTGCCGTCCCTCTGGCCCTTGTTGGCTCCTGCCCCGCGTGCCTCCCACTGCCTCCCCTGGCTCCGCAGAGCCTCCCTGCCTGTGGGCACTCTGCCTGGCATCACTTCCTGGTGGCACTCAGTCTCCACAGGGCACGGTGCACGGCATCCACGGCGATCACTCCCCCTCCCAGAGTTTTAGATGCCAATTTTCTGTGCTGTTGAGGCATCTGTGACGTTTTTGACATGTTTAGTTTCAATGTGCGAGGATGAGCAATGAAGTGTGGCGGCCTCATGAATTGGGTGAAGATACACATTTTTTAATTAGTTAGAAGAAGGATCTTGGTAGTGCATGAACAGCCACAGAGGCTATGCTGGGCGCAGGATAAAATAAATGGGGAC
>NW_003852438.1:3957814-3971088 GCF_000181295.1 Otolemur garnettii | reverse complement strand
TTTTTTCCAAAGTACTGACAAAGTATAATCATATTCCTTTACAAAAGTTGGCTGAAATCTCAACCCCAAACTAGGGCACCTTGGTGAACCATTTAAAGAAAGAAAGCCCTGGAGGGTTTTGCTGAGAAGTGAGGTCTTGGTGGGAGGGGGAGAGCTCTGGGCTGGGCTGGAGAGGCTATCAGGGCCACCGGGTGGGGGTGGCAGCACCTGTTTCCTGAGTAGACAGGCTGAGCAAGCATGATGGAGTGGGGGGCCTCTGCTCTCAGAAGGAAGCAGCCTTGTTTCTTCCCTGGAGATTTGGGCTCAAACCAGCCTCTGATTCCCACAGGACAGTGCTGGGAGATGCCTGAAGTTATCATCACCAGCCACTGGAAATTATCTGCCCCGTCAGCCAAGGGAACGAACAACAAAGGGGAAGGAATTGGTGTTTATTGAGTCTCTCCTGTGTACCAAGCACTGTGCTAGGCGCCTATCTGTTACACCATGGACTCCTCAGCCAGCATGTGCTACTGTCCACTGTCCTGCTCAGTGGCGGGTATGTGCCAAACGTGTCCAGGTAGCAAGAAAGAGGAACAGAATCTGGACTTGTGACTCCAGAGTCTGCAAGTTGTTGTCTGCTGAGCACTAGCCCCCCTGTAAGCCACTTTACATCACTGGAGAGGAGAGGAAGCTGTCAGCTGCAGAGGATGGGTGAGACCCCCTCAGATCAGCACTTTAAATTTTTCTCGTACTCTCTGTTTTTCCTCCCTAAAGCCTTTCTCTTCTCTGTGCACTTGCCAAGGGCAGGCACATGGGTGCCAGTCTCTTCTGCTCAGGCTTCACCTGCAGCCAGAGCCTCTTCTCAGACTTGCTCTGGGCCCCGAGGTGCCCCTGGCCTCTCACCTGGTCCTCCTCTCCTCCTCTGGGTGCCTAGATTTCCAGTGACCTTCAGATATGATGTGTGGAACGTCCCTGAACGATACTCCCATTGACATTGAATGTGCTGCTATGTGCAGCTCAGCAATAAAAGGGGGAAATTAACAGGCATTTAAATTCTAAAATTAATGATGAGAGGTCAGAGTCTTCAGAACATCTGTTTCCAGCATTTTCAAGGGGGCCTTCAATTTGCAGCCGGCACTCAGCCGTGTGTGGTTATCAGCAGTTAACTGGGACTCTGTACAGCTCTGTGCCTGGGGGCCTGTAGCTGGACAGTGTGGCTCAGGCCCTGCACCCACACGCTCTGTGGCTCTGTGTCTACTGCATGTTGGGCCCCTGGCCTGTAGGTGGGTTTCCATGCGCCTATCTCTAAAACCTGAGTCTGTCTTTCCCAAGTGTAAGAGCCCTGGGAAACTGAGGGTTCAAAAAGAAGTCTTGTTCTGAAGAAGGAGACTTGATCCTTTTTAGAGCTGCCCTATCCAATATGGCAGCCTCTAGTAACATGCAGCCACAAAACCCCTAAAACATGGCTCACCTGACCTGAGGTGTATGTGAGGCACACAAAAAAATACACACTGGATTTCAAAGACTAATATTTTCTGTTGATTATATTGATAAAATGATAATAGTTTGTATACATTGGGTTATATGAAATATTAAAGTTAATTTCAATGGTTTCATTTTACTTTCTTATATTTATTATTATTTTTTATTCTTTTATTTTTATATATATTTTTTGAGACAGAGTCTCACTATGTCACCCTCAGTAGAGTGTTGTGGTGTCACAGCTCACAGCAACCTCAAACTCTTGGGGTTAAGCGATTCTCTTGCCTCAGCCTCCCAAGTAGCAGAGACTACAGGTGCCTGCCACAACGCCCAGCTATTTTTGTTTTTGTTGTTGTTGTTGCAATTGTCATTGCTTAGCTGGCCTGGGCTGGGTTCAAACCTACCAGCCTGAGTGTATGTGGCTGGTGCCCTACCCACTGAGCTATGGTGCTGCCTCATTTTACTTTAAAAAATACATATAACTAATTACCACAGAATTTAAAGTTACGTATATGGCTGACAGACTTCTATAACACACCTTTGCTTTAGAGTTTCTTTACTTTGGTGTTTCTTGGGGCAGTTACCACCCCTAGAAGGCCTTTTGGAAATTCTGGAGGATTCTTTGGTATCACACTGATTGGGGGAGGTGCTTACCATGTACAGAGTTGGGCATGAGGAAGGTGGGAAGTCCCACATTCACCATAGCAACGCCGTCCAGCACAACAAAAGAATTATCCCAAGACTTGCATCATTTTGAAGATCCTACTTGGCAATAGATAGGTGAAAAATGGGTTATAATTATCTGAGCCTAGACCAAACTCCATTTTACATAAAATACAGAGTTTGGTTTTGGGGGGACAGGGGTGAGGTGGGGGGGCTTTGGCTTTCTCTGAAGCAAACTAAAATTTCCAGGGATGCAATGACTATGTAAATCAAGGAAAGATTTACACTTTGTTTTATCTGGATCATTACCAAGGCTGTTAATCATTTCACAAATTCACAGCACTGTTGGCAGCGCTGCGTGTGGCATTGGAGTTGCCAGCATAACACGTGACCGTCACACTCACTGGGACCCCACTGAGAGCCGCTAACTTTCCACTACACGAATGTAGCTGTGCTTGAGCATTTGCATTTGGAGACGAATATCATTTTATTTAAATGACTCTCCCTTTGTTTTTTTCCTTATATCACAACTGGAACTTTCCATCGGTTTTTAGAAATTAAATGTGTAGGTAAATTGTCCTGCTAAAAAGGGGGTCTTAACAAAATACTTTTTACAGAAAAGGATTTGTTGCATCACATAGAATTACAAACCATCACTCAAACACATGCATGTCCTCTCTTGACTCAGGGGGGCATACGCTTTGCCTCTTAAATGTCTTCTCATTCTTGAGGCTTCCACCGCAGTGACCCTTCCACTGAATATGTTTGTTTCCCTGTACTCTCTACCTAAGCATGACCCCACCCCTGTTACGTGGGCTGTAACTGCCTATGCAACTAATGTCGTCTTCCCTGGAAGGTAGGAGCTATGAAAAATTGGTTCCTTACTCTCTGCCTGGTGCCCAGCACATAGCCAAGCAGGCTAGTCTGTGCTCAATGACTGGTGAGTAAATGAATTAATTAACACAGATGAAGGGCACCTGGGATCCAGAGAGCTTTGAGGGCAAATGCGACTGTGGGCCAACAGCAGGGTAGGTAAGGCTGCTGGACCCAGGGGAGCCCAGGGCCTTGGGCTTTGGTAAAATGCAGAGCCCAGAGTAGCCTAGGTTACGGCTCTTTGGAGTCAGGCGACTTAGTGCCGCATCCTAGCTCTGCTGTCCACTGCCTTGGTAGTCTCAGGGAAGTTCATCAACCTCTCTGAAGGAATAACAATGGCACTTTGCTCATTTGTTGGGTGTGGGGGTTAACTGAGACCTGCTTGGAAAGCACTTACCGTAGCATTTGGCAAATAATTATAAGAACTCAACAAATGCGAGCTGTTTGCCTCAGGCTGGTTTCTCCAGAGAAACAGACACAGCAGGTGAGAGAGGCGTTACCCAAAGGGAAGTGTCAGAGGCATTGGCTCACGACAGGGTCCCAGGAGAGCTGAGGGTGAGATTTTAGTCCAAGTCTGAGTCTACACACAGGAGAAGACCAACATCTTCAAGTCCCATTCCCACCCAGCATGTCACAGAGGTGCAGCTTTCATGTCGCTAACCATGGAGTAAAGTGGATTTCCATGCCCAGCGAGGGTGGGCCAATCCAGTCCACTGAGACCTTTTATTCTACTCAGGTCTTCAGTGGACTGGGTTGGGCCCAGCAGATGCACCTCTGTTGCGTGGTCAGTGGGAATGAAAGGGGCTTGAATCCGGACCTTTCCAACACTCTGCTACACTCTTCAGGGCTAGCGAACTTACCCTTGTCATCTGTGGAAATCAGCAGGACTGTGTGGAAAGGACCTGGGGCCCTTCCTGGGCTGCCTCTGTGTGCTGGTGGGCACTAAAGGCTCCTCTTTCCCCAGCAGGATGGACCAACCTTCCCCACAGTCTCCAGACGTGGGTACTGCCTTTACCAGTCAGGGCTGTATACAGCTGGTACCAAAGCTCAGATCATTTGGTGCCTTGAGACAGACCAGCTTTGCTCTGAGCTTCAAGATTGTTCTCATGCTTAGTCCACAAACAGGGAGAGCAGAAGGAAAAGGGGAGGTGGGGGGTGAGGCCCCTCTGCAGACTGGTATGTCCAGCTCCAGGGACCCAGCATAGCTCTCTCAGGCTGCCCTGAGGGCAGGGGCTGCACCATGGCCAGGCCTCCCACTGGCAATTCTCATCTGCACCTAGTGAGGTCTCCCTGTGTTCACCCAGCCCCTGGTGTGGTTCCTCTCATCCTTCCTCATGTCTGGATGGCACTTTACAGTTTATTTTCATATGCACTTCTTGCTTTGTCTGCTAAATCAGAAGTTAACAAACCAGTTCCAGCGAACCAAACTCCACTCGCTGCCTATTTTTGTTACTGGAACACACCCAAGCCTGTTCTTTCACGTGTTGTCCATGGCAGCTTTCCCTAGAACAGCACAGTTGAGTAGTTGCTACAGAGGTTGTCATGGTCTGCAAAGCTTAGCATAGTGACTATCTGGCACAGTGCAGAAAATTTCTGGACTTGCTCTAAACCTGCATTCCCCACCCCCTAGGCTGTGGACCAGTACCAGTCAGTGGCCTGCTAGGAACTGGACCACACAGCAAGGGGCGAGCTCTGGACCAGCAGTGAGCGTCTTCTGTATTTACAGCCGCTCCCCATTGTTCTCATCACCGCCTGAGCTCTGCCTCCTGTCAGATCAGGCAGCATGAGATTCTCCTGGGGCCGAAGCTAGAGCAAGTGGGCCAGCACCTGTGAGGGATCTAGCTCAGGCCCCCACTGATTGCATTATGGTGAGTTGTATAATTATTTTATTACATATTATAGTGTAATAATATATTACAGCATAATAATAATAGGAAAAAAGTACACAATAAACATAACACACTTGAATTGTCTTGAAACCCATCTCCCCCAGCCTATGCCACTGGTCCATGGATAAATTATCTTCCATGAAACTGGTGGCAAAAAAGGTTGGGGACCACTGCTCTAAAAAACTCCAAGAGGCAAATGTGATTACTGTCATTATTTCTACATTATGTGTGGGGGTAGGGGGATGGATGAAACCAAGTGGCTCAGAGAGCCTAAATGTTTTCTTAAGGACACAGAACTGGCTGGTAGGACCAGACCAAAGCCAGATGCTTCACCTTCCATGGAAGAGTTTATATTTAAGAGAGGGAGACATAGAAGGGGGTTGGGAGCAGAGGATGGTTCTTTGAGAATTCCTTTCAGGCCCAGTGACTTTGTCTTGATGAGCAGAATAGAGTCAAGTTCCTGCTCTTTAAAACATGGCGGGCAGCCAACACTCAGCCCGAGGATGGAGGGAATCAGTCCTGAGTGTGCAGCTGCAGGGCCTGAAATGTCATTCAAGAGGGTCTGTAATATTCAGAGTTGATTTTTTATTTACCTTTTCTTTTCTAATTCCCAAAGCAAACAAAACCCTGACAACCCCTAGGTATGCAAGATAAATGTGAAAAGGCCCAGAAGCTCCTCTGGTGGAGCTGGGGAACAAGGTCCCAGTGGGTGTCTTTTCTCATCATCTCCCTGCTCCAGCCCAGCCACTCCCCACTCACACAGAACGTGAGTGACCAAGGGTGCTGTGGTCACAGCCATCATTTCCCCTGCATCATCTAGGACAGTGATGCTTCTCTTGGGTTGTTCTCATGTTCACTCCTGTTTATAACACGGCACATGCAAGCTTTTGCTTCTGATAAGAACTCATCGTTAAGACCAGGCTCACGCTTGTAATCCTAGCATTCTGGGAGGCTGAGGCAGGCGGATTGCTTGAGCTCAGGAGTTTGAGACCAGCCTGAGTTTGAGAGGAAGACCTCGTCTCTAAAAATAACCAGGTATTGTGGCAGGCACCTGTAGCTCCAGCTACTCAGGAGGCTGAGGCAAGAGAATCTCTTGAGCCTAAGACTTTGAGATTGCAGTGAGCTGTGATGCCTTAACGATGCCAAGGTCAACAAAGCGAGACTCAAAAACAAAACAAAACTCATCATTTACTAACAATATGTTAGACACTGCCCCTTGGCTTCATCCTGGACAGTCTCACTCTCCCTAGTAACCCTGGGGAGTTTAGAATGGTGCTGGGTGGGAGAGAGCCCAGGAGATTTTGCTCTCAGTCTTGGAAACCCAGGCTCACCAAGCAGGCAAGTCCATCCAACCAACGGGAACTGAGGGGACCCTGGTGAGGGAGGAAGGGAGGCAGCCCTCAGTTCGGAGGCAAAACTTTGAAGCAAGAGAGACTTAGAAGAGGGAAAAAAGGGGAAGCAAGGCCTGGATGAGAAGGTGAAGCCAACCAGGCAGAGAGGAGGGAGGAGGCTGCCAGCTGGAGTCAACTCTTAAGGGCGTGAGAGGCAGTGGCAACAGTGCCAGGGCCACAGCGTCATGCAGCTCCGGAGTCTGGGTATACGGCTGCACTTGGACATGGCTCCTCCTGGATTGTGCAGTGAACAGCCCATGCAGCTCTGAGAAGCACTAACTTACTCAAAAACTTCCAGAAGTGGATTTTGGAAATACAAGGTTGAATCAAAGGTAGTAAGCGTTATGTTACCTATGTATGTATGCATGGGTCTTTGTGTATAAGAAAGAGTGAAAGCATCAGAAGAAAAGTCAAATAAAATCCAGGGAGTGTCTGCAGGCTTTGTGTGTTGATCTGCATTATTAATGACTGGGCCCTTGCCTGGGAGACAGCGATCTAATAGATGTTTTAAGGAGTCATTTTGCATTGGCAGGTCAAAGGAAAAGAGGCCGATCTGAGACCCGGGTTTCTCCCTGGCGCCTGTGGTTCCTTTTTTCTCCTCTCACCCAGAACCTGGAGACCAGCCTGAGTTCCCAGTCAGCTCTGCTCTTTGCCTCCACATCAATATTTTCCATCAATTTGCATCCAATACCTTTAAAAACATGATGTTATCAGCGGCAGCCAATTTCATGCAGACTTGAAGGAAATGAAGCTTGCTGGAAGACTCCGTGGTAGTGGTTCTCAGATCACACTGATCAGCCACATCAGTGTGCTCAGGACTCCCCGGAAGGCAGGGGACACACAGTGGCTGGACCACACCTCCAGAGCTTCAGATTCAGTAGAGATGGGGGCAGGCCTGGGAATCTGCATTTCTATTTTAATAACATAATGATGGAACACGAAGTTTAATAAGATAGACTTTGGCGCCAGACTGCCAGAGTGTGAATGACTGTCCTTCCCTGGCTACCTCTGTGACTTGAAGCAAGTTATTCAAACTCTCTGTACACATTTCATCGTTTAAAATGCGGTTCTGCTGAGGTTAAAATTGTTGGTCTCTCTCTTCCCTCCGCTCCTTCATGAAGGGACTCCCTTCCAACTCTGTTTGCAAGTGCTGGAAACCTTCCCTTTACTCTTCATAATAAAGTCTCTCTTCGTTCCGCTGCAGCTGGTGCAGGTGACTTTGCCTCTATGTACACCACCCGCGCCGCTCCGGTTTTAATTTCTGTTTCCACTCACTCTTGCTTTTGGTTGCTGCCATAAATTTTTTCTAAAAAAGGAAAAATAAAATCTGTAATGAACCACACAGAGCACGACCCACAGAGTGTGGGAAGTCGGCCACTACCTTTTCCCCTTCCTGAAGACCAGGAAGGATGAAGAAATCATGGTAGGGGATGGGGGGCACAGGCAGGGCCCCCAGCCTGGTCTCTGCACAGGCAGCTGTGAGCTTCTCTGCTGTCACCCAGGGCCTGCTCACCAACGACCCAGTGGCAGCTCAGATGCTGTGTCCTGTCTCAGGGGGTCTATGAAGAAAAAAGAGGGGAAGGTGTCAGCACTTTGCACCTGCTGGGCAGTGCCGCACCTGCCATCATTTGGTCTTCTCACAGGCCGGATGAGGAGGACCCGAGGCTCCGAGGTCAGGAGCAAAGGCACCCTTGGCTCCAAAGCAGTCGCTCTGTCCTGGCACCTCATGAGTGTAGCCAGCCAGTCCTAGCTAGATCCATCTTTCCTTTCTTCTTCTTCTGGGCTCAATGTTCAAATGTTCTTCCTGGGAATGAGAGCCTGGTTGGGCCTCATGGCTGAGGGAGTCCCTCTGCCTCACAGAGCATCTTGGGACCTCTCAAGCCAGTGACAGCATTCTGGAAGAAAATCTTTAAAAAGCCTAGGAGAACAAGTACATTTTGGGTCCCTGTACCTGTGCTTGGCGTGGCCTTGGCAGGTCTCAGCCCACACTGCTCATGGGACAGGGTGACGGGGCTAACCTGAGAGCACTCTGCATTCACGAGCCAGGGAGCGGGGCCACGGTTTGTCTTCCGTATTGGGAAAGATGGGGCATCAGGGAGGGGGTAGCCATGGGCCAGGGAGGCAGGATTGTCTTGGTTTCAGTGCTCAGCCCACAAGGCCTGCCCTGGCCTGTCCCAGTAAGTGGGGTGAGGGTGTAAGGGGCTGTCACCTGCATTTGTCTCCTCTCGCCCTGTCTTGCCATTGCTTCCACCCGTGACCACCTGATATTTGACCTCCGCTCCCATGACCTGGCCTGAAGGCAGCCCCTGTGCACAAAGGGTGAGAGGTCCGACAGGCCGCTCCTGCTCCTCTCTTGTTTGGTACCTAGGGAAGGAGACCGTCAGAACGCCGGAGAAATCCCTCTGAAAGTTCTCACATCCGAGGGTGCCTCCCGCCCTGTATGTTCTGATCATCTGCCTTCCTGTTCAGGGAAAGGTGTTGTTATCTTGCTCCTGTTTTCTTTCCAATCTGATTTCAAATTAAGTAACATCATCAGCGGGACTTGAAATGCCCATAGCCACAAAGGCTGTCACCGTGAATCGCTTTCTGTCCCAGTCAATCTAGACTGCGATTCCAAGGAATGCTGTAAATTGCAACTAGGTGACAGCTAAATACAACACAAACATGTCACAGAGCTCATAAGCTTCGGGAGAGTGACAGAAACAGGCTGAAAATTAATATGTCACACACACATCCCTGGCTTGTCTGTTTTTCTGATTTAACCACACTTATGCTTTTTGATGAAAGGATGCACTAGATAAGCTTCAGCCACTAAATGATCCTTTTGGGATTGTAAACGTCTTCAAATGGGCGTTCTGCTCAGTTTACCTTACGGGCAGGAAGAGTTGGAAGGCACTTTGTGATGTGATTTGAAAGATGCTAAAAGGCACTCCCTGCCCCAAATCTTTTTCCTTGCCACTATGCTTGATAGCCTCACAATTAAAAGCATTTATTTAGGATACTATACGAATTCAGAAGCCACCTGCTAAGTATCAGCTATGAGAGGTAGCAAGATGTGCAGTCAGCACACAGCCCACCCTCTCTTTCTTTCCCATTCTTCCTTCTTCAGGATTACTAAGCGACCACCATGCACTACCTACCCTAGGTTTCATGACACAGTCTGTCAATTTAGTGTGAGTGCTATATGCATATAGATTTCAAGGGTAAAGTCCGGGACTCACCAAAGGGTAAGGTTTATTAAATCAGCTGATCTAATTTCATTAGTTTAGAAGTTGATGCAAGTCTCTGGGAAAGGGATAATATTGAGGCTTCCTGGGGGAAGGGGATCTTTCCTCTGCTGCCAGGAAGGGAAAACCAGGTGGAAAGCCAGACAGCAGACCTTGGGGAAAGTGTTATATGTGAATATTTTGTGATTGTTCCAAAGATACCCTGTTATCACCAAATCTGCCCTTCTGTTCACCCCTCCCTTCAATACTATATACACACACTTTGCAGAATAATAATACAGGGTGAGCATCTCTAATCTGAAAGTCTGAATTTCTAAATGCTCCCAAATCTAAATCTTTCTGAGTGCAGCATGATGCTACAAGTGAAAATTTCACACTTGACCTCATGTGATGGGTCACAGTCAAAACACAGGTGCACAGCTATAGCTTATTCAGCATTCCCAAGAGAAAAAGGATGCTCCCAGTCCCCTCCATCTGTGATAGATCTTTTCCATGCATGCCCCCACAGAGGGTAATGAGATGACATATGCAGGCTGGATGTACCAAAGCCAGATTCCCCAGGATGTCCCACGTGGGGCCAAGACTTATGTGTATTACTCTGTGTGTATGCATGTGTGTTTGCTTATTCTCTGCTCTGTCGTATAAAGATATTGGTGAAAATGTCCAAAAGTTCTGTAGATACCACTATGGGCAACAGTGATAAAAAGAGGAAGCATTTGTGATCATCTACAGCACAGAAAGTCAAGCTGTTAGAGAAACTGGACAACGAGATGAAGAGCATGGTGCTGGAATGACCACTACATATAACCAGAAGAAACAGAAGGACACACCATTTGGGTTCTATGCTGAATGTGATGACCATACCTTAATGAAAAACAAATTTTAAAACACTGCATAAAGATATAAATAAATATCTTGTTCCTTTATTTAGACAGCAGATCCATCATTGCTGCCATGCCACATGCCCCATAATACTATCCTGATCATGAAACAAGCAAAGACCTATCATGGACTAAACATGAAAGGGGACTGCAAATAATCAGAGGCGGGTTGCAGATATTTAAGGCCAGGCAGGATAGTAAATGTGTAAAGATTTGTGGTGATAAAGCGTGTGCTGATTATGAAGCGGTGGAAAAATTCACTGACAATTTTGCCAGCGTCAGTGCTGAGGAAAACCTGATGCCAGAGATAGGAGACACACCACCTAGACACCTAGTGTCTTTCTATTGCCCTAGAAAGACACTAACTACAGCTGATTAGACATGTCCTACAGGATTTAAAGATGCCAAGGATGGGACAACTATGCTGGGATGTGCTAATGCAGCAGGCGTGCGTGATAAGTGCAAACTTGCTGTGATTGGCAAAAGCTTATATCCTCACTGTTATCAAGGAATGAACTTCTTACCAGTCATTATTGTGTTAACAAAAAGGCAGAGATCACTGCGGACATCCTTTCTGATTGGTTTCACAAACAAATTTTTACCAGTAGCTTGTGCTCATTGCAGGAAAGCTGGAATGGGTGAAGATAGTAAGATTTCATTATTCATTGACACTCTTCGCTAGCTCATCCTCCAGCTGAAGTTCTCATCAAAAATAATGTGTATTGCGGGGGGCGGGGGGGGTAGGTGAGTTCCCAGTTAATGGGCACAGTGTCGGGGTGTATGGCACACCTCTTCAGGGCAGGACACAATTATAAGAGGGACTCTACCTAACAAATGCAAACATTGTAACCTAATTCTTTGTACTCTCAAATTAACCTGAAACAATTCAAAAATAATAATGTGTATGTCATGTACTTTCTCCCAAAGGTGACTTCCTTAATTCAGCTATATGGCCAGGGTATCCTTGGATCAATGGAGAGTTATACCATAAAACTATCCTCTTGAACAGCATGCTGGTAGACGTGAGCGGAGGCATGTGTGTAAGGATTTCAAAGGGAGTGTAGCATGGAGGATTCCAGACACGCTATTGCCAATGCCTAGAACGCAGTGACTAAAGACACTGCTGGGCATGCCTGTAGCAACCTCTGGCTTGTGACTATGTTCAGTGATGATGATGAACAAGGTAGTGATTTTAAAGGATTCCATGTGTCAAGTAAGAAAAAAAGAACAATGCTTGACCTCCTTACATATGTGAAAATATACCTTCAGAGTCCCTCAGTAAGCTGGAAGAAGTGGACGTTGAAGAAGGTTTTAACAATAAGAGGCTCCAGTTGTTCATTCATTAACCCAATAGTGAAATAGCCAAAGTGGCTCTGAATGAAGGCGATTGGGATAATAGGGATGATGATGTTAATATGGCACAAAAAAGGGCGATAGACAATGTGGTGAAAAGACATGATGGGCTCACTGAAGAATTAGAGCAGCTCGCATTTATAACAGAACAGGAAATCTTGTCAGTTAGTTTATAGAAACAAAGAGATACTTCTTTTTTTTTGAGACAGAGCCTCAAGCTGTCCCCCACAGCAACCTCCAACTCCTGGGCTCAAGCGAGTCTCCTGCATCTGCCTCCCAAGTAGCAGGACCACAGGCGCCCACCACAACACTCCGCTATTTTTTGGTTGCAGCTGTCATTGTTGTTTGGCGGGCCCGGGCTGGATTCGAACCCGCCACCTTGGGTGTACGTGGCTGGCGCCTTAGCCACTTGAGCCACAGACCCCCAGCCAAGATACTTCTAAGACAAAGCTGGTGTTAATGAGGCAGATGACTCAGGGAAACATTCTACAATGTAGCAAAATGCCTGTCCTCCCTAGAGGATCAATTTCCTGGTCCTCAACTGTTTCTGATGTTTCTTCTTACTTAAACAAATAAAACACAGTGTACAGTTCATCACAAGGCAGCCTCATGGGGCAAGACCCACAGCCCGCGGCTGTCTGTGGCCTCTGTGACTTAATAGCTGTTACAAGGGTTTTGGTGACGCTACCGTGCTGAACACATCATTCTCTCACTGTAATAATGGTGTGTCATACTTTTTACCGTTAAGTTCTTATGTGTGAATAAGTGTAAGAAAATGATTGCTTAGTGATAATTCAGAGTCAGGACTGACAGTGATGCCAAACAACCAGATTGTCCTTTATGGCTGAGGTAGTGACACCTTCGTTTTCTGATGGTATGATGTATACAAACTTTATTTTATGAACAAACTCATCAATAAGTATTGTGTAAAATTACCTCCAGGCTATGTGTATGAAAAATAAATAAGTTTATGAAATATGTACGAATAAATATATGAAAAATAAAAAAGTGTCTTATTTATATACGGGTCCCACCCCCAGGATAGCACATTACACATATGCAAATATTCCAAAATCTAAACAAATTAGAAATCTAAAACACTTCTGGTTCTAAGCGTTTCAAGGGACACTGAAAATGTGTGTATTAATTTACTTAACTTGTATGTAATAATTTACTAAGCACACACACGGCATGACAGACACTAGGCTTAGCATTACATACATTGCCTTACTTAATTCACACAACAACTTTTTAAGATCAATTTTATTATTATCCCATTTTACAGAGAGTGAAATTAAAGCATACAGTGATGGAGTAACATGCCTAGATATTAAACAGCAAAACAAGGCTTCCAGCTCAGGTAACTTTATTCCCAAATCCACACTTTTAACCACTATGTCAGTGGGCTTCAAACTTGACATCAAAATCATCTAGAGGACATGTGAAAACTCATGCTTCTCAGCCCCACTCTAGAGGGTCTAATAAAATAAATAGATCTAGGGGTGAGGTCCAAGAATTGACATTTTTTTTTTTTTT
>NW_003852438.1:3933019-3957747 GCF_000181295.1 Otolemur garnettii | reverse complement strand
ACAGCGTCTGGCTATTTTTTGGTTGTAGCCATCATTATTGTTTGGTGGCCCGAGCTGGGATTTGAACCCGCCACCTTAGGTGTATGTGGCTGGCACCTTAGCCGGTTGAGCCACAGGCGCTGAGGCAGAATTGGCATTTCTAACAAGTTCCTGGGCTGTTAGTCTGGGGTCCCCTGTGTCACATGATGAAGCTAATGTGCCCCTCACTCACGCAGGCTCCTTCTAAGGCCCAGGAGGGATCCAAAAAACGGGTTTCATACGATCATATGTTTTTGTAAAATTTAAAAGTATAAAACATTCATGCATTATTTTCTTAAAGTAGATCCTTAGAACTGTGTAAATCTTGAGACCCCAGAGCCTGGATCTGCCCAGACCTGGGGGCCTGCCTTCAGTCATGTTTTCCCCTGGGTTTATCTCAGACCCAGATCACATTACCAAGTCCCAACCTACAGTAAACAGCTTCCCATCACCACGGTCTTCCATCTGTCTGGTTACATCGACAGACACAGTCTGTCCGCAGGATTCAGGTAAAGATGAGACAAAGCAGCTTAAACTTCTGTGGTAAAGTGATTGCCTGAGCCCTCCGCACACCCTGGTGGGAGTCTGATTTGGGATCTCAAGTGATGTCACCCACACCCTTTCTAAGGAAGGGCAGGGAGATGGGGAGGCGGGAAGCCTGGTCTCATATTTGCCTCAGTGGTAGTGAGGAAACACCTCCCTTCGGTACAGGAAGAGGACTTGTGTCAGAGGAAGACACAGGGAGAGGAGCTCTTCACACTGTGTCATTGCTTTAAGTCTTCCACCTGCCCAGGGTGCCACGCGGTCCTGAAGGACTGTGTGCAGGGCTGGGAACTGGAGAAGGAGGAAGGTGGGGATAAACACAGACCCGACCTTTCCGCAGACTTAGATGCTCCGCTCTACCCCTGCCACCAGCAGGCTGCCAAGTCGCAGGACCCCGACATCAAAGGATGTTAAAGAGACTTTTCTTGTCTCCTGTTCAATGGATAATTGAAATGTCACTGGATCCATAGATACAATTTTACATTTTCTAAGACTCATATTTTAAGGGGCAGAAAAAGAAGAAATTAATTTTAAAAATACATTTACTCCAACATATTCAAATTATTATCACATGATCAATATAAAAAAGATGAATGAGGTATTTCACCTTTTAATGATTAGTCTTTGACGTCCAGTGTATTTTTACACCCGCAGCGCATCTTGATCTAGACAGTAAGTTTTCAACGGATAAAGGACATCATGGTCCATAAAGGGAAATGTGGTCCTAACAAAACAGTGAAGTCGGGCTTGATGGCAACACGGGTTCTACTGCTTCAGTTTTTTTTTTAATACTTTTTAAATTAAATCATAGCAGTGTACATTAATACTCTCATAGGGTACAGTATACTGTTTCTATATACAATTTGAAATACTTTCATCCAACTGGTTAACATGATACTGCTTCAGTTTTTAAACTTCTATTCAATTACATTAAATGAAGACTCGGATCCTCGGTTGAACTCGCTGCATTTCATGTGATCAATAGCCACGTGTGTCTTGTCCTGGAAACACTGCTGAGGGCTAAAACAAACCGACTTTCTCAACCTCTGGGGATATCAGTTGATACAGAGCAGACAAGAATTTCTATAGTCCCAAAGTAGCTGGAGGAACAGTAGGAATTGTCCAGAGACAACAAAGGAAAGATGAGGGAGGGATTTGGAATTTGGAGCAAAGCAAAAAGGGGGCCTCTCGGGTGGTTGGGGTTTCTGTTATGGAATCTCCTATCCCTCGGGTAACTCCTTTGCAGTTATTACCATTTCCTCATGTTTTGTTTGTGTGATTAGCTCTGTAAAGTCTGACTTCCTATTAAGTCTACGCTCATGAGAGTGGGAAACGTGTCCCTCTTGGCTCCACGCCTGTAGCTCAGTGGCTAGGGCGCCAGCCGCATACACCAGAGCTGGCGGGTTTGAATCCAGCCTGGGCCAATACAACCAAAAAATAGTCGGGCGTTGTGGCTGGGCGTTGTGGCGGGTGCCTGTAGTCCCAGCTACTTGGGAGGCTGAGGCAAGAGAAATCACTTAAACTCAAGAGTTTGAGGTTGCTGTGAGCTGTGACAGCATGGCACTCTACCCAGGGCAACATAGTGAGACGCTATTGCAAAAAAAAAAAAAGAACCTGTCCCTCTTACTCACTGTGGAGCCAAGCACAGGCTGATGAGCAGAGCTCTCCGTGTTGTTGAAAGAATAAATGAAAAAGTCACACTAAATCCTTTGAAAGATGGGGTGAGGTGGGGCGTAGGTGATGCTGCTCAGTATAAGCAAACGGGCCCAGACAGAGGGTCTCTGAGCTGGGGTAGCAAAGGCAGCCCATAGCCCATAGTTTAGCTAAAAATGCAACTACCAGATTAGGTGGAATGTGCTCCTTTCACAGGGGAAGTAATTCGAGGCGTCAGTAAGCAGTGGTAACTTCTAAGTCTCATATTCCACGAGCTGGGTGGATTTCCAACCCCCGCAACCCTGAGGGCACTGTCCTTCCCACGCAGGCCCTGTTCCTGTATTTCCTCCAGGGATGGGGAAATCATGGCCAACTAGGCCAGACTCTTAGTGAGTGAGAAGGAGTTGCTCTAGTCTGGGCTTTGAAGGGACAATGTCAGAAACTGAACTCACACTTCCTTGAGCTCCAAGAGCAACTTATCATAAAAGTTAGTGGAGTATGGCCTGGGATGCTGGGCAAGATGGAACTGGAGGCCGGCACAGCAAAACCAGCTCAGCCACCCTGCATCCCTCACCCTTTCTGTGTCTGCTCCTCTGTCTCTCTCTCTCTCTGTGTATTCCTCTCTCTCTTCCTGCCTCTCTCTCTGCCTCTCTGTGTGCAGACAGACCTTCTCCCCATTTCAACCATGTGTTGGTAAATACCGAGCCAGTAATAACCAAGCATCAGAGCTTAAGTTTCAGCCATGAGAAGAAGGTAGACACAACTTTCTTGTGGGGCATCTTTGGCCCAGGCTGCCCAAGTGTCCTGCACTGGATGAACTAATCAGGGCTGGGTCAGGGAAGTCGCATGATCCTGACACCAAAGGATGTCAAGGAGGCTTCTCGTTGCTCTAGATTTGGTCTCGTCTAGCTCTAGTGAAAATATAAGGTACTAGTAAGCCCACATTGTAACCACCCCAGGGCATACCCAGAGACTGGCAAATGCTCCAGTCCATTCGAGGAGCTACTCAGAGCTGGAGCAGTGATGGTCACTGGGCATGAGGCCTCGTGTGAAGCGAGATTAGTCAAGGGTGGGAAGGCTGCTTCCCTCTGCCAAAGAGGAGGAGCCCTGTCTGATGGTGAGCTGGAGAGGCTGGGGAGGTGGGGGGTGGAGGGTCTGGCATTCAGACCAGCACTGTGGCCACGTGAGCTGTGCAGTCACACAGAGGGGCCCCACTTGCCTTAACACTCTGCTCTCACCATTAATGACCGTCCCACAGCTCCACACTGGGTCCTGCTGGCAGTCCTTTCCCTCCTGGGCCACTGCCCAGAACATTGCAGTGGACCAGCTGGGAGCATACAGGTCAAACAGGAGAGAGCTGGCAGGACAAAGCAAGCACGGCCTGGAGGTCCCAGGTCCCCTCTGTTTAAGAGGGCAGGGAAAGGTGGGTTTCCATTGTCAAGTAGATCCCTTGAAGGAGAGTGGCCATTAATCACCTTGCCTGTACCCTGACTAAGAACACTGGCCCAGCACAAAGGGACACTGATAGTGAGAAAATCAAAGCCTCCTCTGATGGTGGAGACTGAAGTGGACCAGGGCATGATGCTGGGCTTGGCGGGGGCTCCACACTGCGGTGCTGAGCCATGGGAAGGTCCTGTGGGGCTCTCTGAGGACCCAAAGCATCTGGGGCCTTGGGAGGGCAAGCCACATGGGGCCTCACAGAGGTTGGTGTTAGGCTCTGACAAGAGGGGACTGCTGCTGAGTCCCAGGCACTCTGGGGAGATGACAGCATGTGCTATGCAATGTCTGTGACACTGGAAGCTACCAAATGGGCTGAAGTGAGCTTTAAAGTTTAAAAGTGACCTGAAGTCACTGAAGTCCTGAAGTTATGGGATCTGGCCTAATGTTGTGAAGGGAGCTTCTGCCTGATGGGCTGCTATGAGTACCCACAGAGCCCCGCAGGCAGTGAAGAGGGATGGGAACCCCAGCTCTGTGTATGCAGGTGTGCCCAGCTTGGGGGAGGCTCCAGAGGGTGTACCCCACAGCCAGACTACAGTGGGCCCCTGCTGCCTGGGTCCTGGCAGCACCTGAGATGCTGCTGGGCCTCCCTATGGCCCACGGTCTGGGCTGTGCATTCAGAACCTCACGGAGCACATTGCCTGGTGCCGGGGAGAGCGCCCAGCTCCTTCTGCATTGGTTGAAAGTTGTGGTTCTCCACTAGTAGTGCCAACACCAGAATCTTCTACAGGAAGCCTGGCTAACACACGTGTGGTTGGGCCCTGGCCTGGTGTCTCAGATCAGTAGGTCTGATGTAGGGCCTGAGAACTGGCATTTTAACACCTCCCCACGGGACCAAACTGACCTTTACCTCACCTGGGAGGATCTGCTTCTGCAGCCGGGGTCCTGTCAGCCTCCCCACACTCTCTGAGTTCAGTGGCCCTGCTGACTGCCGACCTCCTCTCCAGGAAGCCACACGAGGCAGCAGAAGCGACGGCAGTGGGGTAAGTGGCTCTTAGTCAACGTCCAAGAGTGAGCTTGTCACTGCCTGCTCTGTCTCCCACAGACTTGGAAAAATTATGGCAAAATACACATAATACAAAACTCATCATTTCACCCATTCCAACTGTTTTTAAGTGTACAACTCAGTGGCATCAAGCAACCATCACAATTGCCCATCCAGAACTTTTTTCACGGGCCCCACACAGAAACTATAACTACCCATTTTCCCCTTCCCCACACCCTACTAACTGCCTTTTTTTTTTTTTTTTGAGACAGAGTCTCACTATGTCACCCTCAGTAGAGTGATATGCTGTCACAGCTCACAGCAACCTCCAACTCTTGGGGTCAAGCAATTCTCTTGCCTCAGCCTCCCAAGTAGCTGGGACTACAGACGCCCACCACAACACTAGCTATTTTGTTGTTGTTGCAGTTGTCCTTGTTTAGCAGGCCTGGGCTGGGTTTGAACCTTCCAGCCCCAGGGCATGTGACCAGCACCCTAACTACTGAGCTGTGGGTGCTGAGCCCTAGCAGCTTCTAGCCTGCCTTCTGTCTCTATGAATGTGCCTGTACTAGCCTCCTCTTATAAACGGAATCAAAGTGTTTGTCTTTTCGTATTAAGCATATTCCTTTGGGGATGATCTCCTCAAGGTTCTTCCATGTAGTAGCTGTGTCAGAATTTCACTCCTTATTAAGGCTGATTAATATTCCATCATATGTATACATAGACTTATCACGTTCCACGTCTGTCAGCTGATGGACACGTAGGCTGTTTCCACCTTGCTTTGGCTGTCGTGAATAATGCTGACATCAACACTGGCGTGCAAGCACCTTGTTTTAGCCCCTGCTTTCAATTCTTTTGGGTCTATACCCAGAAGGGGAATTGTTGGGGCATATGGTGAGTCTATGTTTTTTTTTTTTTTTTTGAGGGACTGCCCTATCTTTTCCCTTTTCATCTAATTATTACCTAGGAATTGTTCACCAAAAACAGGATCTTCTGAAGACCTTACCAGTATCCTCCAAAGGGGGTTTGAGACAAGCTTCTGCCAAGGGACTTATGTCCCTAAGGTCTCCGTCAGAAGAGGCTTGCCGAACCTACTTACTTATATACATATGTGGGAACCTCAGGGTGAAGGAACCTCCCAGGGTCTGCCCTCAACACCCTCAGTCTACAGAATGAGGAGGTGATGGCTCAGAGAGGCAAGAACGCCACACAGTTTAAGCTGGTGTGTCATGGCCCTGGGCCTTAACCAGACCTCACCTTCTCAGAGACCCAGGCTAAAGCAGTTCTCCCACCCCCAGTTCCTCTCCAGGCTTGTTTTCTTTCCTGCCTATTACAGCCTAAAATTATCTTAATCATTTGTCTCCTTGTCTGTTCTCTGTCTCTCCCAAAGAGATAGAAATTGGGGTACCTAGTGCCCTGTCTGCCTTCTTTGGAGCTCACCTCCCCCCCCCCCAGAGTCTAAAACTGTGCCTGGCACATGGTAGGCGCTCACATATTTTTGAATAAATGAATGAAATACATATTTGTCATCAAAATGTGCATACAGCTCTAATATTTGGAAGAGAGATATTCTGAGACCTTCCTTATTCTCTCACACACATAATCTTCCCCCATAAAAATGAAAAAAACAGCTTAAAAAATACAGACAAAGCCACACTGAAATGCTCACTAAGCGGTTGACTGCAGCTGCTCAGTCCTTGCAATGAAGCAAAAGCTCGATGTTAACTCTGCGAATACCAGGTCTCTGCTGTTCCCCAGCCTGACATGGGTAGAGAGGGGTTAATGTTCTCCAGGGAGCTGAGGTTTTTGATGATGATCACACCGATAATTTTCTTTCCATTAAGATGTTGAAGGCTTTCAGCTGTTCTGAGGATGACAGTAACGGTTTTCTAAGTAGTGGTTGGTCTCTTCGCGTGTAAAATTGCTATAGGTAATGGGAAGAAGGGAAAAAAGGAGAGGGACGTGGTGGTTTCTCAGCCGTCTGTGTATCCCATCTGTGTCGCTGTTCTGCTCCTGATGTTTTAATAAGAGGCCATTATGAGCCTCTGCAAAATGTCCGGGAATGATCGATGTGCTTTTATTATTTTTATTTCTACTGATTGAAAGCTGAACAGAGCTCTGGGTGAGCCTGAACCAGGGCTGAGAGACCAGGGGCGAGACCATGAAACCCCTCAGACCCACAGCTCACTGGGATCGGGATTTCTGGCTGTGGCGAGCTGTTCCTCTGCACTTCCCCTGCTGTCCTTGCAGACTACATATAGCTGAGAACACTGTCCTGGCCTCTCCCAGAGTGGCCTGTGGCTGGGCTGTGCCTGAGCCACCCGTCCTCAGCCAGGCTAAGCTGTCCACTTTCCCTGCAGTGATAGCGATGGAGCAAGAGACCCTCCCAGAAGGCATCAGAACCAGGGTGCACCTGAGGGGGTCCTGGGTGGAGGCTGGGGGTGCTGACAGTCCTGGAGCCCTGGGAAGGAACATCACATCTCCTTTCCCAGCCGGGTGTGTCCTTCCCTCCACCTCCTCCTCCTCTTCATCACCAGGCCACATTCCTCTCTACCTGACCCAGGTCACCGTGCCTGCTCTGTGCCTCCGCTCATCCCCTGTGTGTCTGTGCCTGGCCTGACGCCTTCTGGGGCAGCCTCTGCCTCTTCAGGAGCCAGGAACACACTGAGTAAGCAGCGAGAGTGCAGCCTGGGACTCCAGGGGGAGGCGAGGGGAGAGAGGAAGCCAAAGGGCAGGCGTGAAGCAGGCAGTGGGGAGCCCACATGCTGAGGGAGGATGGGCTGCTGGGAAAGTGAGGCCATGGATCCCAGCAGAGACCAAGAGAGAGGCAGAGAGAGGGAGAAGACACCAGGAGGGGCTTTGGTATTCAAGAATCTGGAACTATCCTTGAAGAGGTAGCAATTTTGGCATAGTCACAAAGGGGACAGCTAGGTTGAAAAGAGTTAACAAGTGAGTGAAGGGTGGCAGCCAGGGCTGGTAAGATGCCCCCTCCCACATAGCTCACAGAGTGGACAGTGCCCTGGCCATGTGTCAAGACCTTTAAACCCTTTGGCTCAAGATTTCATTTCTAGGCATGCAGATGTTTATAATTTATATTTATAATTGTGAGATTATGAAAACCGCCTAAATGTCCCACATATGATAGCAAAGATGAGATATTACTTAGTCATTACCATTATAGTTATTATGTTATCACCTAGGATTGCAACATCATGTTAAATAAACCTCAAGGTATAAAATACTGAATTGTTTTATCCTACATGTATGAGCCAAAATTTGTAAAATAAGGAATTAGGATAAATCTGCCTATGTCTCGACTTACCTACCATCTAGCTAGCTAGCTGAATTGAGAAAAAGACTAAAACAGCCTGCTACGTTAGTACTCAGTGGTTATATCCTCACTGCGGCCTATGGGGGATTTTTATTTTCTTCTTTATGTTTTTTTATGTTTTTCAGATTTGTGTAGTACTTGTGAGTCCTGCGTATAATCAAGGAAACAGAAAAACTTGCTTTTAAAATGGAATGAGCCCGTGGTGAGAAAGAAGCAAGGAATAGATTGTCTTTTAAGGAGTTTCATGGTAAAGGAGCAAGGAGAAAGAAAATCACGGTAACTCAAGGGTAGCAGGTGTCACTGGGGTCTATTTATTTTATCTTATTTTTTCCTAGAAATTGAGTCTCACTGTGTTGCCCAAACTGGTCTTGAAGTCCTGGGCTCAAGTGATCCTCCTGCCTCAGCCTCCGCAGTAGCTGGGACTATGTGTGCGTGCCATCACCCCCAGCTGGCCTTGGGTCTATTTTTGAAGACAGAGGACGATAGACCATCCTTGTACGTAGAGAAGAATATAATAGAAAGAGAGAATGAAACCAAAGACCCAAAAGGAGAAGGGCAAGGAATGAGAATGACCTTAGCCTCTAGGGGGCCACACAGTCAGATCAACAACACCAGAAGGACCACTGAGGTCATGGCCAGCTGTCCAAGCCAGCTCCCTTCTCCGATTCTGTTCTTTTAAAGCCCCTGATCTCTACTCACAGGGCTGAAAACCAGAGCCATGTTTGGCCTCCTCCTCTTGAAGCGTCTGGTTGATTCTTCATTTGGATATCTCCTGTGCCCATCTTTTTCTGCCTCTTCTCGCTCCTGCCTTTGCCTCAGATCCTAATCTTTGAAGGGATGAGGAAAGTCCCCACTTGCTGCTCTCTGCCTCCAGCCACCCCCAGCTCCCTACTCCTGTTGTACCTGTTCTCTTCAGCTCAGAGCTCCTCAGCTATGCCGTTCCCTGCTTTCAAAATCCCCTTCCTTCCTTCTCTTGGCAGATTGCGGATCATCCTCCAGACTCAGCTCCAGCACTCCCTCCTCAGGGAGCTTCTCTCACCCTCCCACTCGGGTCCAGCTGGTCCCGTAGGGTCCTGCCCTGACATTTGTCCCGGCACTGAGCAGGCTGTGCTGTGAGTGTTTACTGCTCTGTGTGAAGATGGGACCGTGCTCCCGTTGTCCTCTTATCCCTGGCATCTGACCCAGTGTCTGGCACTTGGTGAGTGTGTGGTGAGCATTTGATGAAGGGGGAAGTGGTGCTCACAGCTTTTCCCACTCAAGGAAATGACTGCTTGTCTTCTAAATATGCCAGGCAGTGTACAAAGCATAGTATCCCAAGGGCTTTGAATATGCTATTTCAATAAGGCTCAGCTCAACACAGGTTATTGTCACACTTTTGCAGATGAGAAAACAAGCTTAGAGAAGGAAATAGTTCACCTGAAGATGCCCAACCGAGCACCCACCCCTAACTCCAAAGTCCCTGTAGGCACGAACTGTATTGTTACACTCTATCTTCCTCTTCTGTGAAACTCCCTGGGGAGTCTGAAGGGGCCTAGGGATCTGGCAAGTTACTCCTTTGCATAGAAGTTTCCACCTTCTCCCAAATAGCTTTTTGTATCACCCATGCATCTTTCAGTATTTATCTTCACAACAGGCTGAGAGATCCTTGCAGACAGAAACTGTGTCTTGTTTCTACACGAACTACAGTTCTTGGCGAGTGGTTAGTATTTTGTAAATATTTACTGACTTGATTATCGATCAAATCATTTGTGATTTATTAAGTGAAATTCTGATGGTGAATTTTCTGGAGTCAGAGGAGGAAGCGTTTCTGAGCAGATGGCCTATTCCAGCACGCATCAAATTATACTAGATGGGTCGTTGTCTAAGCACGGGGCCCAACCCTGAGGCTCTAGATAGAACAAATTTAAATTCATGATGAATTCATTAAAAATTCCAGGACAAGAAATCTTTCAGGAGCGCTAATGACACCCCCATTTAAAACTAAATTAATTCTGTATGGTTTAAATGTTATTACAGTGAAGTGCAAACGGACATAATTGTGATGAGGCCCTGCTTCTGAACAGGGATCCATTAGCACAGTCAATCATCGTGGCTTAGCTATTCATTAAGGCAACTCAACATCTTCTGTGTTACGTCACTTTTCTCGGTTCATTTAGTCAACTCATATTCATGGGGCACCCTGCTCACGCAAGTCAGGGGATGGGGCATTTAGAAAAACAACAGGAATGGAAGGTCGCCCTCTGCTCTGTGGGTCCCCGATGCTCCTGACACCCGTAGCACGGACATCCCCGAGGCTTGTTAGACACACAGGAGCTGCGACCTTGCCCCACAGTTACTAAATCCGAACCTCCAGTTTCACAACATCCCCAGGGGATGTGTCCAGCCATCGAGATTTGAGAAGCCCTTGGAAATCGCTATCATTCACCTGGCAATGTAGGACAGTCAAAAGAGATTACTGTTTAATGTCATAGACGTCACTAAAGCTCCCCTACCCTGACTACCTCATTCCCTCCTGCAGCCTGCACCTCGCCACCCCACCACCCTCATAATCTCTTTGCCCGGCTCTATTTTTTTTTCCCCTTTGTCCATTTTGCTTGCTGATACATCCCAAGCATTACAGAGTGACCTTTCTCAGGGGCCCAGTGCTTCTGATGTTCCTCTAGCCGGCATGGTCGGAGGCTTTCTAAGTGCAGAGCAAATATTTCTTAAGAATCAGGTGAAGATAGGGCAGCTGCTTCTAGGGCCTACAGACCCTTCCTTCCCTGGTTTGCCAGCTTGTCTCCTTGTATCTGGGTCAGCAAAGAGCACCCTGGGGTCTGCAGGCCTCATGGTTAGTGTGGCTGTATCATTCAGACTGGGGACATCGTTGAGATTGCTGGAGTGGTGGGGGAGCCTGCTCATAATTCTGTAGCAGGTATAAACAGGGACTGTTCTACTCAACTATGTCCTAACATGGAACCCACTGAGCTCTGTTATAGACTACAACCCAATTCCAGGAGGAGGAATCTGCAACTTGCTCCCTCTTAGTTCTTCTGACACATACAGATTATAAGCATATTTGAGGGCCAGGCAGGGTGGCTCACACCCGTAATCCTAGCTCTCGGGAAGGCTGAGGCAGGTGGATTGCTTAAGCTGTAGAGTTGGAAACCAGCCTGAGCAAAAAGCAAGACCCTGTCTCTACCAAAAATAGAAAAACTGAGGCAAGGGGATTGCCTGAGCCCAAGAGTTGGAGGTTGCTGTGACCTATGATGCCACAGCACCCTACCCAGGGCAACAGCTTGAGACTTTGTCTCAAAAAAAAAAATGTAGTTGAGGCAAAATAGTTTCATTTCACCCCAAACATACTTTCTTGAAATAAAGTTCGATCATCTCTAGGTTGTAAACGAGCATTCTGATTCCTATGGTATACAATAATGCAATTTTTTTCCATTGGAAAGGAAGACGTGTAAACATGTTTATTTTTCCAAAATTGGTTTTTATGCAAAAGAGTTGCATATCCCAGTGCCAAGCAGAAAGAAACAGTAAGTGCAGGAATATGGGGGGGCAGTGGTGGGAGGCAGGATCCCACGGCCTTTCAGAGCTTGAGTTTGGCCACGTCCTCTCCCTTCTTCTGCCTCGTGCCTGAACACGGCCTGGCCTCTTTCTCAGAAACCAAAGACAGAGCAAAACAACAAAACAAACAACCACCTCCTCCAAACCGACTTTTTCCTCCTTTTTGTCACGTGTCCCAAGTATGCATACATAGAATTTTATTTTTTGATATTTTGATTTGATATTTTGATATTTTCCCATAACCATTTAACAGTAAGTTGTGAAAGGGATACCTTTATTGTGTGACCTTCAGGAAAGCCGAGACGGACATGAATCCAGTCACTGTGGCAGGGGTGTCCAACCTTTTTTCTTTTCTGCTACACATTGAAAGAATAAGAGTTGTCTTGGGCCACACATTAAATACACGAGCACTAAGGAAAGCTGACAACAAAAAAAGAGGTCTGGCCAGGTGTGGTGGCTCACGCCCGTTGTCCCAGCGCTGTGGGAGGCCGAGGCGGGTGGATCGCCTGAGCTCAGCCGAGTTGGAGACTGGCAGAAGACCAGCATGAGGCAGAGTGAGCCAGAGTGAGACCCCGTCTCTACAAAAAAAAAAAAAAGCCAGAGGTGGTGGTGAGTAATCCCAGCTACATGGGGGGCAAGAGGGCAAGAGAATCGCTAAAGGAGGAAGAAAGAAAAAAACAAGAAAACCTCAAACTAAGATAAAGTGAAAGGCAGCAGAAATTGAAAGCAAAAAAAAAGAGGTCTGTGTATACTTTTTGTGCTATCTGACACCACAGATGAACAAAGTCGTCTGCAAATAATCTGCATGTGGCCTATAGGCCGCAGGTTGGACACTCCAGATTTTTTTCTGGATTAATAGGAGGGTACTTATGATTAGGTTACATTGCTTGTGTGTGTGTAAGGTAAAGTCCGAGTTGTAGTTGAGGCCTTCGCCCAGGAATTGTGCCACATTCCCCTGCATTGTACCCGTTAGGTGGGAGGATACTAAACCTCATCCCACCTTTCCCCCTCTCCCCTTCTCCAATTAATTTTTCTCGTGTGGGCCCGTAGTTCCTAATCTACTAGGTTCAAATTAGTATTGAGTACATGAGATGCTTGTTTTTCCATTCTTAAGATACTTTACTAAGGAGAATCTTCTTCAACTTTATCCAGGTGACTACAAAAGATGTAAAGTCTCCATCTTTTTATGGCTGAATAGTATTCCATGGTGTACATAAACCCACAGCTTATTAACCCATTCCTGGGCTGATGGACACTTGGGTTGTTTCCGCATCTTGGTGATTGTGAATTGAGCTGCCTTATGTCCTTATGATAAAATGACGTTTTTCTTCCAGGTATGTCAGGGCCCGGGACTGGCCAGGTCTCGGGCCCGGCTTAGGTAGGTTCTGGACGTGTACTGCTAGGCTACTTAGCTCAGGTACAATTTCTCTTAGGTGCCTGAGGGCTATCTACTTCAGCTGGAAAGAGAGAGAGAGTATCTTAGAGAGAGTAAAGCAGTCTCCTTAGAACAGATAGATCTTAGTCTTTAGCAGAGCTTGGTAATCTTCAGCAGAGAGACGCCTGCTGGCGTTCTGCAGACAGGAGAGGAGACAGAGTCAGAGTAAGCGAGTCCGTGATAGGATGTGCATGCTTTCTGACTGCCTTCTCCTCCAGCCTAATATAAGGCTGAGCTCCTGCCTCTCACCACCACAGGAGTAGAAACTGCCAATTCACCAATGCTCTCACCTTGCGAGCTCTCTCATGCTTGTTAGAACCAAATCCCTCTCCATGCCCTTTCCACCAAGGTGTTCCATTATTGAGCTACACAGGTGTTTCTTATAACTCCTGCTAGCCATAGGCTATATGGACTGCTATATGGGTAGATGCCCAGGATTGTGCAATCAAATAGATGGTAAACTTTTAGCTCTTTCAGGATTCTCCATTCATCTTTCCAAAAAGGGTGCATTAGTTTGCAATCCCACCAACAATGTGTAAGAGTTCACTTCTCTCCATACCCAGGCCTATAAACACTTACAGCTTTGGGACTTTGTGATGTGGGCTATTCTCACTGGGGTTAGAATCTTAAGTGGTTTAGATTTGCATTTCTCTGATGATTAGGGACAGTGAGCATTTTTCTATGTGTTTTTTGGCCATTTGTCTGTCTTCTTAGGAGAGGGTTCTGTTCATGTCTCTTGACTAGTAAAAAATGGGATTATTTGTCTTTTCTGGCTGATTAATTTGGATTCTCTATAGATTATCAGCCCTTGATCAGATTCATAACATGTGAATCTCCCCTTCAGAACGTTGTCCATTGGCTTTGCTTATTGTGTCCTTAGCTGTTCAAAAGCTTTTTAGCTTGATCAAGTCCCATTTGTTTATTTTTGCTGCTGCCGCAATTGCCAATGGGGTCTTCTTCATAAAATCTTTCCCCAGGCTGACATCCTTTAAGAGTTTTCCGGGCGGCACCTGTGGCTCAAAGGAGTAAGATGCTTGCCCCATATGCTGGAGGTGGTGGGTTCAAACCCAGCCCCAGCCAAAACCTGTGAAAAACAAAACAAACCAATAAATAAATAAAAATAAATCAAATAAAATTTTTAGAAAAGAGTTTTCCCCACACTTTCTTCCAGAGTTTTTATCATTTCATGTCTTCGATTTAAATCTTTTATCCAGTGTGAGTTAACTTTTGTAAGTCGTGAACAAACTCAGTTCCCCAATTATCATAAGGCTTTGTGTTGGTCACCTATGCTGTCCTCTCAACTAGTTAGTTCTAAGCTCATTGGAAGGGGTCATGGCACATATTTTTATCTAAGTCTGGACTCATTTAGTTGCAAGAAACAGAATCCAATTCTGGATGGCCATGGGACACACAGGGACTGCGGGGCCCACCCTTCCATAGGTGCCAAGGGATGGATAATTCCCAGATAGGAGCCTGGACTGGGCAGGCAGGTATCTCTAGATAGTGACCTATGTGCTCACTCCTCACTCCTGGACAGCTACCTTTGGGGAAGTGCCTATAAACATGTATTAATTGCTGCTTGACAACTAATAATTTTCAGGGATAATATTTTAATTTGCTCAGGAGACTCAGTGGCAGTACTGAGTCTCTTGACATGCTTTTAGAATCAATGCCTACAAGTAATCGATTCTCCTTTTCCTCTGAATGCCAACCTCTATTTTCTCTATTATTATTTTATTTTTATTTTCTCTATTTCCACATTCTCTCATTTTGCATTTTTCTATACCTTCTTCAATCTTTTGTGTCCATAAACATGATCTTAGCAGTTCTCACTCCCCTTGCATAGTAGCTCACATAATATTAATTTACTAAAACTTGAATGTGCCATTTTATAGTCATAAGAACATATGAAAATGCCCTACTCTATTCCCTAAATTAGCATACTTTTTGCTTATGTGTTTTGCCTTGCACAGCTGTTCACCAGTTGAAGAGGCCATCACAATGCTCAGAAAATAATCAAAGAAGCTACTTAAAAATAACATGTCCTTTTTAAAAAATAATAACAAATAAACCACAATGCCCATGCTGAACTTGGAATGATGATGAGCTCAGTCAGTCACCCAACTGCGACTTCCCTGGAGAACCCACCCACTTGGGATATTTGCATTTTATACAAACCATTTTATGATGCTATAAATTTTACATTTTTACAGTTACAGGTCTTAATCATCATGAAAACCACTTCTGCACATATCTTTGCTAAACGGAATTAAAATTTCCACATGATCTGAAAACGCTAAGTCGTTAATAGCTTCTCCTGGGCTTTGCGGCTTGCTCCGACCTCTGATGACTTCATCATTGCCTAAGCATATAAAAATCACAATTTAGGCTGATGAGGCTAATTTAAGTCTGCAGGCAGTTTTCAGTTCATTTTTGCTGCTTTTTGATATTGTTCAAGATACAAAAAGTTATTTTAAGAGCCATCTGATTACAAAACAACAGATATCAGCTAATAAACCCAGCAATACTATAAAACACTGTATCTATTCCCAAACGTGAAAGCACTCATTTGCGACAGTCAATCACAATGCATAATCCATATTCTTAAGTTTTGTTTTATAGTTGGCTCTTCAACAAGTCTGCTTGCTCGTTTAGAATCTCTTTCTTAGAGACTGTTTTAACCGAATTCATTTGAAGTTCTGAACTTGTTCTTTTTATATTTGCTTTCTTTTTAGGTGACAAAGCTTTTTGAAGCAGACTCATGCACACTTCTTGGATGTAGATAAGCATTTGATTTAAAAATTATCTTTGAGCTGTTTAATAACTGTACTTAGGAACATCATATGCTATTCTATAGGGATTCTTCTGAGTTTTCTTTATCAATTCTGCATGTTTGGGGTAAAGAATATAAAAATTGAGGATGGGTTCATAAGGCAATAAATGTAATAAGCTGTTCTTGATTCATCCTTAAAATGAAAGCTTCTGCTTCCTTGAAAACATCTTTTGTAAGAAGTAATGGCGTTGATTATTTCTATGGCTGTTAAACCTGCTGGAGTTGATCAGCAAATACTCAGTGAATACTAAGTGGGAAGTAAAGTGGCCAAATGTCTCAGAGGTGGTGCCTTTGTCCTCTAGATCTTGAGGACCTAGGATGGGGGAAGAGGCTTAGAGATCCTTTTCTCATACTGAGTGTGCGTGTGTTTCTTGGCATCTTGGAGAGATAGGAAGCAGACTGTTAACTAAATTTCAATGACAATAAATGGTCATTGAAAAACTCAGACACATTTGTAAAGGGTCTCCTGAATCCTGCTTGTGTGTCCTGCAAAGTCATTTTGTCCTTATGGTTTGGGGCCATTAGAGATGCTGAGTTTGTCTTTTGAATTTATGTAAGAATTTCCTCTGGCTGATCTTCAGCCGCAGAACACTGCCCCTGCTTTATCCTTCTTAAATGCAAATGGGATTCTATTATGCTCTCTTTAAAATTTTTCAAAAAATTATTCTTTCCTGTGGCTTTCAGGGAAGAAATACAAATGAGTTGGCCTGGCCTCCAACACTAATCAGCTGGCCCCTGGCCACTAGCTGGCCCTGCAGCAAGCACTCCTCATTTGCCATTCCACTCCAGCCACGTGCTACTGTGGTGCCCGAACCTCCCCCAAGTGGCCCCAACAGACAGTCGAGACTCCCTCCGATGTAAAAAGCAAGAGGTGAGCTTTATTCAAGCCCAAGCCTGGACTCTCCTGGCATGCAAGCCAAGGAAGAGCCCCGAACCTGGGGTGTGCAAAGTTTTTATGGGGTACAGAAGGCAAAAAGGGTAGGGTCAGGGTATGGGTACACTCCTGATTGGTGGTTGATGATTTCATTAGTAAAGGAGGATTTGGATTGGTACAGGTGAGGGGTGGGGGATTTCTTAACTGGAGGCCTGAGGTGGTGCAGCCTGATTGGGTAGTTGAAGGAGAATACCTGAATTTCAAGGAAGTAGAAACCTATTGCCTATTATGGGAGCTGTTCAAGGAAACTGATACTTATTGCCTCTTATGGCAGCTGTCTGCCTAAGGTGACTAAATCAACGGCTCAGTGGCTGTGTAACCAGGGTGGGGGAAGCAGCAGGGAGTGGCCCTGCAGTTTAACAGAGCTTATGCAGTAAACGACAAAATGGCGCTGGTCTGGCCCTTACACTACTTCATGGAGCCCATGCACAGAGCCAGTTTTCCTTTCATGTGTACCTATCTCTCTAAAGGACTCTCCCTTCATTTCCCTGGTAACCCCTTAGCAAACTCCTATTCACCCTTCAAGACCTAGTTCAAGCATTGTCCCTTATCACCAACGCTCTCCCAACAACTAAAGGTATAGTTTTCTCCTTGCTGACAGAGCTTAGTGTTCATACCTCTTTCCCAGAACGTATCATGTAACATAACAAATTTTCTCTAACAGGCTAGCAGTTCTCTCTTTAATTACCTAACAGAGTCACTTGAAGAGATTTTTTCAAAACACTCATTCTTAGGCAGCACTCTTCAGAATTCTAACATAGTAGGTCTAGCTGCAGGGGTCCTCAAACTTTTTAAACAGGGGATCAGTTCACTGTCCCTCAGACCATTGGAGGGCCAGACTGTGGTTCCCAGGACGAGTTGGCTGCTAAGCAGGACAGGCAGCGGTGGCAAAAACACCCAGTGGGCAGGATAACTGTCCTAGGTGGGCCACATGGTCCACAGGCTGTAGTTTGAGGACGCCTGGCAGGGAAAGTCCTAAACATCTTATTATTTTTTTCAGTGCTCTGGGAGAATCACCACACTGAAACCGTGAGCTCTGGGCAGACCAAGATTGGACCGTGGTCATTTTTGATCTCCATTCTGCAGCAGAATGATATTCAGTAGATGCCCAGTCATTGTGGAGAGAAGAGGAAATGAGAGCAGGCACCTGCAAGCTGGGAGCTCTGGGCTTATTGGAGGAGTCTTACTATTACTCTCTGGGGCAAAAAACAAACAAACAAAAAAACACCCTGCAAATTAATCCAGGGATTTTTGTGAAATGAAGCATCTAGGTTTAGCTCTAAGGACCAGATGTATCTCCCAAGAAGATATGTACTAGAAGATAGATACACTGGGAAGGTATACTGGTATCTGGTATCTGGTGAGTGTGAGGGCACAAACTGTGGCAATTACTCCTGGTCCCCCTGTTACTGTACAAGCGCTGATCAGAGCCACCCCTGGAAACCACAGCAGTCAGCCTCCTCAGTTTGGCCTGCAGCACCTCTCATTTCCTCTGGTACCTTGACACTCCACTTAGAAGATTTTCACTTCTGTAAGTCACAAGCCATTCCCAAACCTAGCCAAGTACTGCCATACTGCCATTTCTTTTTTTTGTTGTTGTTGTTTTTGGCCCTGGCCAGGTTTGAACCCATCAAACACCCATTGAACACCTCCGGTGTATGGGCCCAGCGCCTACTCCTTGAGTACCACCCATTAGATACTGCCGTTTCAACACCACCTTCTAGCAGTCAGTTGATTGCCATACCACTCTGCAGAATACAGGGGTCCAGCTCACAGTACCACTGGACAGCTCACCCTAAGCCAGAGCCATGGCCAGGCTGATTTGCTCTGAATTCAGAGGTCTGCTCAGGGCTGACGTCTTCTAGAATAGGATTGGACAAATAAGAGAAGAGGAAAAGAAATCTTTCCCATCTCTGGAAATGCTTTCCAGCCACAGGAATGGTGCAGGCATTTTCCTCTGTACTAAATCCCAAAATTGGGGCTAAACACCGTACAAAATCAGCCCTACCAGGGCTGCCAGACTGGTGCAAAAATAAACCTTTCCTAACTACTGGGATAACTCATACTCTGATTTTTGTGATCGTTGGAAAACAGACCTCAAAGGTGTTAGTAGCCAAGATTCCCAGTATAATGAGTGTGGTCAGAGCCGTCAGGAATCACTGATAACTGGGGGTAGGGGGGTGGAGTGGGGTTGAGAGGGCCAGACCAGCACTATTTTGTTGTTTACTGCATAAGTTCTATTCCTAGCTCCTAGCCCGCAGGGCTGCACCCTGCAGCTTCCCCCACCTCTGCTTGCACAATTGTAAGCTGTTGGTTGAGTCACCATCATCATTTTGCTGTTTACTGCACAAACCCTGTTCCTAGCCCCTCCACTCCCCTCCACCCCTTAACCTGTACCCACGGGGCCACTCCCTGCTACTCCCCCATCCCTGGTTGTACAACTGGCAACTGTTAATTGAGCCACCTTAGTGCAGCAATAACTGGGCCATTAGAGCAACATCACCATTTTAGGCACTAAGTTTCAGTTTCCCGAAAATTCCCCCTCAACTATCCAATCAGGCTGTGCCACCTCAGGCCCCCCCGGTTAGAAAATCCCCCATTCCTCAACCTGTACCAATTCAAATCCTCCCTTACTAATGAAGTCATCAACCACCAATCAAAAGTGTACCTGTACCCGACCTTACCCTTCTTGCTTTCTGTACCCCTTAAAAACCCTCCATACCCCAGGTTCGGGGCTCTTCCTCGGCTTGCATGCCAGGAGAGTTCAGGCCCGGGCTTGAATAAAACTCACCTCTTGCTTTTTACATCAGAGTGAGTCTCGAACTGTCTGTTGGGGCCACTTGGGGGAATTTCGGGCACAACAGGGGTGGTATTTATTTAAATCTATGCTCTGGTTATGGAAGGAAAACTCTTTGTGCAGGGCCCTGCATTTCAAGCACAGACCATGATATAAGGAAGAATTATGATTGCAGCAAGCATAGCGCAACTCCACTTTGGGGCTCTGCCAGAGTCCCCATAAAACCCTCCTTTTTCTGGAGTCTACACCATGCGCACTTTGTAATCAATTTAAGAGGCTTTTACGAGATGTCAGAGCATGTTACTTAAAGCATGCCCATTTATTTTTCCTTACTTTATGTTTTTATTACATAGAATTTGAATTAAATCCATTTGGCAATGTTTTACAGTGGAGGGGGTGGGGTCTGTTAGGAAGAGGAAAGGAATTTGTAGAGCAGGGGAAAGCAGCTTACACCCCGGCAGGGGGTCAGAGACAGGCCTTTTCTCTGGGGTGGGGCACCACACCTGCCCCCTCTCAATTTGGGAAGTTCCTTATGCTTCCCTAGGCTTCCTCCCCTACCACAAGTTTTGGGTAATTTTCTAAGGGCTACCTCTGCTTCCCAATTTTCTGTTCAAAAACCTTCAGTGATAAAATGGACTGTCAGAACAAAGCCCAGTTCGACATTGTGATATTTTTTATCACCTGAAATCTGGATCTGCCCTGGATCTGCCTCTACCACTTGACTTAGCTCCTTTCTGTTCCTCGCTTTTTATTCGTGTTTTAAATCCATGCCTCTGGCTCTTCAGGCTTCATTTCCTACCCCTCGGTCAAGGCCTAGACAAAATCATGTCAGCCTCATCATTTCCCTTAGTCCTTCCAGAAGCAAGTAATTTGCTCTTCCTCTGAATGCTTATGACATTTTATCTGTATTTCTTATGATATTACCACTTTTTATCTTGATTTCTACAATGTGTGTCTTTTCTTCCCCCAAAATGATAAGTCTGAAGCAGCCATTGCCTGAATATTTTACTTTGAATCACATTCACTGCCTAGACCAATACTTCTGACATCAGAGGGGCTCAGATGGACCTGGTGAATGAACTGTCCATATGCTGGCCTCATAAACAAGTGTGGAATCAGGAAACAGAGCTAACATGCTTGTTTTAGACTCTCAGAAGGTAGAGGCTGTTCCCACAGTCACATCTGCTCCCACAGCCCACCCGAGAGCGGCCTGGTAATCACGCAGATCCACTTTCCAGTGGGTCAGCTACCCCATGCTCAGAACCACAGCCAGCGGGACCTGCTCTGACATCAGGGATCCACACTCAGACGGAATCTCGTGGAAGAGATTCAGGCAGAGAGGAGGAGACGCCAAAGTGGTATCAGAAATCATTCCCTTCTCTGAAGGGTTTTCAGCAGGAGTTTACCAGCCACCAGACAGTGCTATCATGTCTCTCTGTATTGATCACCAGGGCTGGCCTCGTTTGGCTGCAGTAACAAGGAGCTCACTCAGCCAATACCGCTAAGGCAGGCCATCCCGACCAGCTCCGCTAAGGCAGGCCATCCCGACCAGCTCCGCTAAGGCAGGCCATCCCGACCAGCTCCGCTAAGGCAGGCCATCCCGACCAGCACCGTTAAGGCAGGCCATCCCGACCAGCACCGTTAAGGCAGGCCATCCCGACCAGCTCCGCTAAGGCAGGCCATCCCGACCAGCACCGTTAAGGCAGGCCATCCCGACCAGCTCTGCTAAGGCAGGCCATGCCGAGGATGCATCTGGTGCTGAGATCAGGCCAAGCCCCCTGGAGACTCACCCGGAGTCTGGATCTGGGGCCTGATGAAGAAAAATGTTGACAGTCTAGTCAAGGGACCTAAAATGGAGCCGCGAGGCCATTCCACCTCAAGTCTCAGGCACAGCTTTAACGGATCCTGCCCATCCTGTAGGTCGCAGCCTCCTGGCACCAGAACGTCTGCTGCCTGTTACCTCCTACTATTCTTGGCTGGGCTGTAAGGTCCTGACCATGGGCCTCCTTTCAGACTGTTACAGCCAATCCCCTGACTCCAAATCCCCCAACTCTCATTGGTTAGATATGATCACACCAATTATAATAGTTGAAAAACAGCTTTTGTAATCACTCCCTCTTCTGATTTGTCATCTTTTCTTTAAAAGCCTCCCCTTTTCTTTTGTTCTCTAGAGTACTTCCCAAGGCAAGCTGGAAATGTTTCAGGATTATAGTCACTCAAATTTAGCTCAAATAACTTCTTTGTTGTTTAAGCCAGGCCTCAGTTTCTTCTCAGGTCCACAGGACTTCATTCTGGGGCCCCACCTCAGCTGGACGCAGGTACCCACTTCACATCTGGTTCTTCCTGCCAAGCCATCAGCGAGCTTCTCCACCTAGGCCAGGGCTCCTCAGCCCTGACTCCACTGTGGGACCTTTTGGCTACAGTTCTTGCAACCAGCAGGTAAACACACTTTGTCTTTCTTAGTTTGAGTTTCTGAGCAAAGGAATTTGATGGGTCCAGCCCATCTCTGTAAGCCAGGTGAGTATGATCCTCTGGTGGGTGCCTCCCTTTGATTCAGTCCTGAGAGGCCAGGAAGCAGGGCAAATGTGTATGTGTAGGTGTGTCCAGGGAAGCTGATCATCAGACAGTCAGACAGGCACCATAGCAGACATACTCAGTTGTATCAACGCCCACCCTCCACTGTGACCTTGTGGTTAGGACCCAGTAAGGAAGAAAGGCACGCCTCTCTCCAGTCACAGCTGCAAAAAAAGTGGTGATCAGAAGACTTGACAGCCAGTTTCCCTAGATGTCAAGACTCTGATGCACCACACAATTGAGCTGGGGTGAAAATGATAACAGCAAGTAAGGCTAAATGTGTTCATGCTATGTTCTGAATGTTGGTGTGCCCCCCAAATTCATGTGTTGAAATCTAATCCCCAATATGCTGCTCTTAAGAGGTGGGGTTGGGAGGCTGAGGTGGGTAGATCGCTTGAGCTCAAGAGTTCAGGTTCAGCCTGAGCAAGAGCGAGATCCTTTCTCTAAAAACTAGCTGAGCGTTGTGATGGGTGCCTATAGTTCCAGCTACTCAGAAGGCTGAGGTAAGGGGATCGCTTGAGCCCAAGAATTTGATGTTGCTGTGAGCTGTGATGCTACAATACTTTACCCAGGGTGACAAAGTGATACTTAGTCTCAAAAAAAAAGAGTTAGGGCCTGTGGGGGGCAGGTGAGGAGGTCTTGAGGGTGCAGCCTTCATGAATGAAACCAGGGCCCTCATAAAAAGAGTCTTGAGGAACGGGAGCTATCTGTGAGCAACAGGCCTTTAACTGCTGTGGAATCTGCCAGCGCCCTGATCTTGGACTCTCCAGCCTCCAGAGCTGAGAGAAGTCAATTTCTGTTGTTTATAAAATCACCTGTCTAAGGTAGTTTGCTACAACAGTCTGAAAGGACTAAGACAGTTGGGAACCAAAACCCAAAATCATACAGGGGAGGCAGGAGGAAAGTATTTTAAACACTAGTTAGCAGCTATGGCCAGAAAATCATCTTCTGAAACAAGTGGTAACCTCCATACCTTATTGGAACCTCTTATCAAGTTCATTCAGTTCTCATACATATTTTAGACTCATATTTTTATCCTGCGTCCTCATGTATAAGACATTTGAATTTTGACCTTGCATACTTAAAAAAAAAAACCCTCATAAACATTGTTTGATTCAAACTTGACACATTACAATTTCGTTTCTGACAATCTTTGCAAGTTTTGCCTCTAGAAGTGGCTAAAGCACATTCAATTCTCACCTAACGAGCTCTCTGTTCTCAGCTGCTGGGGCTCCTTTATATTAACAGATGGAAAGCCGTGATTAGCTGTTCAATCTGGTGACCACAAGCACTAGTTATTTCTTGTAGCAGATTCGAGCAATCGCCCTCCTGTATCTCTGAGAGAAGAGTCTGCTAAGATCTGATTACAGGGTGTTAATGATCGTGGGTGGCCCTGTGCCCTCCCCCTCCCTCCCTCCTTGTCTCCCCTTCCTCCCATTGCCTCTTTCTTCCCTCTTTCTCCCTTCAAAAATGCTTTGGTTGAGAGGACAAAGCTAATAATGATCATAAGAGCCAACAGCTATTGAATACTTAATAGATGCCAGGCGCCCTCATAAGCACGTTCCATAATTACCTCATTTAATCCTCATGACAGCCCTACCAGGCAGCACTATCATAACTTTGTTATGAGAGGGGACTCTGAAGCAGAGAGTAGTTAGGTAACTCGTCCAAGATTACAGCCCTGATAGGACGAGGGGACCGTGGCAGGCCACCCGGAACTCCCCAGTCTCTCCACAGATGCCTCGTTGTACCTTTCACGTTCACCTCCCAATCCGGGTAATGTAGTGGGAGGAGAGGGGCAGGAAGGCCTGGCTGGACTTGATGAAGTTTCCTAAGCATGTGACACGAAGTAGGTTACCGAATCTTTCTGTGCCTCAGTTTCCTAGTATGCAAAAGGAGAATAATAATAGCATTGATCTCAAAAAGGTGTTGAGAAGATTAACTCATGCCTGGAACAGAAGAAATGGAAACATTTCGGTTAATGGAACCATTCCTATCTTGTTATCATTCTCCCTTCTAGCTGTCTGTGGCCCATCTCACAAGAACGTTGCTTGCTTTCCCGGCTATAGGACTAAGCGGCAATCTGTGCTACTGTCTTGATTATTAGGCTTCCTGAATTTTCCCTTCCAAAGAGTTGTCAAGTCTTTGACAAGAGGGAGGCTTTCCAGGGATGGATTTTCTGGATCCACAACAAGGTGCCAAATGTTTTTAGACTGTAGCATGAAGTATTACTTTACTTAATTGACACAACAATTTCTTAGATTTTACAAATGGGAAAACTGGGGCACTTGACCACTATCAAAATTGGGTGCATGGGCTCGGCACCTGTGGCTCAAGTGGCTAAGGAACCAGCCACATACACCTAAGATGGTGGGTTCGAATCCAGCCTGGGCCCGCCAAACAACAATGATGGCTGCAGCCAAAAAATAGCCAGGCATTGTGGCGGGCACCTGTGGTCCCAGCTACTTGGTAGGTGGACGCTGGAGCCTTGCTTGAGCCCAGGAATTGGAGGTTGCTGTGAGCCACAGCACTCTACCCAGGGGGATAGCTTGAGGCTCTGTCTCAAAAAAAAAAAAAAA
>NW_003852438.1:3929606-3932999 GCF_000181295.1 Otolemur garnettii | reverse complement strand
AAAAAAAAAAAAAAAAAATTGGGTGCCTGACAAAGCCAACATTCACACCTGGGCACTGATTGAGTAGCTACAGCATCTGTTAGCACACCGAGTCGCAATGAAGAGACCAAGGAGCCCTGGGAACCCGTCCTACAGGGACTCGCGTTTAGTCAGTGAGTCCACCTGTCTTTGTGGGCTTTCTTTCCACTGCTCAGCCCTGTACCTCTTTCTCTTCAGCCCTGGCAGCCCTGTGGCCAGCATCAGGAGCAACAGTTCACTATGTACAAGATACCTTTAGGCTGAACCTAAAATGGGTGAGGAGGCAGCTTGGGGCTGAACTTAACAGCTACTTCTTTTGTCAATTGATTTTCAATTTCATGGTCTTTTCTATGTACTGTATTGGGGAAAATTCCACATTCTGCTCATCTGCCTTGTGGGTGGACGTCTTCCGCTCTCTACTATGTCCTCTTATTATTTTCACTTTTTGTGCTTAAATTATTTTTTCACTTTATCATTTCCTGGGGTTTGTAGAAAGTCTCCCAGGCTTCATTATCACCCTTCCTCGGGCAGCATTAACGTTTCTACCTGAGCTGGAGCCCTCAACTGACATCTGCTGGGGGGGGCTACACATCTCCTCTCAGCCAAGATTTATCTTGTTTTAACTCTGTGGACACTGGGAGCACAAAAGTAAGGAGGCTCCGTGTTTGAAGTCTGGTCACAGTCCTGTGCTCTGCACTCACTGCCTTGTGGTTATACAGATAAGTACTTTTTAAACAAAAACGTGAACAGTTATTTCTATCCCTCCCCAAAGAATTAAACTTTCTCAAATTTATATAGTGTTTATTTTTCCAGTAGAAAAGTTCCTAGTGGTCTTTGCTGTGGGCATTGCAAGCTGGAATAATTCCATGTCATACATCCTCTTACCTGAGTTAGGAGACCCTCAGCCAATCAAACTTGGGAGTTTCACTTGCCCCTGCCCCACCTTACTCCTGCCTGGAAAGCACAGTCACCCAGTGTGTGGGGAGTGTGACAATGGGTGTGCTTTGCACTTTTCCTGTATGGGGGCAGGAAAGCAGAGGCCTCCTGTCCTGGACTCTCTGGCTAATGCACAATTCAGCAGACAGTAAGCACCTATCTTAGGTACCAGGCTCTGCACCAGTTATCAGGATAAACATGAAATAGAGACCCTAGCAGGGTAAATAAATCACACTCCTGTCTCCATCCTCAAAGTTCAACACCAAAGGAGAGATATTTTCGGGACTCTGACAAATGGCGATTAGAATATCAGCTTTATGGCCAGGCACGGTGGGTCACTCCTGTAATCCTAGCACTCTGGGAAGCCAAGTTGGTGGATTGCTTGAGCTCAGGAGTTCAAGACCAGCAAAAGTGAGACCCCATCTCTACTAAATACAGACCAAATAAAACCTAGCTGGGTGTTGTGGTGCACACAAGTCCAACTGCTTGGGAGGCTGAGGCAAGAGGATGGCTTGAGCCCAGGAGTTTGAGGTTGCTATGAGCTGTGACACCATAGCACTCTACCCAGGGCACAGAGAGAGACTCTGTCTCAAGAATAATAATAATAATAATAATCAGCTTTATTATTAGTAAAAGCTTGATGGAAGATGCGCTTAGATGTTCCACTGCCTGTTACTTTACAAACTTGCACGACAATTAGCAATTAATGCAGAGCCGACCACTACAGCCTCCCTAAGAGGGCAGAGTACTCACAGAGAGCTTGCTGTAAGGCTGGGAGCTGAGAGGTACACACTTCTGGGCAGCCAGGGCTGGAAGACAGACCCAGGGCAGAGCCCAGCATGCCAGGAGCTCAGTGACTCCTTTGGCCCAGTTACTCTTCTACAGAGAAGGGTGGGGGTGTGGGGGGGGGGGTGTGCAGAAGAATGCTATTCTGACCTGAAAACATGGCTCCAGGGAAATAGAGATGGCCCCTAATAAACATGCTCCTTCTCTCATGGAGGGAATAGCCCAGCTGGAAAAAAGGAAAAGATGTAAGACAGCATGGTAGCTGCTTTACAGAGCAGGTGGCCCCTGGGCTAAGGCCAGTCCATGAGTGGGCCCCAGCTGCTAAACAAACTGCAGAAGGCCTAGAATGCACCAAGGCTCAGGGCCAGAGGCCTGAGATAAAGAGGGCTAGCATGATAGGACAGTGGGCACGCAGGAAGGGAAGGGGCTGAGCTGGCATTTGTCATTCTGACTCTCTGAAAACCCCCTTCCTCCACCACATCTCCTTTGTGGTCAAGGAATCGGAATTGAGCATGGGACCCAAGAGGTAGATGAGCCACCACGTGGGCACCTGGAACATGTGTGTGCCAAGCAGAGATTTGTCCCTTGAGTCCCATGATCCTGCTTTGGCCCCTGCAGCAGGCCACTTTTCCTTTACGCCTGTTTCCTTTAGCAGAGGAGACCCTAGTTTGAGTCACCTTCTCACTTCCCTGAACCTCAGTGTGAGCATTCCGAAGTGATGTTTGCACAAAGCCCAGTGTTCTTGGAAGCACAGCTCTCTGTAAATACAGACTTTTATTAGTAGAAGACTTTGAATTTTAAAAATGTCAGTTCTGGCCTTTTCATCATGACAGAGTGTAACTCAAGTCTGCATACAATTTGCTCCTTCCTACCCTGCAGGCCTCAGCTTTATGCAGAGGGCAGGACCTCGGGGATCAGTCAAGGCCACAGACACCCTGGGGAGCCAGGCAGGTCCCATGAGAAATGGAGCCAGTCCGCTGGAGCCCTGCTGCCCAACTCCTGGGGAAGGTTCAGGAATATTGGTCCAGTATGGCTTGTCAAGAGAAGCTTGTATTTTATGTAAAATACATAAATACATTGGTCCAGTATGGCTTGTAAAGAGAAGGCTGTATTTTATGTAGAATCTGTATTTTATGTAAAAATCTCCTAAATTTTAAATATTAAGCTCAAATTTTAAAATACTAAAAAACCCCAAAAAAACAACTCCCCCCCCAAAAGAAACCCCACCTCACTGTGAAGGTCACACGTGATACCTCTGTGGGCTGAATTGCCCTCCCCCACATGCCCCAGGTAAATGGCTTCTGATCCACTGCAACTTGGCCCTAATGCCGAATTTCCATACTTGAGTCCTATTGCAGGAAGGAAGTTGAGGTCTCAAGGAGACCAGCCTTTCTCCCCAGGGAACAAATGTCTGTTCTGTGCATGACGTTTCAAACTACTGGTCCTTAACACTTTCAGATTGACACTAATTATTTTTTTTTAATGTTTTCAGTGGGAAGCCTTGTCCTAATTAAGTTTTATGTCCAATAGTGTTGATTCTTAGGCAGAGAGGGACGTTTGGGGTGAGGGGTGGCACCTATGGCTCAAGGAGTAGGATGCTGGGCCCCATATACCAGGGGGTGGCGGGTTCAAGCCCCACCCTAGCCAAGACTG
>NW_003852438.1:3846172-3929261 GCF_000181295.1 Otolemur garnettii | reverse complement strand
GCGCCAAGCCTTGAGCCACAGGCACCGAGCCCAAAGATGTTTCAAGAGAAGCAATGAGCACCTGCTCTTTCACAGAGCAAAACCTCAGAAATAGGGTTCCCTCAGCCCTCAGTGCCTTCCACCCCAACTGTGTAATCCCAAGGAGCATGAGAAGCAGATGGGCAACTTTTGGAGAGAGAAAAGTAAGACCAGAATCAACCAGCACTTTAGGAAAGTCCTAAATTCTCCACAGGTTGCTGATCTCCCCAGGAAACAATCTGCCGCACACCCAGCCGACCTTTCTTCCTGCTGAGCTCGAATTACCTTTCAGAACAGAGTTTGGGGCAGGGAGTCCTTGGCATTCACCATCAACCCTGCAGGAGTAGACTCTGATTCCTTCTCTTGGACGGAGATCATTTTCCTTCCTCCCCCTGGGTTTGTGCAGAGTGTGAAGTCACTCTCTTGTGGCACTTATTATTCTACCTCATTTTTCAGTTACCTGTGGACAGGTGTCTCTTCCCCATTAGAATGTAAGCTGGCAGCAGGGGGGCGTTGAGGGCAGGCAGCCCTCACTGTTCCTCCATCACTTTGCCTGGTAGCTGCTAAACATAACAAGACAAAATGAAAAACTTCCATTAAGGGCTGAGGCCATAAAGCACTAACACCGTAGTGTCTCAGTTCTCTATGATTCCCATTCCAGCTTTTCTCCTTGAATAGTTTCCATGGACTTTTTGGCTTTGAAGTCTCAATAGAATCATAATTATTGCCTCCATCACTAGATCGGTGTCTGTCTTCCCCATTACGTTAGAAATTCTTTGGGTGCCCGTTCAATTTCAGACGTAAAACATTGGGAATAATGGACTGTGAGAAATAAAAACTGGGTCTTTTAAAAACAAATTTTTATATTTGTTTTTATATAAATATATTTTTATATTTTAGGCAAAATTCACGTATCATAAAATTAACCGTTTTTATTTTATTTTAAATTTCAGGTTAATTTAAAGGTACAAAGAATTTAGGTGACAATGTTTACATTTGTTAGGTAGAGTCCCTGTTGTAGTTGAGTCTGGTACCCAAGAGGTACGCCATATACCCCTATATTGTGCCCATTAAGTTAGAGCACACCCATCTACCTCCACGCCCCTCCTCCCTCCCTGCTTCCCCCACCCCCATCTTGAATTGAATTGAGTTTTTCTCTTGTGTGGGTGTATAGCAGTTTGTCTATTGGCCTCATATTAGTATTGAGTACATTGGACACTTGCTTTTCCATTCTTGTGATACTTTACTAAGAAGAATGTTTCAACTCCATCCAAGTTAATGAAAAGATGTAAGGTCTCTATCATGTTCATGGCTGAATAGTATTCCACAGATATATGGCTAACAAACATATAATAACCATTTTAAACTGCATAATTCAGTTGCATTTAGTACATTCAGATGCTGTTCAACCACTACCTCTACCTGGCTCCGAAACATTTTTATCAGCTCAATAAAAAATCCCAGCCTGTTCAGAAGTCAGTCATGTGCTCCCCTCCTCCCAGTTCTTATGTCTGTCTCTGTAGATTTGCCTATTTTGGATATTTCATATAAATAAAATCACATAATATATGACCGGTATGGCTTGTTTGTCCCCAGGAAGACTCATGTTGAAATCTGATCCCCAGTGTGGCCACATTGAGAGGTGGGGCCTAATGGGAGGTGTTTGAGTCATGGAGGCAGATCCCTCCTGACTAGCTTGGTGCCAATAGTGAGTTCTGACTCTTGAGAGCCTGGATTCATTCTCTGGAAATGGATTCATTTCTGCAAGAGCAGGTTGTTGGAAAGTGAGGTTCCTCCTCCTGTTTGGTCCCTCTTCGCATATGTCCAGTTCCCCTTCGACCTTCTCCACCATGTTCTGACACAACATGAAAATTCTCACCAGAGATCTGGGCCATGCCCTTGAACTTCCCACTCTGCAGAACCCTGGGCTAAATAAACATCTTTCCTTGATAAATTACCCAGACTCAGGGATTCTGTTATAGCAACACAAAATGGACTAAGACAGTGGCCTTTTGTGATTGGATTCCTTCATTTAGCATATGTTTTTAAGTGTCATCCGTGTTGTAGCATGTATCAGTACATCATCCTTTTATGGCTGAGTATATTCTATTGTATATATGTACCATGTTTGTTTATTGATTCATTTGTTGGTGGATACGTGGATTGTTTCCACCTCTTGGCTATGATGAGTATTGCCAGTATGAACAGTTGTGAGGAACTCGTCTCGTTCACCTTTGTATTCCCAAGGCAGTAAGCCTGCAATAAATATATTAAATAGTTGGGTGGATGTTCAAAAAAAATGCTTGCAAAAGAATGCCAATGTGATTGACTTTCAGCTGTGAGTTTAGAAGGTTATTTACCTCTTCTCTAGCTCTAAGGAAAACAGCTCCCACTGTTTTGGTGCTTGGCGAATGTTACGGGTGCCAACAGTGATGATAAGATGGGCAACCAGGAGGAAGAAACCTCCTCTGGAATGAAGGATGACGTTCATTCTAGAACCGTTTCTGGTAGTAGCCTTGGGTTTCATAGAGTCATAGATAAATTGGAAAATTTAAAGACAGAGAGTCTGTGTTTTAGATGTTCCTTGGCTCTTTCAGAAATCCAGAAAAAGAAAACAAGAGGTCTAAAACTGGGCTCGGCACCTGTGGTTCAAGTGGCTAAGGCGCTAGCCACATACACGTAAGGTGGCGGGTTCGAATCCAGCCCAGGGGCCGGCCCGGGCCTGCCAAACAGCAATGACGGCTGCAACCACAAAATAGCCAGGCGTTGTGGTGGGTGCCTGTAGTCCCAGCTACTTGGGAGGCTGAGGCAGGAGACTCGCTTGAGCCCAGGAGTTGGAGGTTGCTGTGAGCTGTGATGTCACAGCACTCTACCCAGGGGGATAGCTTGAGGCTCTGTCTCAAAAAAAAAGAGGTCTAAAACTGGAAAAGAACTTCGCTTCAGCTCTACTCCTGCACCAAGGAGCACTGGAGATGTGGCCCCAGAGCCCGCATGCCGGGGCCCTGGCACCCCAAAGACACAGGTCTGCTGAGAGATGAGAGGCATCAGGCTGGTTCTTTGGGAGGAAAGCAGCCAGCTGACCTGGTGTCAAAGAGAAGAAGCCGTGACCAGAATGCTGACAGGCCCTGGGAAAAGAGTGACACAGTGACATATCACAGAGTAACCAGACTGTAGGGAAAAAATCAGTCACACACTGGCCTTTTTGGTGACACCTGAACAAATTGTCAATAACTATTTTCAAGTCGTTTGTGTGAATTTAAAGTATGTCCTGGTTTACAACACATTTTGAGGTATCAGGAGTTGCACGGTTCTGTCATCGGAACGCCCCTAACCCAACGTGACTGGAGTCCATGCAGGAAGAAGAGAGGAGACACCGACACCCGCCATGTGAGGGGAGTGCCACATGAAGACCGCAGGAGGGACCAGAGGGGCACATCTGCAAGGCAAAGACACCAAAGTTTGCCACAAGCCCCGGGAAAGTGGGAGAGATGCAGAAAGGATTCTCCCTCAGAACCTTCCTAAGAAGCCCGTCCTGCCAACACCTGGACTTTGGGCGTCTGGCTTCGAAAACTGTGAGACGATAAAATCTTGTTCTTTTAAGTCATCCTAGGAAACAAATCCACCAGCTACAACAAAAGTGAATATTTCATTTTTCTGAACTTTCTGAGAGTCTAGGCTTCTCAGCCATGTGCTGAGTGAGTTCTACATGGTGGGGATCCACATTTTCCTGCTCTGGAGTCAGACTATGGTGACCAGAGAGATCAGGCAGAGGGGATGGGAGGAGGAGGTGAATAGAGTCTTCTAGAATCTTCTTGGCTTGAGACAATGACAATTAGCAGTACTCTCAGGTCTTACAAACAGAGAGGACTGGGAAAGGCTGAAGTTTCTGTAACACAGATCTTGGCTACACACATCCACAAACCCTACACTGAGCCTGTACCTCTTTTAACCCCTAAGCTATATTGTTTGCCATCTTTAAATGCATTGTGGTGCTAATTGAATCCCAGCACAGGGTAGACTTACAGGAGTTTCTATACCTGTAAAATGTGCCTATGTTAAATATCGCCTTCCAAACCTCTCTGCTGTTGACATTTCTATTTCACTATTGGAAAACTAAAGAAAACAAAAACACACCCCCCCCCCCACACACACACACAATCATTGAGCTCTTTGAAATATCTTAATCCTTTATCAAAATCAAATTCCAATTTCAAACCTTCAAATGCTCCTATCTTCTTTTATCTACTTTCATTGAGCCAGCTACCTCTTCACTGGCTCGCCCGTCAGTCCTTTGCTGTAAAAGATAAACCAACTTTTAAGTGTTTGACCTTGAGCTTGGAAGATGGAGGGAAGGAAGACAGGAAAATAAGTCCTGCCTGATAAAGACTGCAAACTCCCTCCTGAGGCTGGTCGAGATGCTTCACGTGTCTTTGGTAACTTCCAGTTTTCCTTCAGGATTTTCATGCCTGAGGCCCGAGTCATCAGATAAGTAATCAAAGCAAAACCCAGTGTGGGCCTATGGCTGAAAGTGGCCATATCAATTTGGAAGTCTCTTTTAAGGATTTGATCCTGTGGTCCTGCAGACAGGGGTTGCCATGGTAACCCCCCCCCCTACACACACACAGGGCGTTTTCATCTAGACAGAGACATTCTCACACTCAGAGATGGTTGGTTAAGAAAATCTATCTTGACAAATGGTGGGTGTTTTAATTTGAGACAGAGTCACAAACTCTGCCTGTAGCTCTCTCTGTGTGACTGAAGGATGAGCTGGAGAGTGGCTGTGATCAAAGTAATCCCGGATGTCTATAGCCAGACCTCAGCGAGGGACAACAGGGTCTGAAGCTCCTTGGGAGAGGACTCTCCTTAGAAAGCAGCCCAGTCAGCTGAAGTCCCATAAGCATTGTTATGAGCAGCGTCAGTGGTATTGATGCCTCTGAGAAAGGGAGACCAACACTCACTCTCTTTCACTCACTCTCGTTCTCTCTCCCCCACTGTCTCCTAGGCCCTTCCTGTCTGTCCAACTCACTCTCGTTCTCTCTCCCCCACTCTCTCCTAGGCCCTTCTTGTCTGTCCAAGCTCTTTTTCTCTTAGGCAGTATATATCATACTGCATTTTGGATTCATTTGAACTTAACCTTCCTGGGGGCCACAAGTTTCTCATCTGTCAAATGGAGATAATACCACTTATGGTGGACGGTACAAACAGATGACATCTTACACTGCAGAGCGCAACAGAAGCACTAAGCTATTCAATCAATGTTGGGTCTTCCTCTCTTATAACTTTTCTTTTATAGTCTTGGTATAAATTAGAGATAAATATGTCATCCCTATGGTTCTGTGATGTTCACCTGAAGTTAAACCTTTTTTTTTTTTTTCCAAAAAAAAAAGTTTTGTTTTTGGCCGGAGCTGGGTTTGAATCCACCACCTCCCGGTATAGGGGAATGGTGCCCTACTCCTTTGAGCCACAGGCGCCACCCTGAAGGTAAAGCTTTTGATAGTTGTTACTTCTCAAATGAAGGAGGAACTCTCACAGGATGAAGGCATAATATCCTCTCAACAGAGCGGGAATGGGAAGAGCAGAAGTATCAATTAGTCAACAAAACCTTACTGTGTGAGTCCAAACTGCTTGACAAGGGGATAGGGAGCAAGGTCAGAAGTATCACATACTACACAATTTGAATGTACTCCATGCCACCACTATACACTTAAAAATGGCTAAGATGGTAAATTTCACATTATTTGTATCTTACCACCGTATTTTTAAAAAAGTATCACCAGTGGTTTCCTGGGAATTTTATTCCAGATGAAGTAATAAGGCTAATACTATAAAAGGCAATTAATACATTAAGCTAAGAAATGCATCCACTTAGCTTTTTCATTAGTAACAACAGTGACATGCTTCACCTGAGCTCTGCAAAGAAAAAAGATGCTGTGAATTTTGAAATGCCAATTAGAGAATGGAAAGTCATTAAATCCCACAGATCACAAACTTCTTTTCAAATACTCTCAAACCAGGATGTTCTGCACACACAGCACTGGTGAAGGCTTTGGGCTACCTTTATTTATTTATATATTCATTTATTTTTGAGACAGAGTCTCACTTTGTCACCCTCGGTATAGTGCTGTGGTGTCACAGCTCATAGCAACCTCAAACTCTTGGGCTTAAGTGATTCTCTTGCCTCAGCCTCCCAAGTGGCTGGGACTATAGGTGCCCACCACAATGCCTGGCTGTGGGCTACCTTTAAAACCTTGGCATTGGGTATTTTTTTTTTTTTTGCTGTTGTTGTTGCATTATTTATTTATTTATTTAATTGTTGGGGATTCATTGAGAGTACAAGAAAGGCATTGGGGTTTTCTCTCTACAAGTGTTCATTTTTTTTTTTTTGAAGGGAAATTAACCTCCATGGAATTGCAATGTCATCAGCCAACTACTAGTTTTTATTGGGCTAGAAAATAGCTAAATGCTTCTGATTTCTCATAGCACCCTACTCCAGGGAACGCAGACTGCTCCTGTTAGAAGCCTGCTGGCTTCTCACCTGTGGGACAGGCTCTAGTGAAGAACTAGATGGTATGCTTTTCTTTTTCTTTTTTTGCAGTTTTTGGCCGCGGCTGGGTTTGAACCCGCCACCTCCGGCATATGGGTCTGGCGCCTTACTCCTTTGAGCCACAGGCGCCGCCCCTATGTCCTCTTTCTATACACCGCTCCTCTCATGGGAGGAGACAGCATAGTGAGTTGGTCATGAGCTCTACCACGCTATGCCTCTTTGGAGCTGTGTGATTCAGGGAAAATTCCTTTTCCCTTTCTGTGCTTGGGTTTCTCTTCTATAAAGTGGGCATCATAATATGCATTTCATGGGGTTATTGTGAAAGATATCTGAAAAAAAGTTATTTATCACTGGGAAGAGTATTACACATCAATAAACGATGGCCTTTATATTACTGCTAGGAATGGAGGAAAAAACACTCTGCTCTTTCAATATTCCTTAACAAGCAGGTCTGACCAGAGCCAAATCTATGAAGTAAGCGGAATGAATCTTTGGTCTCTGCTCATCTCTAATTCCCAACCCCCAAACTCCAAAGACTGATGATTATTTTGTAACTTATTTGGTGGGAAAACCTGACCTGAAGTAAGAGAGGTTAATGATAGGCTAAATCTTCCTTAACAGTTCATGCATTTTGTTACTGAAGTGTTCATGTGTTGGCTGATGAGGGTTTCAGATGTGGTGCCCAGTTGCCCCACCAAGTGCTAGTTTAGAAGCTGCTGTGAAGGTATTTGTAAGATGCGATTAACATATGAAAACAGCTGACATTAAGTAACCATGACCCTTTATTTGTGGCTGGACCTCTGCATTTGCTTGGGCTGACATAAGAAAATACCACAGATTGGGTGGCTCACACAATAGAAATTTATTTCTTACAGCTCTGGAGGCTGGTAAGTCCAAAATCAAGATGGCAGCAGGGCTGGTGTCAGGTAGCCACCTTCTCACTGTGTCCACACATGGCTGTTCCTCTGAAGTCTATTCCTCCTGAAGAAACTCTGCCTCAAGACTGCAACATAGAAGCCCTTCTTGAATTTCTAGCCTATCCTACAAATTTCAGACCTGCCAGCCCCACAATTATGTGAAACCCATTCTTTAAATCAAACATCTTTTTATATATTTGGGAGCCAAACTAATTAACTCAAGGCACAAGTCAAACTACATCCTTTTGTTGTTTATTCAGGACAATAGGCTGCCACATACCAAGGACCTTATCATACCCAGGTGTTACAGCCCACATCCTGACCCCCTCCCCTTTGTCCCACTAGCCCCCTGTGCACTCAGCCCACATCCTGACCCCCTCCCCTTTTTGCACTCGCCACTCTACTCTGCACTCGCCCCACTTGCGACCTTTATCCCTTCCTTCTCATTTGCTCACCTGAGACAAAGAAGACTCGTCCCTGAGCCAAACAACCCTAAACACGACCACCCTGTACCTGTCAGTTTAGGACAGACAAGGTTTACCTACCAATAAGGGGATAGGGTGGGATGGTCTAATGGGAGGGAAGAAGGAGAGGTATAAAGGGACTTTCTGAATAGTCTGTAAGGGCTGTTCCTGCTTTTTCTTAAAAAACAACCCAGGCTCTAAACTTAAATAAATAAAATTCCTCATTCCTTTACAGCGATGTTCGGACTCTCAAAATAGTACTTATATTAAATCTAGGGATTAACAATATCATATGTATTTTTATATCTGTAGAATCTATATGTCTATATTGCATTGTTTATATAAATGAATTTTCTCTAAAGGACCCTGCCTGATGCTCTATGTATTGGCAATTATCCCAGTTTCCCTCTAAGAACCTTGCACAGGGATAGGTGAAATCTATTGCTCCCCACTTTCAGTTGTGGGAAGAGGTTCAGCACGTTGAAGGTACTGTGACTCTCGGGGGTTACACAGCTAGAGGGTGCAGTGCTGCACACACCCGTCTTCTGGCCTCTCGATCAGGACTTCACAGGGCTGTGCTGCCCAGCATCTGAGGGTCTGGGAGCTGAGGAGTCAGTGCTCACTCCTGCAGTGGAGTTGGGTTGAAGAGGAAGTGGCAGAAATGTCGATTCTCCAGGGTGGCTCGCTGAATATCAGTCCTATTCCATAGGGACTGACCCTGTGAAAGTGAGCCCCATTTGATTAAATGGAACTATTCTATTTCCCCCAGATAGAGCATTTTCTCTGTTGTTGGTGGTCAGTGCTTCCTGACACTTTATCTTCTTTATCATGTCCTTTGGCCTTACAAATGAACTCAATTGTGACTCTGAGCTACTAATTAAGTCTGCTGAACACTGTGAGTGTTCTGCCTCCAGCCGTGCTACAGAAATAAGGGTTTTGCTGGTAGGTGACTAATCTTTCTGAATATATTAATTATTGCATGACATGCTAGAGCTTTTAGAGCATCCTAAAAACTCAGAACATCTGAATAATACATTGACAATGAAACATTTTCCCTGTGGCTGTGTTTTTCGTGGTCAGTAGAAAGTCTGACAAAAGGAACCTGCTACCGTGTTAGACGCATCTGAGCAAGGACTTGAAAAAGGAGAATGAATGAATGTGTTTGTGTGTCTGTCTAAGTTACACCGTGCTAGCAAACAACCCCCCAAATTTAGCAGCTGAAAACCACAAACCTTTCTCATTCATGCTACATTTCACCAGGTGCCTTTTCTGGGTCATGTTCATACTGGGACCTAGGATGACAAGAAAACACCCATCTGTGCGTTTCTCATTGCTGTCGCAAAGGGGAAAGCACCTGTGGGGTCACTCACACGAGCAATGAAATGCTCAGCCCAGGTGAAGCGTGGCCCTTCCACTTACATCTCATTGGCCAGCACTGGTCACATGGTCCTGCCCAATCACAGGAGGACAGGAAATAATTTTTTTCCCTGTACCCAGAAAGCAGAGATCTGGAAATATTCAGTGTGTAGCCTTAGTAACCACTACACCACCATATTATTCTTAGTAATTACCTATCTCTCTCTCAAACCAGGTAGTAAGCTCCTCAAGACAATGAGCTATGCATTCTGGTTTGTCCTTTGGTGTTCCCAGGGGGCTGAATCCAGGCCCTCCAGTGATACCAAAATCCACGGCTGCTTAAGTCATTTACATAAAAAGACATAGTATTTGCATAAAACTTGCCCACATCGGCACCTATGGCTCAAGTGGCTAGGGCGCCAGCCACATACACCTAAGATGGTGGGTTCAAATCCAGCCCGGACCCACCAAAACAACAATGAAGGCTGCAACCAAAAAATCGCCAGGTGTTGTGGTGGACGCCTGTAGTCTCAGCTACTTGGGAGGCAGAGGCAGGAGACTTGCTTGAGCCCAGGAGTTGGAGGTTACTGTGAGCTGTGATGCCACACCACTCTGCCTAGGGGGATAGCTTGAGGCTCTGTCTCAAAAAAACCAAAGAAAACTTGTGCATATCCCCTCGTGCATACTTCATCTCTAGATTACTTATAATACCTAATGTAGTGCAAATGTATGTAAATAGTTGTTATACCATATTTTTTATTTGTAATATCCTTTATTGTTGCATTATTAATTTGTATTTTTTAAACATTTTCTATCCATGATTGGTTGAATCCACAAATGAAGAACCCAGGGATATGAGAGCCAACTGTACTTCCTTTGTAACCCCAGTGCCTAGTAATCATCCCCAATTCCTGAAGGGGTCCAGTAAATGTTTGATGAATGAATAAATTAACGGCCTTTCACTGGTTTCCCCTCCATCCTGGATTTTGCTTTAAATGAAGGGAGAGTAGTTCCTTGGCTATAAGTAGCCACCTTAGATCTTGTCAGAGCCATTTGGGGGCTATTTAAGATAAAGCCCCCAAAAGCCCCTGTTGGGGTGTTAGTGGCAAACTCAAGGCTGGTGATCAAGTGTCGCTCATTTGCCATCTGAATATCCCAGGCTTGCTCTGCTCTGTCTCTGTGTGGCCAGAGTCTGATCAGGATTGCTTATTTGCAAACACATCTCTCCAGTCAGCCAGTTCAAGTGATTGAAATTTTACCTTTAGAGAACAGTGTGGGAGAGGTGAGGAGTGATCACTTTGAATGCTCAGCTGCCTGTGTACAAGCTGATATGTTCAAGCTTTCAGAGGTGAAGGTTGGTCAATTCCTCTGCAATATGGCAGCACCCACCTAGAGTGCGGGTGATGGTGAGAGACTGAGAAGCCGATAAGTGGGCAGAGCGGTCTGTGCAGACAGGGTGAGGAGCCTAAGCGGGCGCAGAGCAGCTGGAAGCTGATCTGTGGGGGCCTGCGGGGAAGGCAAGGACACGCAGGGAGGGAAGTCCTGGAATGGACCGTGCCTCCCTCACAGTGATGTCAAGGTCAGCTGGGCCAAGGCCATGTGTCAGCAAGGTAGGGAAGCCCGGCTGGAGGTGCAAGGGCACTAGGAAGGGCATCTGTAAATTCTACAGATCAGAACAACATGATCAGACTTTGGGGACACATAGGTCCATTTTCAAATTCCAGTTCTCGCTGGAACTTCCCTTGTCATTTATCCTCGGTTGCATTCTTTTTTTCCTCTGGCCTCAATTTCATCTTCTATTAAGTGGGATTAGCCATATTAGCCATATATCTCTGAAGGCCAATGTGAAGATTTAGAAGAGGGCATGTTGTAAAGCATGGAGCTCAGAGCATGGCAGGGAACAAGCACTCACTAAATGGGAGCGTCCTTTATCCTTCTCCCTCCCCAGCTCCTTTCTAACCCACTCACCGCCCCCCCCCCCACGCCAGGAGAAAATTCTGGGTTTTTATTTATTTATTTATTTTTATTGAGACAGAGTCTCACTATGTCACCCTGGGTGGAGTGCTGTGGCATCACAGCTCACAGCAATCTCAAACTCCTGGGCTTAAGATTCTCTTGCCTTAGCCTCCCAAGTAGCTGGGACTATAGGTGCCCACCACAATGCCCGGCTATTTTTTGTTGCAGTTGTCATTGTTGTTTAGCTGGCCTGGGCTGGGTTCAACCCCACCAACTTTGGTATATGTGGCTGGTGCCTTAACCATTGTGCTATGGGGGCTGAGTGGAAAATTCTGATTTGTAAATATATCCTTTTTACCTTAGGAGTCTTTAGACCACTGTTTTTCTTTTTTTATTGAATGGTAACTATGTACATTAATGCACTTCTGGGGTACAGTGTGGGGTTTTCACACACAATCCGAAACACTTCCATCAAACTAGTTAACATAGCCTTCATGTCATTTTCTTAGTTATTATTTTAAAACGTTCACATTCTACTCTTAGAAAGATTCATTTGTACCCTTGTAAGATAAACCTCAGAAGTAATCCCTCCAATCCTCCTCCCTCCATCCATTCCCCCTCCCCTCTCCCTCCTCCCTCCTGGTATTCTTAGGCTGTTATTAGGTTATAGCTTTCATATAAAAGGTATAAATTAGTTTCATAATAGGGGTGTGTACCTTGGATACTTTTTCTTCCTAGACCACTGTTTTTCTAAACTTTTGGCCATAGCACACAGTCAGAAATACATTGTAACAAAACCATTTGTGGGCTTGTGGGAGAAAATAGGTGTGAACACTGGTCTCTGTCTCCTCAGGTCAAACATATAAGAGTGATAAGCATTGACTGGGAGGGGTGGCTCACACCTGTAATCCTAGCACTCTGGGAGGCCAAGGTAAGAGGATCACTTTGAGTACAGGAGTTCAAGACCAGCCTGAGCAAAGCTAGACCCTGTCTCTACTCAAAACAGAAAAATTAGCCAAGCATTGTGGCAGGTACTCATAGTCCCAGCTAATCGGGAGGCTGATGCAGGAGGATCACTTGAACCCAGGAATTTGAGGTTGCAAGACTGATGTCATAACACTCTAACCTTGGGCAACCACTCTGTTGAGGAAAAAAAGAATGACAACGCTAACAACTCTCTCCTACCCCGCCAGAGAAATTCCTTCAAAGGCACACCAAGGAAATGAGGGCAAAGGTTTGTAGCAGCACTGCTTGTAAAAGCCTGATCTGGAGCAAAGTCCACACTCCACATCCATCAACCAGGGAGCAGTGTGATATAGGAGAAATGTTATGCAGCAGGGACAAAGGGAGCGGCAGGGGTGTGTCACACCCATAACAATGGCTGGAAGAAGCCAATCTTGGAAGAGCAGTGACATACAGCTCAAAGACAGTCCAGACCAAACTCTATTTTTCCTGATGTGTACATGGTTGGTGAAATCATATAAAACTCAGAGGCTTATTACCACAAAAGTCAGGATGGTGGCTGCCTCTGGGTGCAGAGAGGAGGGGGAGGAAAGGAGGGTCCAGAGACAGCTTGGAAGGCTCTGCTCTGCTGTGGTTCTTAACAGTAGTGGTGGAAACTCAGGTTCCTGCTTTATTAGACTCTGAAGTAGACCAGTTGTATATATACTGTTGAGAGTTTACTGTATTTCACAATACAAACAAAGGCTAAGAAATAAACAGAAGTACATCTTTTGTCTCACCCCAGTATATGCATTCACATATCTGTACATATGTGGAAACACTGAAAACAAAAATCTCAAGAAGAAACCTACCTTTATTACACGAAGTACATTCATATTTTTGTTCTTTTCTGTTTGGTCCAATTTCATGTCCTTTCTGCTAGCTATAACCTACTAACTAAACTGATTTCAGAACCCACTAGTGGATTCTGATCTATAAGAACACTGCTTTAGACCAATGATAAATAGTAACATCCCTCCCTGGCTGGATCAGAAATGCTATTGGAAGTATTTGGTGAAGTTCAGTAGAGCCAGGGACAGCCCTTGTTCTGGGAAGGGATTTGCCTCCTTTTTTTTTTTTTTTGAGACAGAGTCTCAAACTGTCACCCTGGGTAGAGTGCCACAGCGTCACGGCTCACAGCAACCTCCAACTTTTGGGCTTAAGTGATTCTCTTGCCTCAGCCTCCCAAGTAGCTGGGACTACACGTGCCTGCCATAATGCCCAGCCATTTTTTGGTTGTAGTTGTCATTGTTGTTTGGTGGGCCTGGGCTGGATTCAAACCCACCAGCTCCGGTGTATGTGGCTGGCACCCTAGCCACTTGAGCTACAGGGGCCGAACCAGGATTTGCCTCTTTTGATCCACCATTTATATTTCAACCACTGAGTGTTTCCTCTGGGAAGCCGATCCAGTAAGTGACTATGAGCTTTTGTACTGAACTACAGGCAGAATCAGGCAGACTCATCATCTGATTCAAAAAGCCCAGGGAGAAAAAAGCCCAGATGCAACAGTTTGGGGGCTGAGTTCCTGGGGTGGAAGAACAGTCTCACCAAGAGACCAAGTAAAGCATATTATCAGGAAATAAGCATCGGAAACTACCCAGATGCAGCAAGAGTGAGAATTGTAGCAGGTGCATTTGAAGGACAAGGGATGCTGAGATGAAAATGGAGCTGTAATAGAGCATCCCATGGAAGAGCACTTATTCAGAAGCTGTCCTGTTGCGGTTGGCAAATTACGTGGAGGGAGAGGCTTGTGGATGAAAGAGCTGCTCGCTGGCCAGATAACAGAGCTGCAATAGAAACAATCAATACACAACCCGTGAACACTCCTCCAGTGCCTAAATTACTAAATTAGTAAGTTCTTCTCCAGCGCCTCAGCTTTAGCTTTGCTTTTAAGATTGAGGGTGACCCCAGGAAGAACAAGTTAGCACCCAGGACTCAAATCAATGCGAATCACACTTTTGCTCAAAAAGACCAGGTAATCTTCCTATCAGGATCCCTGGAGTCAAACTGTGCTGCCCTTGGTTTTTTTCTGGAGACTCCCAAATTCAGGAAGGTTTTTTTCTCGGAGACTCCCACCCAGCCTTCTGGACTCAGCTATGCCAGGTGGAAGCCCCATTTTCCAGGGCCCCTGCTCATCTGGCCAGACCTTATATAGGCTGTATCTGATGGCCCAACCCTTCCCCAGGGAGTGACCAGAGGAGGCGAGCCTCTGGCTGCTTCTAACTATGTTGGGACATACTCTCTTCAAGCTCTGAAAAGGTGAATGCATGGAACATCCAGGGGTTACCCCCAGGGAGAAGTCAGGGTGATCTGCTCCCCCATCTCTGTACCCAACCACAAGAACACAGAGCACAAAGCATCATTCTGATAAATACTGGCTTGCAGCAAGAGTCCGAGCCCTCAGTGTGCACTGCCAGGATGCCAGGAGACCCTCAGGGCTCCAGATGGTCTCTGCAGTGATGGCGGGGCCGCCTGGGTCCATCTGGACATCAGGGTGGGTTGTGGAGGCACAAGGGCAGGCAAGGGAGAAAATGAGGAAGAAATGACCCCACTTTCACTTTCTCTATGGTCGCTGAAAATTTCTAGCCAGAGTAATAAAACTTGGGTTCTCAAGTTCCTTTCATTTCAGCGTTCCTCCCCGTCAGCAGGGGGAGAAACATTCTGCAACATGATTGGTGCTCTGCAAATCCTGAGTCACCTGATGTGGAAAGGAGACCGTCCTCAGGTCGGAGTCAGCCAGTGTACACTCAGGGCCTTCATTTGGGGTCAGCGTACAAATAATACAGAAAATGAGGAACATTCTGTCCTTCAAAAATGTTCAGACAGGAAAATCTGCTGAGATGACAAGGGATGTGTCCCTTTCACCCCCAGGAGACTGTGGCCGCTTCTTTGCTCCTGTTGTGGTATGAGGCCGTAATAGGCAGCTCTGAATATGTGTGTGTTTGTTTATAAATTAAAGCAACAAAACAAACTTCAGAGAGAAAGACCAGAGAGGAAAGGAGACAGGTCTGTTAAACAAACACTGGCATAAGGAGGAGCCAGGGAGGGGTTTTAGCTCAGGGGGCCTTTCCGCAGGAGTTGGGGCTCTTGGCTATTAGCCCGGGCTCCTGAACAGAAACACCTGCTTCCAACCTACTTTATTGAGAGGACGCATATGTACATTTTAGGTCACCCCTCAGAAGAAAATCAGAGTTGGAGATGATGCATGCCATAAAAGCTTTATTAAACAATGTTTCATAGTAGGTGCACACATCTTGGTAAAAAAGGGAGATTAAGCTGTCGCGGCTTTTTCCTGTCCTATTTGTAAATGCACCTAGAGAGTAATAAGCCGTGAGCACCTCCAATAACTCTAATAATTGAATAATAAATAAGCATCAAATCCAGACAGGCAGTGTGAGAGAGTGATGCGGGTGGGCTGAGGCAGCCCCTCCCAGGGCAGCGCAAAGGCAGCCAGAGGCAGATCACAGAGGAAATATTAGGATGACTCTCTATAGATTTCCTGACCTTGGCATTTGCCCAGGACACATGGCTACAAGCAGAAATCCTCCTAAATACATACCTAGCACACACCGGCAACCTCCTTATAGCCTTCCGTGAGCCTGCTGAAACCAAGGCAGTTGTTTTTAGCTCAGGCTTAAGACAGCCCCTGGCAGCTGTGGACCAATTGCCTTGAGTACTTAGACTATCACAAAATTGGATGGATTCTGACTTCAGCATCAATCAGCTTCTTCACCAGAAAAAAAAAAAAAAAAAAGGAAAGAAAAAGAAAAAAAAGAAAAGGAAGTATATGTGGTGGGAGGAAGGGAGTTAGGATACCGAGTTGGAAGAATTAACATGATGGAAGGGAACAAGGTGCTACCCAGAGTGCATGAATTCATCGTCATGCATAACTCATTCCTTAAAGCAGTTTTCCCTCCTTTTATGACTCCTGGCGGGTTTGGCCCACTGATTTGGGCAATGAGGTTCCATTTAAATCTGAGGTAGGGGAGGGTTGGAGCTCCTTCCCTGCAGGCAGAACTGTGGGCAACTGTGAGTAGAGAAGGAATAACAGGGGCACGTGATGTGTGCATAGCACACACGTCGGGGGGAGCTTGAGAAGGAGGTGCTGCCTGATGAGAGGAGTAACCTCCCCCTTCCAGGAGCTTCTGTCAGGGATGCCATGGCCACTGCTAATGGAAACACCCAGAACTGGCCTCTGGCCATGCTCCTTGGGTCCCTGGGGAGAGGAAAGGGGCATGGCGCCAGTAGACTGTGGTGTCTCCTACTGAAGTTATTAGCATGACCTTCAGACCAGTAACAAAGTATTTGGGTGTCATAAAGAAAGGGCCATTCTGACTAAGAGTGAAACCCCATCTCTACTAAAGATAGAAAAACGAGCCAGGGGTTGTGGTGGGCACCTGTAGTCCCAGCTACTCAGGAGGCTGAGATAAGTGGATAACTTGAGCCCAAAAGTTTGAGGTTGCTGTGAGCTATGATGCCACAGCACTCTACCCAGGGCAACTGAGTGGGACTCAGTCTGTATTTCAGTCCACAGTGTAGAACAGTTCCCATATGCAAATTAATCTAACAGTACTCTACATTAATTTGACACACCTAGCATAGTGTCCTGTACACAGGGACCTTGCAATCTAGTAAGAATTTGGAAGTATTTATATGTTACTACAATGCAAGGCTGTGGCTGAGGACTGGGGGAGGAGAGAGGACTTGAAAGGGAGGAGGGGGAGGTTAGAGGGGCAGGTGGAGGAGGGTATGTTGTTGATGATGATGATGTCCTGGGATGTTTTGATAGTCTTCTTTGCAGAAAAGGCATGAATTCAATAATCTATACTATTACTTGTGACCTAAAAAACTACCTTTCTGCTTAGCCCCAAAATTCTATAAATGTGAGTGTTTTAGCTCTGTGTTAAGCACATAATAGTTGACCAGTACATACCTACAGGCTGATTTCATGAATTCCTTTAATATCTCATAAGTGGAAAAATGGCTCGTGAGCAGCGAAGTGCAAAGAGAAATTGATTGGGCAGAACGCCAGTCAAACAGGTCCTTGAATAATGAGCTCTTTTTGAGCTCATTGCCAAGATCACCTTTTCTTGGTGGAGGGAGAGATTCAGAAAGCATTAAAGCGGTGATGTCAGAGCCAATTCCTTTCCTGTCGAGGGAGACTCACACACAACCATTGAACCATTAGGAGCTTGAAAACTTTAGCTTTTGTTTCGTTTTGCTCCAATTTCTTGTTCTTTCTGACAGTGAAAGCGGGTGAATTTTGAGTGCCTACTGTCCATTCCCTCATGCAAAACTTCTCTTTTGAAATGGACATCTGCTAGGTACTGTATACTGTCAATGCCAAGCCAATTTAGAAACTGTCAGTGCCCTCAGGGACCTTACACTCTACTAAGAGCTTTTGAAGTGTTTAGACAGGGTGGACATAAAGTTTGTGTGGAATTTACTATGTTAAACTATTTTAAATTGCACGTGAACTTTAGGTCCACCCTGTATATTACTACAACACAAGGCAGGATATGGTAAATGTCCTAAAAGAAACACAAATACGTTAGCCGGGTGCTCCAAGGCTGTAGAGATGCGGCAAGAGAAGAATCTGCCATCTCCGCTGTTGCAGGAAGATGGGGAGAGGGAAGAGGCGCATCAGAATGCTGACCGCTGGGTCCTGGAGCCCATCTGACCCTCCAGGTGTGTGGCCTATGTTGTTTTCCTGCCTCAGACCCCGAATTCCCATCTGCACTTACTCTTTGCTGCCTCTTTAAGAGACCCAGCGACTCTTGGCCTTCTGTTTTATGTTTCAGGGTCTGAAAGTCTGAGATGGCTTCAAGTGTCCTTAACATTTGTGCAGTCAGGAGGCTAAATCTCTGATTACAAGTCAGCAGTCCAAGAAAAGAAGAAGGTAACGCGATTATAGGCTGACATTTCTGCAGCGTCCAATCTGAAAAGTGCTGGCTGTTTTCTCGGTTATCTATACTATGCGCACTCAAGGTGAAATGTCCCAGTGTTATCAAGAAATAGCATCATTTCAAGCCCTGTCATTATGTACACTAAAAATATCAGGCCTCAGGGTCTGCAAAGGGAGGAAAAAGAATTCACGCTCCTTATTGAAACACCTCCCCTCCCCCCACGTGCCTCAGTGCTACCTTTATTTATATTCCTTATTCTGGGTTTTACAGGTAGCCCCAGAAACTTATCGATGAATTTAGGTTAACAATTCTCAAAGAGGGACTGTTTTGTGATCATATGTGTGGCAGGGCTGCTTCTGGAATTAAAGGGCTGCTTTGCTTTACCACAGTACAAGTCAGGCTGTCTACAAAGAGCTATCTTGTATTGCTTATCCGGGAGGATTTTCTCTTTTATAGAAGAGAGAGAAAATCAATCTGAGAGGCTACCATCAACACTGATGTTAAAATGCCAGTGGAGGGTACAAAATAACAGATAATGCTAAGAACGATTTCTCCCCCACCAGATGCCCACATGGGCCTCCAGCAAACTCAGAGTCCACCCTTGTCATCTGGGCTGGGCAGATCAGAGGGCAGCAAATAATCAGGATCTCATAAAGTCACTTCCCCCTTATTTTTTTTTAAACATACAAGCGAGCATATACTCAGTGTGGGAAAATAGAAAATACTGATAATTTAAAAAGAGATAAAAGAACCACCTGAAATTCTACTACCCAGAGAAAAATCACTGTAAATATTTTGGTGTCTATCAGTCAAAACCCATGTGTTTGTTTTAATGGATTATTTTATATGTAATATTTTGTGACCTAATTTCCTGTTTAATATATCATGAATATTTGTGCATATATCATACATGTATACATATGTGCATTATATATACACATGCATATCATCATTTTATTATTTTTAATGGTTAAATAATATTCCATTCCAAGATGGCCTGTCATTGTTTTGTGATCTTGTATTTTTTTTTTTTTTGACATTTAGGTTGATTGTAGCTTTTAGCTATTAAAAGAATACCTTAATGAATACCCTTGCACAGACATTTGGCATTCTTGTCTAATGCCAAGATAAGGTACATTCACATTCTTAAGGTATTTCCTATGTATTTTCAAACTGTACTCTACGAATATCACTCTGACTTAGACTTTTAGCAACAGAGTCGAAGAGAACCTCTTTGCCAAGACCCATGAGAGGTACCTTTTAAACTCCTGGGTATCCTCTTTGCCCTTGGACTCCCAACCAAGAGTGCTTCTTTTCTGACAGCAGGTTACAGAAAGAGCCTGAACTACTTACGTGCCCTAGACAAAGAAAGATGGGCAGGCAGCCATAAAATGGAGGAATCACAGACACGGGCTGTCAGGACCTAGTGAAATTTTGTTCAAGAGAAAAAAAGAGAGAAAAGAACAGTGTCATCCTTAGAGATATGTGGCTCAGTTCTCTTTCTTTCCTTTCTGATTTAAAAAATAGCCATACCTTGGGCTTATATCGCATCAGTCCTCTGAGAAAGTCTGATTACCCCAGCAAGGTTTCAGCTCTCAACCCTTTTGCAGATTTGAGTCTAATAGACAGTTGTACACTCTTCCATAGACAACTGTCACAAATCTTCAGTGCTGCCATGCTCGGCATGGGTCTGAGGTCTGCTTCACTGTGGCATGCCTCATGGCAGGGTAGAACGCTGAGCCTCTGGCCCCAAGGCCAGTTCTCCTTTTAATACCTTCCTCTTTCATTCAAGAGATTGGAATGAATATCTATCTATTAACCTCCAAATCTGTGGTCGAAATTGTTTTTTTAAGGTTATTTCTTGGTATCAATTATTTTTGTCCTTTGTTTTATTTTCCCCTATGGAAGCCCAAATAAAGGAAAACTAAGATTAGGTGCCAGCTACTCTATGATGCTGTTCCATTCACTGCAGTCACATGACCTTGTCCACTGTGTGAGCAACTCATGGACTTGTCAGGGAGTTTACAGAATAATAATTACTGACATCTAGGCTATGCTCTAAGGGGCCTGTGATGGTTAATTTTATGTGTTAATCTGGCTAAGCCATGGTAGCTGGACATTTGGTAAAGTACTAATCTAGATGTTTCCATGGAAGTATTTTTTCAGTGAGATTAGCATCAATAAAGATCCCCCACCACAACATGGGTGGGCCTCATCTAATCAGTTGAAGCCCTTAATAGGAAAAGACCCATCTCCCCCGGAAAAAAAGGGAATTCTGCCAGCAGCCTTTGGACTTGAAATGCAGCATCAACTATTTCTTAGGTCTCTCGTCTGCCAGCCTACCCTGAAGATTTTGAACTTGCCAGCCCTCCACTATCACATGAGCCGATTCCATAAAATAAATCTTTCTCTTAGTATTTTGTGTATGTGTGCGCATGCACGTGTGTGTGCGTGCATGTGTGTGTGTGTGTGTGTGTGTGTATAGTTCTCTCTCTCTGGAGACCCCTGACTATCACAACCCCCTTACCAATGTGTAACAGAGCTTTCTGGTCAGGGTTTCTACCTTCCCTGGTTTCAGTTTTAAGTCTAAGCAGCAAGCACAGGTGAGCTCCATGCCTCCTGTTTTCGAAGACATGAGACTGCCAATAACAGGAACGTTCCAAGTTCTGGCCCAAATTTACAGCCCCACTCTAGGAGGCTGCCTCAGCAGCCCCGTTTTTCAGAAGAGGATGGTGAGGGCTGGGAGGCCAGACTCTGTGCCTTGAGACTATGAGCAACTTTGAGCCACCAGTCCAGTCTGGGGTTCAGATCCAGTTTCCCCTGACTTGCCTGACTCCCAAGTTCAGGTTTTTGACCCCTGTGGCATCCAGCCTTTTTGTAAAAAAAAAAATATTCAGTCCCAACTGAGCACAAGCAGGTGAAAATCACTCCTCAGGTTCTGAGCACACTGAGGTTCAGGGGAGAGTCTTCCCATAGCCCCTGCTCCAGGACTCCCAGTCTCTCCAGTCTGAGAAGGGTATGGATGTGCAATCCCTCCACACTGATTGCCTCCATTTCTTTCTCTTTGTCTCCAACTCTGATTCCTCACTAAGGTCTGTTACAGGCAGGGCCAGGCTCTGTCCTGCTTAGAGTGCCCCTGACTCAGATCTTCCCAAGGGCCCAGCAGCCCCGTCTGGGCTACCTCTGGCAGGGGAGCCCGTTGGCTGCTCTCCCTCTCAGAGGAATATCTCTAGCACTGTCCCTGAGCCACTCGCTCCCACTGCAGCCCGTGCTCATCTCCCTCAGCCCTTTCCTTTGCAGAGGCGAGAGCTAAGGCGAGCAGAGGAGGAGGCCCAGTGCTGTTCCTTTCCTCTCTTCCTCCCTCTCCAGTCCGGACACAGTAAACACATAATAAGCATCTTTCAACCATGTGAATAGATGCTGTGGCAACTGTCAGAGGAAAACATCAATGTGTTTTAACACTCTGGGGGATCAAGCAGTAAGAAAGCCTGTCCACCACTGTTTGGAAACGTGGATGGGAAGATGACAATATGACACGAGGCCCTGGGCTCCCATTTGGGACTGGGCAGATTATAATATGAAAAACACCATTTGCCTTTCTGGGCTGACGCATCCAGCGCTGGGGGAGTAGGAAAGCAGTCATTGTTTTACAATTTTCTTTCCCGTTTCCCTAGGAAAGATTCACAGAATCATCCCGCCCCTTTATCTCACTGTTGTCGCCCTCCCCCCACCCTCCCTGAAGCCAGAAGCAGCTGCTGTTGCCTTGGCAACATGAGGAGTAAACTTGTTGCTTTCGGACCATCTGTACCCAACCTGGGCAGGCTGCTTGCTTCCTTTTCCTGCTTGTCACCTACCAAAGGTCAGACTTTGTAGTAGAGCTGCTGACCCTCCTGAGCAGCTGCACGAGGGCTGACTGAACTCTCACCTGCCTCGGAGCCCAAAGGGGAGCCCGCATCCATCCGATTGGATTCCAGGCTTTCCCACAAGACTGCCTGGTAAAACACACGCCTGTTACCAGGGAGACAGGACCCATCGACACATCACAATCCAATGGGATTAGTCAATTTTCTTGTAGAAAACAGAATCTTGATGGATGGAAGCATAGGGCCACCACGTGAAAAAAGAGGCAGTGTTTTAAAATTGATTTTTACTGATTTTTTAAAAAGAGCTATCTATTCCTTCTTATTCCAAAAGCTATATAAGGTAATGATCGTAAAAAATAATATTTGCTTCTTAAAACAGATTTAAACAATACAAAAAATATTTCAAAATTACCAACCATCCTACTACCCAGAGATAATCACTGTGTTTTGGGGGGCAGTTTTTGGCTGGGGCTGGATTTGAACCTGCCACCTTGGGCATATGGGGCTGGTGCCCTACTCCTTTGAGCCACAGCACTGCCCCCCCTTATTATTTTTGTATGCTTTTTCTTTTGTACTTTTAAAAAGCATATTTCTTTTAAGAAATAAAATAGATTTGTTTTATACATACGATTTTATATCCTGCTTTTCTTTATTTAATATCTATTAGACATTTTTGCATGTTATAAATATTATTTAAACATGACTCTTTCTCAACCCCCAGCTTTGTCCCTCTGCAATACATTCTTTGTTAAAGAAGCTGGTTATTTTTCCTCAAGGGTTTCCTACAATCTAGATGTCACCAGTCAGATTCCCGTGCTTTCATTGATCATGTCCCTCTGTCCCCTATATTTCCTAAAAAATTGGTGGCTAAATCCAGAGGTTGATTAGATTCTTATTACTTGGCAAGAATACTTCACACGAGTAAGCGCTGCTGTAAGCTTCCCAGGAGACACACACCACCTGGCTGTCCCTCTGTGTGGTCAGCAATCCTTGATGATCCCTGCCCAGGCCCATTACTGCATGAAGAATTTCAGCCAGGTGATACTCTCCTTTGACCACTATGTCTTCATTTATCAACTGGGATAGTTCTGCAAAGAGAAACTTCTCCCCACTAACTCTTTAATTACACTGACATATAGTTCATACTAGAAAGGCAGAATAAATGCTCAATTCATCCCCTTTGTTTATCAGTTATCAAAACAATGAATTAAGGGCCAAACATAATCCAAAGTGAACTGATTAGTTTTTTAGTATCATAATGAATGCATGGATTTAAACAGAGGAGATGTGTTTTAATCCATTACAGTTACCATTTCAGGGATGCCTGCATGGTCCCATCTTCAGTTAATGAGAAGCTCTCCAGGTTGGCTTCTGAAGTCTTCAACAAGACCCTAGCGTTTTTTTTTTTCTAGTTTTTTTTTCAATGCTTCCTTGCTTTCTAGGGTGATGAGATGCTCCAGGTTCATCTTATATGTAGTACTTTTTCCACTCCAGGTCTAGAACTAGCGATTTCTTCAAATAGATCTGGTTCCTTTGTTTGTTGTTATAAGTAGGAAAATTTATATAGAAACCACCATGTGTTTATGTAGGATTTCTACAGAAACTACCTCTGTGTTCTACGGTGCTCATTTAAGATCTTCTCAGTGGACACAGCTAACTCCCCTTCTTCTCCTTCTCTTCTTCTTCCACCTCTGTCTCCCCCTCCTCTTAACATAAAATGCACCACCCCAATCACTGCGATTCAAGATGACAGTATTTGTCTTTACCTTCGCCCATCGTACGCCTGTAACTCCTTTCTGTCACACCAACGATGGGAACGTGATTACTCACTTGCTTCATCAACAATACAATATGTCAAATTACCCCCAAACCCAGGGGCTTGCCACAAGGATAAACACTGACTATATTATAGTTTCTGTGGATCATCACGTTCTAAACAGCTGAGCTTCATGTTTCTGGGAAAGGATTTCTCATGAAATTGCAGACAAAATGGTGGCCAGGGGTTCAGTCATTAGAAGGCTTGACTGGGGCTAGAGAATTGGCTTCCAGTGGGTCCTGTTCACATGGCTGGCAAGTGTATGCCGGCTGTTGACAGAAGACCTTAGTTGCTCTTCACGTGATTTCTTACACAACTGATGGAGGCTCCTTACACATGAAGTCTGGCTTCCCCCAAAGTCCGTGATTCTAGAGGGCAAGGTGTAAGCAGCAGTGCCTTTGATGACTTAGCTTCAGAAAACACACATTTTTACATCCATCACAATCTGTTGTTATAAATGACTCGTTATGTCTGGCTTGCAGTCAAAGGGAAGAAGGAAGAGGATTCTTCCCGTTGAAAGGGGAATATCAAAGAGTTTGCAGGCATATTTCTTTCTACTCTCTGGCTGCAACTTACTTACATCCTCCACCTCCTTCCAAAGACTCCCCAAGAGTCTCATTCTCTACAGTATCATTTTGAAGTCCAGAATTTTGTTACCTCAATCATGGCCAGGTGGGGAGGAGACTCCTCAAGTATGTTTCCTTGAGTCCAGCTCCCTGAGTACGGTTCCTCACAATCTGAATACCTGTGATCTAAAGAGAAAAGTTATTCGCCACCTCCTCCCCCCACATACACAACAATGTGGCACATGCATAAGAGAACCGCTGCAGACCCTCCCCCATTCAAACCAGGAGACACACAGGAGGCCTGACCCACTGCAGTTCTGAAATCCATCAGGGCAAATGTTGGAGGCTCCTTGATTAGGATGTAAGGCCTCAGAATGAGTCTCCACAGCTTCCAGCCCCAGCAGCTGAGCTCTCGGTTTCACCCTGTACGTCATCCATTCTTTTTCATGAAAGGAGCTCATGTTTTCTACTGAACAGTTTTCTGAGCTTGTTTCTTATCTGTACACGTCTGAGAATTCAAAGGCTTCTTTTCACTTTATATCCATTCTGCAGCTTTGGGAACAAACTGTGATATTTCCACCAATTTACTTCTCTTAAAAACTGTGTGGACCTCCTATGATTCTTATTGTAGCCCACTCAGAGAAAGCCACATCTACAAACCTCTCCAAAATAAGATGTTCTTAACCTTGGGCTTTTCTATACAGTCTTATCACTCATACTTTCAGCTTCTTTCCACTGTTCATTCCATAGCCATTCCTAAATTTTGGAGTCATAGCAGCACCCAACTCCTGAAATAACTTCTATATTAGTTATCTATTATTGTATGACAAGTTACCCTAAAACTTAGTAACTTAAAGCAACACTAAACATTTATTCTCACACAGGTTCTATGGGCTAGAAATTTGAGAGCAGCTCAACTGGGCAGTTTTCATGCAGTTGCACTAAAGGATTTAGCCTGGACAGCGGTTGTCTGAAGGCTTGACCGAGGCCTAGGAATCTATTTCCAAGGTGTCTCCTTACATGGCTGGCAATTTAGTGCTGGCTGTTGGTGGAGAAGCAAACTAGTTCCTAGTTCCTACTTCCCATGTAGCCCTTTCCAGAGAGCTGATGGAATGTCCTCTTGGCATGAGGGCTGGCCCCTGAGCTAGTCATTCAGGAGAACAATGGGGAAACTGCAACTCCTTTAACCATCTGAACTCAGAAGTTACATATCATCATTTCCACACTTTTTATTAGGAGCAAGTCACTAAGTCTGACTCACATTCAAGGGAAAGAAAATTAGGTTGCACCTTTCAAAGGTAGAGATATATTTTTAAAACCCCACAAACATTATCACTAACAATATAATTACAAAAAGTTTTTAAAATTTTTCTTGTCCTTAGAGTACATCTGACTAAGGATTTGTAGTCAATTACCACACTCTCGATTCACTTAACATTGCCTACGCTACCAACCTGAAACACAGTGGATTTGTTTTATTTTGCTTTCAACTTCTGGAGATTTCTTTTTTGTTTTGTTTTATAATTCTGTCAAATAGTTTCAAATGTGCAAAGTCACTATAGAACAAGGATTATTCAGAGGAGTCCAGCTTCATTTCTGCACTCTCACCCTTTCCCCTTTTCTGCTCTATATTAACTTTGTTTTTACTTTTTAATTTATTCTTTCTTTTTAAAAACATAAATAGCTACTTAAATAAACATATATTCCCCACATTAAGATAAATATTTGCATGTTATCCATAATATTATTCGCATCTCTTTCCTGATCTACCAATATAACCTGAACTGATTTCATAGCAGTATTTGGAGGTAATTGTCATTTCTACGGCTAGGAGTCACTGTTGTGTACTGGTTTATTCAACCAGTCCCCTACGGAGGGATAATCTGAAGGTTTCTAGTCGTTTATCATTATAAACAGTGCTACAATGAATAGTTTTATCCATATATCTTTCTACATTTTTTTCCAGAAACATATTTGTATATCTACAATACATTCTGTGTTGTGGATAGATGTACCTTAAATAATTTGTCTGCTGCTATTGTGGACTTTCTAAAAAAATTTTTTGAGACAGAGTCCCACTCATTTGCCCTGGGTACAGTGCTATGGCATAATAGCTCACAGCAACCTCAGACTCCTGGGTTCAAGCAAGCCTCTTGCCTCAGCCTCCTGAGTAGCTAAGACTACAGGTGCCCAACATAATACCCAGCTAGTTTTTTTTTCTAATTTTAGTAGAAATAGGGTTTCATTCTTGTTCAGGCTGGTCTTGAACTCTTGAGCTCAGGCAATCTACCTGCCTCAGCCTCCCAGAGTACTAGGATTACAGGGGCCACCATACCCAGCCTATTGTGGACATTTCGATTCCATTTTTTTCTCTGGAGTATAAGTGATAAAACAATGAATATCTTTGTATTCAAATCTTTGTTGACCTTTCTCATTACATTATAAGAACAGATTTCCTGGAAATTTTGTTAACAGGTCAAAGCTTATGAACCTTTTGAGGTGCATATTATAAATTGTTTTCAAGGAAAATGGTACAATATGTTCATATTCTCAGAGGAAGTCAGTCTCAGTATCTGCCATTTGAGCTGTCTGGGCTTAAATACCACCTTTACTATTTACCAGTCCAGTGGACAAGTCGGACAAGTTACTTAATTTTCCTGAGCCATAGCTTCCTGTCTGGAAATGAGACAAATATTACTAACCCAGCGTGGTGGCTCACTCCTATATTCCCAGCTCTCTGGGAGGCTGAGGTAGGTGGATTGCTTGAGCTCAGGAGTTAGAAACCAGCCTAAGCAAAATCCCACCTCTGGTAAAAATAGAAAAACTAGTCAGATGTTGTGGTGGGTACTTGTAGTCCCAGCTACTTGGGAGGCTGAGGCAGAAGGGTCACTTGAGCCCAGGAGTTTGAGGTTGCTGTGAGCTGCGACACCATGGCACTCTACCCAGAGTGAGACTCTGTCTCAAAAAGAAGAAAAAAGGTACTTATTTTATGATATTGTTATGAAGAAAAGAAAATAAGATGTTTGACAATCTTATACTTGAGTATGTAGGCTAAGTATTTCATATAGTTTCTGCCATACAGCAAGTATTTAAATGTTTGTTATCTTTCTTGTCACTAGCAGAAGAGAATGTTAGTCTCAAAGCAGATTCTTCACCATTGGATATTATTGTTTAAAAACAAAAAAAGGCCAATTGGAAAGGTAAAGGATGCTATCTTTTAATTTGCATTTCTTTGATTGCTAGTTCTATTGAAAGTTTGTCATTTATGTATTAATTTTTATTTTAAGCCCACTTTATTGGTGTATTGAATGAGATACAAAAAAGCTGCAGATGTAATGAGTGCAGCTAGCTTCCGGAGCTCTCATAAAGCCATTTTCATCTGTGGATGGTTGTTAAATTGTTAAACTGGAGTTGGGGGCAGAACCAAGAGCTGGAACCTCCTGTTCTGTGTGCGTTGCCTTGATGACATCACTCCTTACTTATTCATCTTTTTATTGTTTCTCTTAGGTATTCTGTTTATAACCTTTGTCTAGTTTTCCACATAATTTTAGCTCTTTAAATTGCATATTCAAGAGTTGTTTCATGAATATCAATCTTTTGTCATAGTGCTGCAAATGTATCTTCAATTTTTTTTTTTCTTTTTAGAGACAGAGTCTCACTATGTCACTCCCAGTAGAGTGCAGTGGCGTCACAGCTCACAGCAACCTCAAACTCTTGGGCTTACATGATTCTCTTGCCTCAGCCTCCCAACCTAGTTGGGACTACAGGCGCCCGCCACAGTGCCCAGCTATTTTTTTGTTATTGCAGTTGTCATTGTAGTTTAGTTGGCCTGGGCCGGGTTCGAACCTGCCAGCCTCAGTGTAAGTGGCTGGCACCATAACCACTGTGCTCAGCGCTAAGGGCGCTGAGCCAATATTCTGTTTTCTTTCAAATTTCGTTAGACATTTTGACATACAGAGTTCAATATTTTATGTAATCAGGTATTTCCCTTTGTGACTACTTCAATAGACTTCTAAAAATCTCTATGCAGCACTTCATTCTTTCAAAATTCAGTTATGTGCTCATCCATGGGTTACTTAAGAGAGCCTATATGTTATACACAGAAAAGTGCACTGATCATAAGTCCATAGGCTGCTGAATTTTTTTGTGAAATGGACATACCAAATGTGTAATATCAGTTTTCTCAGGCTGCCATAATAAAGTACCACACACTGAGTGGCTTAAACAGAAATGCATTGTTTCATTTGTAGTTCTGGAATCCAGAAGTCTAAGATCAAGGTGTCATCAGGGTCGATTCCTCCTGAGGCCTGGGAGGGAGAATCTCATCCATGCCTCTCTCCTACTGCTGGTGGTTTACCAGTTGTCCTCGGCATTCCTGTACCTTCACGTTCACAAGGTGTTCTCTATATCCTTGTGTCTTTGTGTCCAAATTTTCCTTTTTTATAAAGACACCAGTCATGTTGGATTGGGTTCCACCCTTACAACTTCATGCTAACTGGGTTACCTCTGTAAAAACCCTCTTTCCAAACCAGGTCACATTCTGAGGTACCAGGAGTTAGAGTTTTAACATCTATTTGGAGGGGGGATTCAACCCATAACATTCATGAAACTAGAACATGGATCAAGAAACAGAATCATACCAGCTTTGTAGAAACCACCCCCACCCATCCTCTTCAGTCATAACTTCTTATCAAGGTCCTGACTCTCCTGATTTCTCACCCTGTAGACTATCTTTTCTGTGTTCTTGAACTTCGTATAAATGTAATCAAGCAATATATATGATATTCTTTTGTGTCTGTTTTATTTACCTCCAGATTATATCTATGAGATCCTGTCATTGACTGCATTGTTGCATGTAGGGATAGTTCATTCTTTTTCATGTCTATGTAACATTTAATGAGGCAGGTGAAATAATGTAATTTCTCCATTTTATTGCTGATAGATACTTAGGATGTTTTGAGTTTTTGACTATCACGAATATTTTACCTTGAAAATTATCATACATATTTTTTGTGTATATAGGGTAGACTTTCTGGGCCATGGTATATACATAAGTTTAGCATTAGTAGATAATATCTGACAGTTTTCCAAAGTGGTTTCCAGCAGTGTGTGTGAGTGTTGGTGTTCCCCATCTCACTGGTACTTTGTGTTGACTTGCACAAATATATTTCTGAGAAGAAGAAGGAGGAAAAGGAGGAGGAGGAGGAGGGGGAGGAAGAAGAAAAAAGAAGAAGAGGAAGAAGAAGAAAATGACAGCTTTTCATTGTCACAGTTATAAAAAATTGCCATTTGGGGGCGGCACCTATGGCTCAGTGTGTAGGGCCCTGGCCCCATATACCAATGGTGGCGGGTTCAAACCTAGCCCCAGCCAAACTGCAACAAAAAAATGGCCAGGCATTGTGGCCGGAGCCTGTGGTCCCAGCTATTTGGAAGGCTGAGGCAAGAGAATTGCCTAAGCCCAGGACTAGGAGGTTGCTGTGAGCTGTGTGGCACCACAGCACTCTACCAAGGGTGATAAAATGAGACTCTGCCTCTACAAAAAAAAAAAAAAAAAAAAAAAATTTGTCATTGGGCTGGACATTTTACCTATAATAGCTTGTTTAATCTTTAAACTGCCTATTAATGGAATTATTAGCTTCATTTTACAAACAACAAAACCAAGCATCAGGGAGATTAAGTAATTATCCCAAAGTGACATTAAGTATGGTAACCATATATAGGGTGTGAATCCAGATTTGTCTGATTATTAATCTCAGACACTTTCTAATGCCAATAAAATGTAAACTTGGCTGCTACAAAGTGCAGGCCTAGGAATCAAGGTACAGCATGGGGGGTTTGGTGTAGCTCTTGCAGAGGCCCCACTGAATGGCAAGAGGTGGACACAACTCCACGCCTCGACCTGAAGGCTGGGTTATGCCACCCTATTTTGGAACATTAAGCCTGAGCATCTATTATGAGGGTGAGCTCCAAACATTGCCCATTGGGTGATTATTTTGAGCAATGACTATGGAAACAGTTTACTGTATTCCATATTCTAAAATAGAGCAGCAGAAACCAGTTTGGGGGTATAGAGTTAGAGCAGGAGGCCAAGTCTGGAGACAGGGAAAAGCATCTGGAGTGGCAGTTCTTGGCTGCTGTTCTCAGGGCTGATGTGGGTTTGCACTCTCCGGCTCTTCAGCCTTCACCTTCCAGTCTGGGCCGCTAGGTAATTTCAGGAATACCTGCTTTTCTAAGAACATAACCAGAAGCCAAGTTCACTCATACAAGCCTCTGTTTGCTTGGCCCTAGGGAGAGAAGTATATTATCAGTGGGGGAAAACATTTCAGGGGTGCAGGGGAAATGTAAACACATGCTACCAAACCATCACCCGTTTGCCAAAGATAGTAGGAGCAAGTAGTGAGGGGCTGCTTTGAATTAGGCACTATGCGGGGTACTTCCAGATATATCATTTTAGTCTTCACAATGACCTAGAGAGAGAAATACATTCCTATTATTTCCATGTTATAGGTGCGGTAACTTAGTGAGGTTAAGGAAAGTAGCTTAGGTTATAATAAGGAGGATGTCTGCAGATAATGTGATTGTCTATGCAGAACGTCCAAAAGAATAAAAAAACTTTTGGAAGCAATAAGTGATTACAGCAAAGATGCAGGATACAAAGGGAATACAAGTAACTAAATGGAATTTGAAATTAAAAACGTAATACTATTTATATTAGCATCTCCAAAAAAGAAATACTCAGGTATAAATCTAACAGATTTTCAACAAACAATGCTGGAAGTAAGCATCCATATGCAAAAACCAAAACAAAACAAAGAAAACCCCTTAGATATAGACATTACAGGCTTCCCAAAAATTAGCTCAAAATGGATCATGGCCCTAAATATAAGATATAAAACTATAAAACTCCCAAAAGATAACATAGGAGAAAACCTAGATGACCTTATGATAACGCATTAACTTTGTAGATACAACACCAAAGTCATGATCCATGAAAGAAAGAATTGCTAGATTGAACTGTATGAAAATTTAAAACTGCTGCTGCTCTCTGAAAGATAATGTCAAGAGAATAAAAAGACAAGCCATAGACCAGGAAAAAATATTTGCGAAAGACACATCTGATAAAAATAGCATCTAAAACATAAAAAGAACTCTTAAAACTCAACAATAAGGAAAAAAAGATTAAATAATGGGGCCAAAGACCTGAAAAGAAATCTCACCAATAATGAATAAGCAGGCTCAGTGCCTGTAGCTCAAGTGGCTAAGGTGCCAGCCACATACCCTAGAGGTGGCAGGTTCGAATCCATCCCAGGCCTGCCAAACAACAATGACAACTACAACCAAAAAAAAAAAAGAAAGAAAGAAAATAGCCAGGCATTGTGGTGGGCGCCTATAGTCCAAGCTACTTGGGAGGGTGAGGCCAGAGAATCGCTTAAGCCCAGGAGTTGGAGGTTGCTGTGAGCTGTGACACTATAGCACTCTCTACTCAGGGTGATAGCTTGAGGCTCTGTCTCAAAAAAAAAAAAAAAAAAAGAATACGCATAGGAACAAATACTCAATATGTCATCAGGGAGATGCAAATCTAAACCACAACGAGACACCATCGCATACCTGTTAGAATAGCTGCAATCCAGAACACTGACAACACCAAAGGCTGCTGAGGACATGGAGCGACAGGAGTTCTCTATCATTGCTGGTGGGAAGGCAAAATAGTACAGCCACTTTGGAAGACAGTTGGGCAGTTCCTTACAAAATTAAATACACTCTTATCATAGAATCTAGCAATTGTGCTTCTTGTTATCCACCCCAAAGGTTGAAAATTTATGTCTACACAAAATCCTGCACAGGGATGTTTATAGCAGCTTTGTTCATAACAGTCAAAACTTTAAAGTAACCAAGAAGTCCCTTGTTAGGTGAATGGCCAAGCTGGGGTATACCCAGACAATGGAATATCATTCAGCATTAAAGAGAAATGCACGACGATTCCATGAACGGACACACAGCAGAACCTTAAATGCATGCGACTAAGTGAAGGAAGCCAATCTGAAAAAGTCTGATTCAAATTACATGACATTCTGGAAAAGGCAAAACTGTGGAGACAGTAAAAAGATCAGTGGTTGCCAAGGACTGGGGAGGAGGAAAGGAAGAACAAGTGGAGCACAAAAGATTTTTAGGGAAATGAAAATATTCCGGATGACACCATGATGGTGGAAACATGTCGTCATATACAGAGGGTGCCAAAAAAATGTATACACATTTTAAGTGATGCTGTCTATGTATTACTCTTCGAAGTCAAACTGAAGTTACCATTAGTGGTCAGGTGTACCTAGACATGCTATATCCATTTTACCTGCAATTCATACAGTTCTTGAGAATCACTGATTCTACTTCCAACAAGATCTCTTAAAATGTGTATGCATTTTGGGGCACCTTCTGTATTTGTTCAAATCTACAGAGCGTATACCACTAATTGTGAAAGCCTAATGTAAACTATATAATCTGGATGATAATGACGGATCAGTGTAAGGTCATCAATCATAACAAATGTAACACTCGGGCATGGGATGTTGGTAGTGTGGGAGGTTATGCAGACGTGGAGACAGGGGCTGTCTGGGAAAATCTCTGTATCTTCCTCTCCATTTTGTCACGAACTCAAAACTGCTCTAAAACATTCATTTTTAAAAATCAAATAATTCAATTTACTATTTTAATTTTTAAAAACTACTTTAATTTTAAAAAATCAAAATAAAAGGAGCATTGATTTCTGTATCTCAACCATAAATATGAGATTATCAACACAAGTAATTGACCTCTGTCCTATTTGATCGAACCCTTATTTTGTGTTCATTTTTTTTAAAAAAAAAAACAACTTGCATACAATTTTAAAAAGAACAGTAAAAATCTCCACACTGATGGAATTTACATTCCAGTATGATGAGAGCAACAATAAACAAACAGAAGAATTAAATGTTAAAAAAAAAAAAAAGCAAAACAAAACAAAAACCCAACACAATAGTTTCATTCTAACCAAGGAAGTAAAAAGTAGAATCTTGAACATTCTGAATTATGCATTGTGTCTTTAAGGAACCTAAGGAAGTATATGCTTGCTTTATTATTTTTTTTTTTTTTAAAGTAAGACAATTTTTTTAAAAAGTAGGAGTGTTTTCCTGGTGAACTACTGAAAGCTTATTCTGGACAATTCAGACTTTAGAAGTGATTTTGGCATTGTGGGTCAGTAATCCTTATTTGTGAGCCCTGTAATAAGTGGGTTCGGGGCACATATATAAAAATACCACATAGATGAGGTTCTAATCAGTTCAAATGTTGTCATCTTCTAGTTTGGCACTAGTGCGATTGTTTTAGAAAGTACAAAGTTTCCATTGTAAGGGTTATTCAGCTTGTCTGTTAAAACACTCATTTGGTTTTAAATTCAAGTTAAAAGTAACAAGCTGGGCTCTTTTCTGGTGTCAGTAAACTGGTGCATTATTTTTCTCCTTTATTATTATTATTTTTTTTCTGTTGTACATTTAGCTGTCTGACCAGGTCACAGAAAGGTAGGTCAGGTAGGCAAGCTCTGTATACATTACAGCCAGAGCAGAGTGGTGGAGGACAGAGTAACTGGCACACTCAGTGGGTGCAAGTCTCATCAGAGGCTAATCTTGCCCCAGGCAGCTTTGGATCTGGGCTGACTTCACCCCAGAGAAAAAGCCAAAGAAGAGGGAAAACGCAATACACCTAACTCTGCCACGTTCATCACAAAGACTAAATGAACCACCAGAGTTCATGCCCAGAAACCCTAAAACCCTTCCTGTCCCATTCTTCGTGAGCAAATGGGTGGCCTGAGCACCCCCACCAACCCTGTTCGGAGGAAAGAGGGACAGTTTCCAGTCTGAGGACTGGAATGCCCTCTGCCTACACTCAGCACGGAAATGTGCTGCTAGCATCCACAGAAACAAGTAAATGATGTGGTATGTGCATTCTTAATCTCGATTTTAATGTCTGCAACAATCTAGTGGTTAATTAGCAATTTGCTGCCCACCAATATGCAAAAGAAAGACAAGCAGAGGTTCTCTGCATCTATAATTATTTTGCTGGTTTACAAGCCGCTTTCCTCTCTGTGTATGTTTCTCTCTGTGTGTGCATTCATGCATCAGGGATTTCATTATTTTTAGAAGCATACTCTGTGCATTTTTATGCTTTAATACTTTCAGACTTCAGTAATTACAGTATTCTGGGGAAAAATATGCCTTCCTCCCCCCTCCACTCCAATTGCATTTGTCAGGGGTTCTTTTCTTTGATAAAGAGAGGAGAGTAAGATTTGTCAAGGGCTGTAGTCCAAATTGCAGAGAGTCAGAGCGCAAGATTGAGAGATACACATTTTTGCTGCTGCCAAATCCTTATCTGGAATCAGAGTCTTGTAATATTTGATTTTCTCCCAAGCAGCTCTGGTGAGTCGAGCCACGATCTGCGTTATCCATCTGCCTACTTTGGAGCAGAGTGTTTTACTATTTGGCTGTTTAAACGCTTTACGTTTTTGCCAGGGCATTAGGAAAGGCTCTCATGTTAAATTAAGTCAATTAATAAATGGAGACACATTAAGCAATCAATTTTGTCAGCCTATCTTCCCCAGCATTATGTATGGTTGGCTGTAATCACAAGATAAATGCAATGTGCTGATCTATGGTAATGTTCAATAATACATTCTCCGCCAGGCTCAATTCATCAGGGAGTTTCGGTAGGGAAGGCATTTGTTATTGGCTGTCTCTGCACCTCAAGGATAACATTTCTGTCCTTTTGATTGGCCGCCTCACTGCTGCAAGATTCCAACCGTCTTATTTTGATGATGAATATGAAGGCACGCTAAGCCGGGCTGGAGCCGAGCGTTTCAGAGGCTGCGCTCCTTCCAGAGCCCAAGGACTTACCGCTTCCTTCGCTGCCTTCCCGGGCCAACAACCCCCCCCAAAAGTTGTGATGCTTTTCTTTACCCAGTGCTTTGGGGCTGTGTTAGATCTCATTCATCTCCGGTTTCAGCACTACAAGGCTAAACGGGTGTTCTCCGCGGCGGGGCAACTTGTCTGCGTCGTCAATCCCACTCACAACCTAAAGGTGAGTTGCCGCCTGTCATTTTACGTTCACCGGTTCGGGTTCGAGTCGTTTTCTCGGGAGGGGGCAGCGACTCTCCAGCGTGCTTGGCGAGAGGCTCACAAACGCCTGGTCGCTGGTGCTGGAAGGACGCTTGGTACCTGGAGCTGTTCGCCTTGGCTCACCTTTGATCTCTAGGTGGCTTGGTGTTAGTGGTGACAGGGTTGTTTCCCTGACCGGTGAGAAAAACCAGAGTGATGGTCTAATCTTGTCCCCCCCCACACACACACACGCTGTGCCGGCCTACGGGGGTGGGGGCGGAAGCGAGGTTTGTTGGAGGGAGCAGAGGAGCGCCTCCATCTCTCCCCCAAATATTTGTGGGCAAGTTTGCAGGAGACAGGGTTTGAAAAGTTGCCCAAATTGCTGTCTGTCCCATGTGATGGGGGAGACAGTTAAGCACAAAGATTTTGGAAGTCCTTTCTGGCTACCGCGGAAGCAGCTGAGGGTTGGGGGTGAGGAACCCAGACACCGGGACCTGGGAATTGGCAGGGTTTCTGTTTCTGCAAAGTGTCTGTCCTTGTCCTCAGTGTGTGCGTGGTGTCAGAAAGAGTTTGGCTTATTTCCTTCCTGCTAGCTAGATGTGCTGGTCGGCTGAGGATAGGAGGAGCTGGGATTGGCTTCAATTGTATCATAATGAAACCAGCTCAGCGCTGCTGCTGCTGCTGCTGCTGCCTGAAGCTCCCGGGCCGCTGCCTCACTGCCCTGGCGCCTCTGCATTTGTACCTTAGGGCCAATGCCCTTTAAAAGAGCCAAAATGTGGGGTCTGGAAGGGCAGCTCCACATCACCGCCCAGACCGACGGGAAGGGAATGAGAGCCGCTGGCTGGGGGCGGTGGGGAAGAAGGGATGGCAGTGGGTGAGGGGTGGGGCCGGGCGCAGCTGAACTCCCCTAACCGGAAACTCGGGGCGCCTTGACTCTGTCCTAAAATTAAAGCTGGACTCCTTGAGAGTTGCTTCCTGTCCTGCTCGCTGAGTGACGCAGACTGTTGGGGGAAGGGCAGAGTCTGCGGCGTCCGCACCGGGCTGTGGGGATAGATGTCATTCTGGCCGCCGCTGTTGGGCAGAAGAGCTTGCTAGGTGCTCATCACTTCATAAACTCCCACTGCCTGGGCTGTCCTCCGCCGGAGCCCTGCGGGTCAGCCCTGATGGGCGCGCCTCCTCCCCAATGCCTGGAAGTTTCAAGGAAAGACAGCTGCCTGGGGCTGCTGGGGCCATCCGCCCAGGCCAGTCCTGGGGGAGGGGCGGCAGACTGTCCTGGGACCCCTGGGTGAGCGTGACCTAGGATCTGACTTTCTGTGGCCCCATGCGGCGACTACTGCCATTCCACACAACCGGTCACAATCACTCTTTCCTTTCAATTACTATTTCAGTTACTATTTCTTCGTTCTTCTATGGCTTAGTTTTATAAGTGAGCATTCACTACCGTCATCCTTAGCAAAGGAAGTGTACAGTGTACATATTCAAATGTGATTCTGAATTCCATTTTACGGCCACTTTTGAGACCACATTCAAACTCCCATTATTTTGTCACTTTGCATTAGTTAGTTCCCTGTGGCAAGAAATTTTGTTTACTCCTGTTTTGCATTTTAATACCTTTAAAAATTGCTTATGAGACTTAGCATTTCCGAAGTTTGAATTTCTATGGTTCACTGACCAGGGCTGGTGGTGGGGAGGAGAGGGTGCTAAGGTCTGGCTCAGGCCAGGGGAAACCATCTGTGTATATGTTTCAGTGATGTCTGCCTGGATACTGACAAGTCCGGGAATCCAAGTTGGGGCTGGAGGCCTGGAGCCATTCTGGCCAGCTGTGTGACCTTGAGTGATTCCATCTCTCTGAGCCTTCTTTTCCTCACTATCAAAATGGGCTTATGAATATCTGGCCCGTCCCCTCCACAGGCTGCTGTTAGGGGATGAGAAGAGATTAGAGGTGAAGGTGCATTAACAACTATCTCTTCTAAAAAAAAATAATTAATAAAAAGTATGTTGTTTGTAATTTTTAGAGTTTCAATAGGAACTTCAGATGCTGTGACCTAAAGCCTTAGGGCAATGTGCAAATCTTAGAAGCAGTAACATAAAAGTGGGTGGCAATGAGGCCATGGCTCACCTTTTCACATACACTCTCATTTGGCTTTTCATTTCCTGTAAAACAAACACACAAATTTTTCTCAGCAGGTAAACAAAGCAAGTTGAGTGTAACCATTCCCACCAGGCTAGCAATGGCACACAGGATTCAGAGGGCTGCTCCATGCAGGGGGGACCCCCGCAGCCAAGGCTGCCTTTATGAAAGTATCTATAGGTATCATATACTCATCCAGGGTCCAGGTTGCCCCTGGAGTAAGTTTTACTAACTTCTCAAACCTGATGGCTAATAGCCAATTGCAGAGCTCTTAAAGGAATAACTCTATGAAAGCTTCACCACCCCATTGCTTATATTTAAAAGTGCATGAAACCTCAAAAGAAAAGTTCTTATTCTAAATGCTAATTTCCGTAAATAACCATGGAAATATGCTTCGGATGTAATAAGCTGTGATGGGGGGGGGGCGTGTCTTTTTTTTTTAAAGGGAAAAAAAATGTGGAATAGCTATTGATCTGTGGTGCTTCCCTGAACCTTGTATGACAGCCTAGTACATGAAACAGTGACCAAGGACAGAGAGGTTGCAACCTTGCTTTCAATTTTCTGAGTTGTGTGTAGCTACAGAGAGGGCTGGGAAGCCTGTGTTTTGCTTTATTGAACCATTTTTGGACTTTATCCTTTCCTGGGCTTTCCTAAGAATTCTAACTAACAGCGTTTTAGGACCTGAGGCAAGTGCTGAGTTATAATCAAAATTCACTTACAGAGCAAAGAAAATTGTGTATTTACCATGCTTCTATAGGTCACCTTCATTCTCGGTCTTGTTATGGTGATTACTCAGTAACCTGGGATTCCTTCAAGCAAGGCAGGGGCTTCTTGGGGACTGCTGATACTCTGCTTAAACCTATTATACCCCTTAAGCCCACCCTAATTAAAAAAGGGCCTCTAGAGTAGCCGGCCTTGAACATGAGCAAGCTCAGCTTTAAGTGAGTGCCAGGCAGTGGCATGCAAATGAGAGTATGTTTCCCTGTGCCTCTCTGTCTCTCTCTGCCCGCAGGGATGGTCCCTTGCACAGATTAGCGTTCAAATGGTGCCCCCACTTTTCCCCTCCGACTAGAAGTGACCACCATGGAGCCAGCTTTCCTGGCTGGCTGCCCTCTGCTTTTTCATTCACAGAGGTTATTGAAATGTGGTGAGCAGGCTGCAGGCTGGCGCTGGTGAGGCGCCTGCCCTGCCTGCCCTCCTGCCCCGGTCCTGATTCAGCACTCCTTTCTCCCTCCTGTCCTTTGCTTGTCTCCAAACCAAAAGACCCTTTTTCTCCTGGCTCCTCTCCTGTTGGCTTTTGCTGTCTCTATAATGCTCTGCCCAGGGCAGCCCTGCCTCCTCCTGCCCTGTCTGTAGAGGTGCCCTTTGACGGGAGGGGTGGTCAGTCCCTGTGCTCAGGTTTCCCCAGGGGAGCTTCTGTCCTGCTAGCCAGGGTCCCTCGCTCAGCCCCTCTGGAGTAGCACTTCCCAAGCAGACAGTAGCTGGCTAAGTGACTTCCTCCTTTTTAACCACAGCCTTTGATAAACAAGTTTCTAAAGGAAGACTAGCAAAATGCTTTCTGGCCAACTTCCCAGTTGCTCTTGGATACCTCCACCCTGGGCCAGCACTGCCCTTAGAACCCTATATGCTCTCCTTGCCTCTGGAGAAAATAAGTGTCCTCTCCTCCTCTGGGAAGGGGAGGCTTTTCATGTCCCTAGAGCTCTTCTCTATTGTAACCTATTAATATTGGTTTATAACAAAAATACACACACACACACACACACACAGAGGATGGGATGGGCATTTGGGGCAATGATAGCTTTAATTTAAGTGCCTGACAGATAGGGAATCTCAAACTGAGGCATTTCAGTACCACTGAGTGTGTGCTGATGGGAAGGGTAGGGGGCTGCATGGAGGAGGGGCAGGCTCATCCTAGGAAAGATGGGAGAGACGTGGCAGTGGCATCTCTTTGGAAATCCGCCCTGGGGCTTTGCTAACTCTTTTTTCCCTCTGCTCAGCAGGCGGCTGAATGAGCGCTGAAGACCTGAGCTCTGTCTTTTGAGATTTAGAGGTGGCCTTTGGAGTGTTCAGCATGAATATCTACTTTAAAGCAGCTAAAGGCTTCCACAAGATGTTTAATAGCTGGTATGTGGGTTACTCAGTTCTTAGCGACACAGCCACCTCTGAGGGTCTCATTCCCCTTCCTCTGGGTGTTTCAGCTTCTTTCTCTGCCCACCCTTGAGCCACTTCACTGCTCATTAGCACCTCGCAGGGGCTGGGGAGACGGTGAGGGAGGGGGCCCCAGGCTGGTGGTGTTCACTCTGCCAGCGTCATTCTAAAGACTTTGCTGCCTCTTCCAGCCCTTGGGTTTCTGTGGGCGTTATAGACACTCCACTCTATGGGCGCTGAGCAGCCGTGCGGTTTTCTTGGTTAATGGTGATTGCAGATGAGGCTCCGGAGTCACATATCTGGGAGGCGCAGAGCCCCGAGCTGTAATTTGGTTAGCTGTGTGCTGGTGATTGAGTTGCAGAGCAGGCTGGGGCTGGCGGGGTGAGCCGATTACCTCGGCTCTGCTTTATCCAGCATCCCCAAAGCAGACTTGGTGGGGTTTCCTTCCCCAGGATCCCTCACCCTGCAGGGACTCCGGGGAAATTAGAAAATAGATACTGCAACCTGTCTTTGAAATCCACAGAGAGGTCAGGGTTATTTGGATGGCTTCCCTGGGATAAGACAGATTATTTTCCTAGCAATTAACAATCAGAAAAATAATTATCTGTGAAGGTATTTTACCCTCAGCAAGGTCGTCTTGACCCAAGCAGAAAGGGGAATAGTGACTTGTTTAGGCAAGAAATGTCACGTGGAAGGGGTCCATCTGAGGAACCTGTTCTCCCCTGGAGGTAAGCAGCTCATTGGGTGATGGGGACAATGACAAGACTAGGAGGCTAAAGCTTCTTATTTTACAGTTAAGGAAACTGAGACCAGAGAGGGGGATCAACTTGTATTGGTTTCCTGTGGCTGCTATTACAAATGACCACAAATTGAGTGGCTTTAGACCATGGAAATATACTCTCTCTCAGTTCTAGAGACGAGAAATCCTGTTAAGGTGTCAGCTAGGCCGTGCTCTCTCCCAGGGCTCCAGGGAAGAATTTTGCCTGCTCCAGCTTCTGCTGGTTCCCTGCACTCGTTGCCCTGTGACGGCATCACAGGACCAATAAGAATTAGCTTTTAAACTTTTATCTTTCAAGGTTAAGTAGCCTTGTACAGCACTTAAGTTATCACAGTCCCTTTGCAAGGGAACAATTTCACAATCTCTGCCATTGTGTTCTAAGGAATACAGTAAGAAGAAATAATCTGTATTAATGAGGGTTCTAGAGGGACATAGAACCAGTAGGAATTGCATACAGATAGATGGGAGAGGGTTTAGTAGAGGAACTGGCTCATGCAATTGTGGTGACCGAGAAGTTCTATGACAGATCATCTGCAAGAGGGAGACCCTGGGATACGGGTAGCATGGCTCAATCCAAGTCAGAAGGCTTCAGACCCCACTGGGTTGAATGGTTAACTCTCAGTATGAGGCCAAAAGCTTCAGGACCCAGGGGCTGCTGGTGTAACTCCTAGAGGCCAAAGGCACAATGAGCCTGGAGTTCTGATGTCCAAGGCAGCAGAGAAGTCTGTCCAGCTCTGAGAGAGACCAGTGGCCTTCTGTATTTGTTCTCTCTGGGCCCAGCAGATTGGATGGTGCCTGTCCTACCATCCACACTAAGGGTAGATATTCCCACTTGGTTCACTCAGACCCACATGCTAATTTCACCTGAAAAACACCCTCACGACATGCCTCAAATAATCGTTTACCAGGTTTCTAGGTATTCCTTAATCTAGTCAAGTAGATACCTATGCACAAACCCAGCCCTTGTCACCTTGCTATCTCCTCAAACAATACTTAATTTCCAAACAAAGATAAAATAACAAGATAATAGAACAAATATGATTTAGCTATAATGATGCAACTATCCTGTGTACAACCAAATCACTAATCCTCTCCCCAGATTTCAGCTTTCCATACTTTAACATTTGGGGTTTTAATCTCTTCATATCATGATTTTTGGAATTACATACATTAGGGATTTTGATCTTTGGGGATTTCAGCATTCGAGATTATGGAATTTAAGATTGTGCCCTTCAGGATTGCAATTGGCACCAATTGTTGACACAGTCAGTGTGATGAAAGTGGCTCCTCAGACCTGGCTTCACCTCTCCGCACTCCCCACCTGACTGTCTCTCATGGCCCTTCCTCCCTCTCTGCAAACCTTAGCTTTCACTGTTTCTTGGTATTTTGTGAATTGCCTTTAGTCTTAAAGAGAATTTTGAATAGAACAATTTCTTGCCTTATGTGAAAGTCAGATTTGTCCTTAATGTTCAGCTTCAAAGAAAGTGTGGGACCTTGTTGGGCTCTGAGCCCAGAAGTCCAGCAGGAGAGAGGCCGGGTCTCGCAAGGATACCTGTGCTTGCAGTGGACAGGACTGGCACGAGCCTGGCCCTGTCATTCACAGAGCCGGGAGCCGTGCAGATAATTCCCCTTCTCCACCCATCCTGAAAACTGGCCCCTCGTGACTTATGCATGACTTCTTTCCATTAGCAACAGCTTGAGTAAGCACATGAGGAGGTGGCTCTGTGAGGGATATCTGATGTGGAAGGCACAGATCTGCAGGCTCAGTGGCACCACTCTGAGATTCAGCAGGGTGGGGAGAGATAGGGAGGAAAAGCTGCATGTGCCCCTGAGATAGTGTGTTTCCTCTCTGCCTCCCAGAGTTCATTGCACCTGGAGCAGGGTAGTCTCTCTGAGCCAGCCAGAGATGTGGAGGGAGTGTGATGCTTGATCAAGGCTGTTAGCCTGTGCAATTGAAGAAGGTTGAGAGAGAGAGACTGAGGCTCTGGCCTTTCCCAGCCAAGAAAGAATTCCTAGATCTCACTCTAGTCATAGAATTAAAGACAAAAATTACTGAGCTAGGCACTGGACCCAGGTCCCCTGCATTCCAGCCTGAGTTTCTACACGCACACAGACACACACATATGTACACTCACAACTGGCAATTCTGAGATGCCACCCTGTTTGGGCCCGGAGTGATCTCTGAACAGCAAGATCACAGGATGCAAAGCCCCATGGGTGAGGAAACCTGGTCCCCAGCACAGTGGAAGAAAGGATTTGATGAACAAGAACCCTCTCCCCATCCAGTCTGTGACTGAGCCCTCCAGCCTCAGGACAGAGGCCAGGGACTCGGTTTGAATCCAGTGTCGCTTTCCTGGGATAACATCTTGACCTCCTGAACCCACTTGCCTTCATCTATAAAGAGGTTGTTGTGAAGATGAAATAATATGACACACATAAAGTGCTCCGCACAGCCCCTGGCATATCATAATTACTCCATAAACAGGAGTTATTATCGTTACAATTAGGTTGCGTCCCATTGAGATGTTACCTGATGCACAAGATGTGATCCATGTTCTTTTGCATAATTTGGCTGGGTGACCAAACTCCTACTCAAAATGGATGTTATAGGCAAGCTGGAAGGGACAGCAGCAAAAGGACTTTATCAGTTGAGGACCAAGACTTTGAAGCATAGTGTGTTCCAGCTGAGAAAACCAGAATGACATTCTTGGTCAAGGTCCTGGTCTGACAAACAGGGCTCAGAGAAATGCAGTGACCCCCAGGTTCCAGCTGGGGAGGATCCTCAGGGCTGGGTCTGCTGTGCCACCCTGTAATCAGCCTGCTTCTTTGTCTATGTCACTGCACTGCTGGGAGAGGGACACTTGCGTAAGATCACTGCAGTGCTGGACCTCATCTCAGAGTGGTCTTTGTTCCCAAGGCCTTGCCAAGGTATCAACTAGCTGGATAACAGTGAGGAATTAAAAAAGCAAATGTCCCTTGTGTCTCTAGTGCTGACACAAATATATAGTGAGGGACAGGGATGAGGATCCCAGTGAAGTCACCAAACCCTTGCAGTCATAACCCTAGATTTTCACATAGCAGGATAGATCAGGTTCTACTCCTAAAGGCTGCATTTTCATCTTGACCGTGGGCCCAGGGTGAAGGCACCATCAGAAAACAGATCAGAAACCAGCCTAATGTTTTTAGCAGAGAAACAGGGTCTTTGTGGATAACTTAGTACCGAGGTTGAATCGCATATGTTAGTTTTACTTGCAAGAATGCTGAATCTCTTAATAATTTCTTGGTCCTCTAATATATTTTTTAATCACAAATCCACAATAAGGAGGAAGCTCTGGGATACAGAGCTGTAGTCTGAGGAAGGAAGGGTTGGAGTCTAGTTCCCCCAGGATGAAACAGGAGAGGGTCCTCTGTGGAAGAGAAGGGCCATTGCAGCCCTTGTTTGGAGAGAGAAGACAGGGTTAGCTTAGCATTGGGAAGGCCCCACAGAGATGGAGCCAAATCCAGATCAAGAGCAGATTTTACAAGAGACTGGCCCACAAGCCTAGCTACCTGCCACCCTTGTAACCAGAATTCCTGACCCCTCAGATCTAATTCCTACAATTTTGCCAAGATGTGTCAAGAAGTTGAAGGCAAGTAGCCACTCAGAAACTTGGTTCCTGTTGTCAAAATTAGAGGTGTATGGGGGCTTCTCCTAAGTCAAGCTGGGTATACGTCCTGAACCGCTCAGACAGCAGACAGTAGTTTTCTGCTCTCTGAGTTACGCACACAATAAAAACAATCTTGATAATAACAGCCACAAAGTGCTATGCCCGGGAATGATGTTAAATGCTTCTGCATTAATTGTCACTGGGAAGTAGTCTATTACTATCATTATTATCCATTATACAGAATATCAAACAGAAAGGGGTTAAAGAGCTTGCTCAATGTCACCCAGCTCTTTGTGGCAGAGCCTTTTTCTTTCAATTGAAATTCTGGGCTTTTAAGCCCTTCTTGATATGTCCTCCCTTAGAGTTCACTATTCACAGCAAACAACTGAGCCGACTTGCCTGGCCTTAGAACTAATATTGAGTATAATATATTTCATTTTAAAATACTGAGCTGGGATCCTGTCTTGTTCACTTGTGTGTATAGACACACACACATGTACACTCTAGCTTTTGGTGGACGATCCTGGGAGTATTCTCTGAGCTCCTCTATGCTCTCCAGGGCATGGAAGCCCTGTTGGCCTGCAGTGGTGATTTCTCCCCTTCCCCCGGCTTGCTGGAATCTCCTAAATAAACTGCTGCAGCCCAGTCCTGACCTTAGGCTCTGCTTTGGGGAACCCATATTAAGATTATGTATGTGGTATGAGGTATTTAATAGACCTAATCTGATATGCTGTTGATTCATGGTTGTAATAAAGCAGGAACAATTATAATATCCTCAATCAAATGAGCTGTTACAAAACCACTTGAGAATTTTGTGAGCACTTTAAGTCTAAAATCTGAATTTTCAAAGCTTGCTATTAAATCATTTAGAATGTTTACATTTATTTTTATTTTTATTTTTTTTTGAGACAGAGCCTCAAGCTGAGCCCCTGGGTAGAGTGCCATGGCTTCACTGCTCACAGCAACCTCCAACTCCTGGGCTCAAGCGAGTCTCCTGCCTCAGCCTCCCAAGTAGCTGGGACCACAGGCGCCCACCACAATGCCCGGCTATTTTTTGGTTGCAGCCATTATTGCTGTTTGGCGGGTCTGGGCTGGATTCGAACCTGCCACCTTAGGTGTATGTGGCTGGCGCCTTAGCTGCTTGAGCCACTGGTGCTGCGCCAGAATGTTTACATTTTTAAAAAAAGATTATGTATGTGTATAGTTTTTGTTACCTAACATTTATTGAGTATTTACTAAGTGCCACGCATGTGCTAAGTGATTTATCTGGATTGCCTTTTTCAAAATCTTCAGGGTGATGCCATTAGACTATCCCCAGTTGACGCAAGAGGAAGCTGAGGTGCCAGAAGATGAAGTGACTTGTCCAAGGACATACCCAGTGAGCAGTGGAGTTTAGTTCATGCTTTTAACCTCTGTGCTGATCTGTCTATCCCTCTGGTTCATAGAATTGGTTGTCTGGAAGCTTCTACAAATCCCTTAGCCCTCCAAATTCAGGCTGTGTTAAAATTATGATTTGCAAACCGTATTTCAGGAAGATCTTCAAAAATTGGGATTTGCATACAATATTTCAGGGAAGGCTTTTCCACAACTACACATAAATGCCTAACTCAAAATTATCCTATCAAAAAGGAAGTTCGGGCTCCATAACCATTTTTTTAATTGAGTTACCAGATTTGATAGGTGGACAAAATGTCTAGAACTAGGACTGACCCCCAAATCTGGGACGTAAGATGTCCTGTCATTCTCTAACAGTGGAGGCTAGTTTACCACATTGGAAATGCAAATACTCTCTAAGCACCGAGATGCCATTAAATTGGTTCATTTTTTTTTTTTTTTTTACCTAAGAAAAAAAAAAAAGAAGAAGAAAAGAAAGACATCTTTTTATTCAAAGCCAAACTGGCCTTGAAGAAAATGTGGCTCTTACCTGGGAACACCTGTTCTCTATGAGATCCACAGGCCTTTGAAATTTCCTTTCTCATTAGCAGCCACACTCGATCACTAAACTTATTTATTTTTTCTAAAATCAAAGAGGAATGAAATTTTAATGACCATTTTCTATCTAATTTAACTCAGCTTCTATGTTGGATTCTAGAAAAACCTTCCTCTTACACCTCTCAAATATTTTTTCCCCCAAAACTGCTGTGAGAACTGAGTGAAAGAGTCAGGGAGGGGAAAGGTGAGCTTAGGGGCGGAAAGGGGCATGAGCCTGCAAGCTGTGTTTCCCTAGCCAAGGAAGGGAGGCAGGGCATTTATACCCACCTTGGGGAGCAAGGGGGAGAACAGCAGAATGGGAGCCAGAGAGGAGAAATCACAAAGGAATCTCAGGAGCCCCCTCACAGGCAGCCCTGACATCTGGGAAGAGTCACAGAGGGCTGCAGAAGGCTCACAGGAAGGCCCCGGGCACAAGCGGTCTGCCCTGACTACCATCTGTGGGCCTCCACGATGCCTACTTGTCACCACAGCCCCCGGGGTGGTGGCATGGGGGCAGCAGGGCAGGCCAGGAACCAGACTGTCCTCCCCCCGCCCCTGGCCCTGCAAGGGCCTCGTGTATGCAGGAGGGCCAATCAGCATACGGAGAAGCTGCCTCATGGAAGCCAAAGTGATACATCTGTTTATGGTAATTAAATAAATGCCAGTTGGACCCTTTCTCAGTGTGCTTACTGAAGCAAGTGCCAGAAACACGATGCTCTCCAAGAATCAAAGCGAAATTAGAAAGAGAAAGACGCACGGCTCCCAGGCGCTCACCACCCACCCCTTGAAAACACTTGGCCGAGGAGGCTTACTCGGATCCGAGGCCGAGCTTTCCCCTGCAGTTCTGGCTGCCTTCCCTGCGGGGTCTGAGCAGGTCGCTTAACCTTGGCTTCTTCATCTGTGGGATGAGAAGGTGACACTTGCTCTTTACCTCCCTCCAAGGTGACCTTGGTGTACAGAGATGGGCTTTACAATTGCACTTACTTATTGGCTGCTTTGCAAAAAAGGTTTGAGGCAATTTATACCAAATGGTGGAGTGATGAGGTGAAGAAAATGGAGAATGCAAGTAGGTTAATTTTACCACTTAACCCATTTCTAGTGGGTGACAGGAATGTGGTGGAAAAGCCAAAGTCCATGGATACATTTAAACAGCGCGTGTGGGAAAGATTATGGACTTGGGACTAGATGTGGCTTCAAATTTAGTTCTACTCTTCATAACTCTGTGATCCTTCGTAAGTTATTTAATCATCTTGAGCATCATTTTCCTCATCTGTAACAAGGTGAAAGTGAGGAAGGGTTAATGTAATAAATATATACCAAAGCCGCTAGACCGGGGCCTGGCACACAGCAGTGACTTCTTAAACATCAGTTTCTTTTGATTGACCTTCCTTCCTTCATAACTTTCTTCATTCTTGTCTTTGTTTTCTTTCTTCCTCTCTCTGTTTTCCTTCTTTCCTTTTCTTCCTCTCTAGTTCTCTTTCTTTCCTTTTTCTTTTTCCGTTTTGAATAAAGAAGTCTCCAGAAAAACATCTCACATTAACTGATTCCTGGATTGGAGCAGAACCTACGGAAAGAGTTTGAAATTTTGAAAGGAAGAAAGCTTTGTCATTGTAAGAAAGGGACAAATTTTCAAAATGTATAATGACTATGAACTCGTCCAAAGTCACCAGATGAATGTCTTAAATTTTCTGAGTCTTATTTTTGTTAGCAGAGTGTAGAATTAATAAGATTGGTTTCCTCCTATGCCCCCAAGATTTCCCCAAGAGAGCTGGGAGTACAAAAGGCAGCCTGGAGAGGATGTTTTTGTCTTGTGAAGCTGAGAAGATCAGGGCCCCAGTTAGGGTAGGCCAAGGGGCGTAACTCCAGACAGCTGTAGGGCAGGCACTGGGATGGCAGGTATCTGTACTCGTACCACTAGCCAGTTATAAAATAAAAATGATATATGCACTTCTCTTTTACTTTCTGAGGTCACGTGGGTATGCCGTGCAGGCAGGTGGTGGTATCTGTGAAGTGACCACCAGCAAGTTCTAGGCAACTGGGGACATCCAGGGACATTTAGCATAAGGAAGTAGCATTAGAGTCACAAGATGAGCAACTGGGGCAGGACATTTCAGACCCCAGTCCATGCCTCCTCCTCTGTGAAGCCTTTCCTGACAACCTCTGTCCCCAGGGAGGATCAAATGCCTCTTTTTCGCACTCGTCCCTGGAGTGATTTTGATCTAGGCACTCAGGCTCTAAACTTCTGTGTTCCTTTGGCTACTCGTGCCCCTAATAGATGGTGAGTTCCCCAGTGACTCTGCATCCTCAGGCCCAGTGCAAAGAGTAAGCTGGCACATGCAGGTGCTTAGTAAATGTAGGTCTATGTAAAAAGTGTAGGTGCTTCGTAAATGTAGGTCTATGTAGGACCGTAAGAACAGGGCAAGGAGGGGGAGAACTGAGCACCTTATCAATACAGAGGCTAAGAACAGGGAAAGAGAAAGCAGGCTGTGAGGTAGAAATGTGGCACCAGGAGGGCAGTCAGGTACAAGGCGAGGGCTGGACCAGCGTGAGACGCGGACCCAACCCCCCGGACCTTTCCTACCTGAGGAGAGTGTCGGGTCTGGGCTCAGGATGGGGCTAATGATACAAGAAAGTGCAGCGTGATGCTGAGTAAGCCCCAGAGCAGTGGTTTTCAGACCGTGTTGCTGTGAAAGGATCTTAGGTGCGCTACCAAAAATTTTAAAGATCACTCATTAAATTATTTTTGAAAGGAGTTCAAAGCACAGTAAGTATATTCTTTTTTTACTCTTTTTTTTTGATCAACATAATTTAAGTGTGCCAAGGAAGTTTAACTATGAGTTCCAGTGTGCTGTGAGATAAAAAAGTTTGAAAAGCACTGCCCTAGACTCGAGAACCACGTGTCCTGGGTCTAGCTACTGCCTCCAGGGTTATCAGACATGTGAAGTTGGACTTGAAGTTTAGCTTTTCTGGTGCCTCAGGTTTCCCATCTGTAAAATGGAAATAATAATAATAATATAGGGTGACGCCTGTGGCTCAGTGAGTAGGGCACTAGCCCCATACACCGAGGGTGGTGGGTTCAAACCTGGCCCCAGCCAAACTGCAACAAAAAAAATAGCCAGGTGTTGTGGCGGGCACCTGTGGTCCCACCTACTCGGGAGGCTGAGGCAAGAGAATCACCTAAACCCAGGAGTTGGAGGTTGCTGTGAGCTGTGACGCCATAGCACTCTACTGAGGGCAATAAAGTGAGACTCTGTCTCTAAAAAGTAATAATAATAATAATATTAGTATCTACTGCTTAAGGTTGGATTGAGAACTAAATGAGTTAATATAATAAAGTGCTTGGCATAGGAGGAATACTACAGGGATGTTAGCTATTATTGCTGTGTTGTTGTTACTATTATCACTACTAGATGCAGGCCGGGCACACTTAGTCCTTGGATTGTGATAGTGATACAGTGAAAGGGGAAAGAAAAATCTAGAGGTTTTGTCTTCAATACACTGGACCGTAGCTGCTCTAAACTTAACTGGTTGGAGATTGGTCATCTTAAGGCTAGTTCTCTATGTACTGTTGAGAATACGTTAAGATCCATTTACTGAGAGCCTAGAAAAGGGTCGCTATCACAATGGTACCAAGCATTGACTTTTAAAAGAACATGAGTTCAGATTGGTTTGTGGTCATTCAAATAAGTCAGGGAGCTTTGTGGTTTAGGGGATGGGGACTCCATTTTTCTCTTCCTGCATTTCTATTCCGTTTTGTGGACTCTCAAAACTAAAGGGGACAAAAAGACATTAAAAGGATCCTTTAAAGGAAAATTCCTGTCTAGTACTTTTAACCACACACTTAGAGCATTTACTATGTGACAGTACACACCATTCTATTAGTAATTACAAATATTAACTCATTTAATCCTCAAAATAACTCTAAAAGTACAGCTACTATTATACAGATGAAGAGTCTGAGACACAGAGGGGGTAAGCAATGTGCTGGGACAGTGAGTGATGAAGCCAGAACTCAGGGGCCTAGAGTCCTGAGTTTGGGTGAAGGCACAAGAAGGAAAGTTAGCCTCTTCTGGCGCAGGCCTGCTTGAGCTGTCGCCATTCCCGGAGTCTCCCACTCAGAGCAGCCCTGCCTTACTTGCTGAAAGGGAAGGGGAATCCCAAGAAGCACCCGGAAGCCCACGGCTGACTCTGGGTGGCCCAGCTTTGGAAGGGAGATTTCACAGCTGGCAGACACTGAGCTGGAACCAGTGGGAAGCCACCATGAGGACAGGGACGCTGATCTCCCAGGGAGAACTGCCTGAGACCCGTCTGTTGCACCTTCTTGTTGGTTTTCTATTCCACAGTCTCAGAACATGCTAACTTCTGATTTTCAGTGAAATCTGAGGCCCAGGAGATTTTCTCCCTATTCACCAAACAAGCAGAGAAAGCCCTAGGGAGCCCACTGATGTCAGTAAACAGGTCTCTGTGATTGCTGGGGCTTCACAATTGGACAGCGTTTTCTTTCCCCTGATGGAGATAAATGTTGATAACTCAGTGACGACCAAAACATTGTAAAGTGTCAAGCACAGCATGCTTAGTTACAAAAGCTGGGAATAATTGCTTCACCCTCACTGCCGAGAAAACCAGTTCTGGAGTCCAGGATAATTCTAGTAAGAAATTGGCATTTGGGGATTAATTATTTAGAATGTAATGACTGCTACAACCCAAACTAATGAGACCAGGAGGCAGTTTCCATTTGAATTTCAGGAATGAAATAGGCTTTGCCAAGCTGGCTGGTACAGAATGGAAGGGCTCTCTCTCTCTTTCTCTCTCAATATCTCTTTCTCTCTATCTCTCCTTCTCTCTTTAACCTCAGCATTGGTCGGGGAAAAATGAGAGCATTTTGCAAGAACAGCTTCTGAGAAGACTAGCCAAAAGTCTGTGCAGACGCCTCAGGAAAACTCTTGATTGATAGTCAGAAGCCTGGCTGAGCTCTTCCTGAGGCCCTGAGCAGGTTGGGGGCAATAAGGCCGGGGTGAGTCATCCCCAAGCTGGGGAGAAGCAATGGCTCTGAGCCTGGAATCAGACCTATCCCTGTCACTTTCCAGCTCTGACCTTCAGCAGGTCACCTCCCCTTTCCAAGTCTGTGCCCTCCTGCAAAATCAGGCTGGACAGCAGCCCTGACTCTGCCAACCTCAATGGCGTATTGTGAGAGTCAGTGAGAAAATATCTAGCCACGTGCTCTGTAATCTGTGAATCACAGAGTGGGGGGCCATGGCACTGGGACATATCACCTCTTTCTGGTCCTTTATTTGTTCACTTAGTCCTGCCTTGTTCTAAACAGAATTCCAGGCAACCTGCCTGTTGTTATTATTATTATTTTTGCAATATCTTGCAAAGCTGTAGGGACCACATAGAGTAACTGTCATGGCAAGTGATGGTTTAGTGTAAGAAAAGACCTGGGAGGTTCCTGGGTCCAGGTCGACCATACCCTGAGAGCCCTAGAAGGGAGCCTGGAAAGTCTGACCTTAAGTTATGCCCGTGTCAGAGAACACCTGGATTATGGATGATGTGGGAGAAATGAGGGAATGGATGGAGCAGTTCGTTTGTTCCTATGTTTATTTATTGATCACCTGCTTGAAGTATATATTTATTTATTGAGAGCCTGCTATGGAAGCGCTGCTATGATGACAATGAAAAGGATCCCTGGAAGATGCCCACTATAATGGGTACCTCCTGGCAGAAGTCCCAGATTCTTCCCAGTTTCCAGCTGCCTCCAGCTCTGCTTTCCAGAGCAATAAGGCAATAGGGGTGTGAACAGGATCCCCCCAAATTCTTTCAACTAAAAGAAAGGCACACGTATCAAAATCCCACCCTGAAATGAGGATTCCTCCCATTGCCTGCTAGACTTGGGTGATCGGAGTATATTCTGAGAGGATTTAGACCTGATGCTCTTAGGATAAAGGTAAAGTCAACAGAAAATAGCAAGTGTGCCGAGGATACGGAGAAATTGGAAGCCTTGTGCATTGCTGGCAGGAATCTAAAATGGTGCAGCTGCTATAAAAATATAGTATCAAGTTTCCTCTAAAAAACTTAACATAGAAATACCAAATGACCTAGGATTACATTTCTGGGTATACGCCACCAAGAATTGAAAATGTAAAACTCCAACAGTTATTTTCATATCCTGTTTATTACAACAATAGCCAAAAGGTAGAGACCACCTGAGGGTCCAACAACAGGTACATCAATAAGCAAAATGTGGCATTTACATACAATAGGACATTATTCGGCTACAAAAAGGAATGAAATTCTGACACATCCTACCTGAATAAACCTTGAAAACATTATGCTAAATGAAATAAGCTAGACACCAAAGGACAAATATTGTACGATTCCATTTATACAAACTGTCTCAAATAGACAAATCCATAGAGACAGAAAGGAGATTAGAGGTTACCGGAGGGAAGGGAAGGGGAAATAGGGACTTACTTCTTAAATGACTGCAGGGTCTAGGGCAGTGATTCTCAACTGGTGTGCCGTGAGAGGATCTTAGGTGTGCCCTGAAAACTTTTAAAGATCATTAACTAAATTATTTTCAAAAGAAGTTGAAAACTCTTCTTTTTACTCTTTTTTTTTTTAAATCAACATAATTTAAGTGTTCCATGGAAGTTCAAGTGTGTCATGAGATTAAAAAAAAGGTTGAAAAACACTGGTCTAGGGTGACATAAATAAAGTTCTGGTAATAGTAGCGACGGTCGTATGACATTGTGAATGCAATTAATGCTTCTGAATTGCACACTTAAGTGTGGCTGAAATGGCAAGTTTTACGTTAGATATGTTTTACCACAATGAAAAAATACTCTGCTCAAAACAAAATAAGCAGAACAAAAGGCCAAGTTTTTGAACAAACCTGGGGATGGCAAGGTCTTTGCCCAGGTGGGTGGCTGCACCCCACATGCTCTTCTCTCTAGCAACGTGAGAGCTGCCTAGTGCTCCCTTCACCCCTCCCCCACTGGCCTCCAAATGTGCTCCCACCGTCCCAGAGGCAGCCTCCTCCACCAGTCTAGGTGGGCTATATGCTCTCAAAGCTTCTTACTTTGGTGTATGCAGCGTAGTAGTGGGATATTTAAACGGTGGCCTGATCCTCCCGTGAGACAGAAAGACTGTGAACACACGGCCAGTGTTGGGTTTTTTCTCTCCATTGTGAAGCCACAGCTCACAGAAGGCCCTCAAGAAAGAAACATGTGCTGGGGAAAGAAGCATATGAACAAATCAGCTGCCCTGTCTTCTTCTCCCATGTCCCTCCAACATCTGTAGCCTTTTATCCATGACCCATACCCTCAGTGCTATCTGAAATAATCTGATGTGTTTATTGCTTTATGTGTCTACAGCATCTCTGCTTTCTCATTAGAATGTGAACTCCTTACAAGGAAGGACTTTTTCTGCATTGGCCACTGCAGTTTCCGCAGTGTAGAAGAGGGCCTGGCGTATTGGAAAGGCTCAGTGGGTATTCACTGGATGGATGTGTAAGCAGGCCTGCATTAACTGCTGCCTGGATTATCCTCTAGTTAATCTCACTTCTTCCATATTGGTGCCAGACTCCTATGACTACAAATGTGGATTCGGGTTTGGGTGTCCCACTTCTGCTCGAAGCCTTCAGTGCCTCCCCTGTTGCTCGAGGTTAAGATCCCGATCCCTGTTGGAGATTATACCAGTCTCTCCTGTTACTGCCATGCTACCACGCATACCCTCTCACTGCTGCGGGGCTCTGAGCTCATTGCCGAGACTAGCCCTCTAATACCCTTCCCTGCTTCTTTGGTTAGTACTCCTCCCACCCCAGGGTCACTCAGACATCCTCTCCTTCCAAAACTCCTTCCTCAGACCTCCGATATCTACTTCTATCAAGGTACAAGACTGCTGCCCAGCCAGGCTGTCCCACTAGACATGACACCCTGGGATCTGCAAGCCAGTCCCAAGTCCAGTTCATCTCCATGGCTCATGGCCTGGCACATGACAAGCACCAGTGAAAAGGGCCATCACCAACCCCAAGTCTTCAGAGGGAATTTAATAATGAAGTAAATTGTCACTTGATTGAGATAAATGACCTCAATGCTGTAGAACCTCCCTTAGACCAGGGGAAAGGGCACCCCAATCTCTATAGGTCCCACCTGCCCTGACTCTTAGGCTGTGCCTCACCATAGGGTGAGCAATGTGTAGCCCCATGTGAAGGCCCTTCCCTGAAGCTCACACTTCCCTCTCCAGACTCCTCTCTGGGTACCAGAAGCTTGTTCCCACAGGTCTGGCCTCCAGAGCGTGGACCATGCCACCAGCATGCATGCCTCTAGGGTCCTGTAAACAGAAGAGTTGGAGACTGTAAACAGAACTTAGATGTACAGGCTGGGTGGGCTCATACATCAGGTGTAGGAGGGGGCCAGAAGTAGGAAGAAAAGGGGACAGCTGCCACGTGGAGCCACCCTGACTCTGTCCACCAAGAGATGTGTTCCAGAACTCTGAGGGGTCTGAGCACTCTGATTCACACCTTCCTCATGTTAGGAAGGTGTTCATTCATCAAGATGGGAAGAGAGAGCTATATTTTATTTAGCAGTCTATCAGCTTAGTGTGTGTTTTGGAAGCATTTAGACAAATGGCCTGTGGGTCTTCGTGTGACCCTTACCCAGGGTCTTGCCAGTGTTAGGGGCAGGCCTGCAGCCCAGCCCTGGGACAGAAGGCTTGTTGGGTGTGGCCCTTGTCCTTGAACCCCAAAGCCTCAGAAAATACAACATAATTGCTGCCCCAAATAGGACTGAGATCTATTAGGCTGTCTGAGGAAGAAGTGGCTCTAGTCTTTTCTGAGGGAAAAAAGTGCAGAAGGGGAAACAAACCAGACCACTGTGCTTCAAACGAGCTGATGGAGATGGATGTCAGGACGGGGGCTGGGGCTGACTGGGAAGTGAGGAGAGAACCATCTAGGATGCAATGGGCGTTCTTTATCTAGATCTGAGCTGCAGTTACTGGGTCATGCCTATGCTAAAATTCACCTAGCCGCACACTTGAGATGAAGGCACTTTACACGCAGGCTGTTTTAGTAGTCGGTCAGCTGGGCCTCTCCAGCAATGTGTCCTTGAGCACAGGACCAATCCTCCTAAGCCTCAGTTTACTCCATTGCAAAGTGGGTAAGATCAGGGCTGTGGTGATGACCCAGGACATTAGGACTCATCTGGTGTCCCTACACAAACCTCCATCAGGTCAGCTGTGTAAGCTATGACTTATTAAAATGCTTTGGAACTTTAAAATGGATGGCTTTTTTGAAGTGCAGTTTTTCTAAATGCAAAACAAAAACAACACCCCCCAACACGGCAGAGTTATTTCTATCCGAAACGCTCCTCTCTTCTAAGTATTCTGTTGCTAGCACTCATTTTCACTAACTGATTCCTTTTAAACCGCACTTGGGTCTAGATACCACCTTTTCTGTGAGGTAAGCAGGTCTTCTCTCCACTGTCAGGCATTGGAAGGGGACAGGAATTCAATCCTCAGGAACACAAGCACACTGTTGAAAATGACTTATTGAAAAAGGCCTTTATTGCTCTCATGGACTTCACCTCAGGGCCCCAAAAGATTTTGGGTCCTGGTTGCATTTGATTCCTTATTATGGAAATATCCTGGCTCTAATCTGATTCCACACGGAAGCTCAGCCTGGACTGAGAGGAGATTTTGACTGTTTTCCCTTAGACAAGCTGGGAGAGCAGCTTTTGAGTCTTGCAAAATATTGAAATGCCTTCCTTATTTGACTGTGGTTAAAATCAGCTGTTCCTAAATGCAGCTTCAAAGAAAAGTGGGCTACAACACAGAATCCGAGAGATTTTCAGAGTAGTATTCATTCATTCATCAGACCATTACTTGGTGCTTTCTAAGGACAAGGGACCATTCCAGAAACTGTCAGAGGAACAAAGATGATCATGGCCCTTAAAGAACTTAACTGGTGCTTACTCTAGATGAGGCATCAGGACCCTTCAGCCACGGAGGAGAATATGTGCCCAACCTACCTGCAGTATGAGCCAGTCAGGGACAAATACAGCTTAGGGGGAGAAGGACAGAAGTACCCAGCACTCCTCAGGCCAGGCACAACTGGTATCACTAAGTCCTCCCAACTACCTGCCAAGGCAGCTATTATTCTGATTTTACAGATGAAGAAACAACATTCAGAGAGTCTAAGATGTGGCTCAAAATGGACACAGGATTGGCTATATAATTTGTGGGGCACAGAGCAAAATAAAAATATGGGGGCCTTTGTTAAAATCTAAGAATTTCACCGTGGGGACAGTAATATATAAAATCAGGAGGAGAGTCCTTATAAGGACAGGGCCCTATGGGACTGTAGAGGTTGGATGTCCATGAAGCCAGCCTTGAGTGGAGGCTATATAAAGAATTACGGAAGCAGAAAGGAGGAGGGACTCCTGTTGGTTGGGAAGCCTGGTGAAATGAGAAGTGCCATTGACAGAGGTGGCAGTGAACTGGAAAGGCAATGTCGCTTTGGTTTTACAGTCTGAACACAAGGCCAACCTGGAGACTACTTTTACTGAATTAATCAGAGCATGAAGTAGCCAGGAGCTTAGGTGTCTACCGATGCCCATGGACTCATGTGTCTGTCCTGGAATTAAACCATCTGTACCGAGAAAGGGAAAGATTCCTGTTCTAGGATTCATTCCTGCGGTCTGGAACTTTCCAGCCCCTACTGAGAACTCTAAGACCTCTTGGACCAGCTCCAGGCCTGGACTGGGCATGTCGTCATAGTTCCACATCCCTGAGGAGTGAGATCAGTTGTAAAGAACAGACAGAACAACAGTGGCCTGAACAAATGCAAGTTTATTTCTCTCTCAAAACATGGTCTGGGCTAGATGGTTTATAGCACCGGCTCAGGTGTCAGAATGTCAGGATCAGTGCTCTGCGATTCTCTTGTCCCTTCTTTCAGACTGTCATTTAGTAACTGCAAGACACTGGCTGCAGCTGCCCATTTTGACTCATTTAAGATAAATGTAAGGGGAAGGATGATACTAGTTTTTTTTTTAATCGGAAAGTAGAACTTTTCTCAGAATTCCCTCCTCCAAAAACAGCCCTTAAGTTGGACAGACCAGAGCTGGGCCACGTAGCAGCCAGAACTTCCAAGAAGGGCTGGGAAACAAAGCATGGCGATTGGCTCCGATCTGGGAGTGACCACTTAGCTGCCACGAACAAAACTGAAGTGTTGTTAGCCATGCAGAAAGGAGGAACTGGTGTTGGGTAGGAGATAGTGTTGGTTGTTCTAGACACTGTAATCTAGTGTCCTGAGTTCATCCCAGTCCACATAAGCTTCTCCCAGGGGGGAGTCATAAGGGGTCCCAGGCTCAGGGTTGATCTGGACATCAATCTGTAGATGCCTGTCACCTCAGGATGGAAGGGAGCTGGCGGCTTCTGTAGCCCCAGCCTGCAGGACCAGTGTCATGGTAGCTCTTCCCTTTAGGGCACCCACAGCTCACACAGAGGGTTTAGGTCTTTCTGAACATGCCCTATCTTCCTTTCTGGAAAGTAAACTCCTAGAAGGCAAATTCATGTTCATTTTGAAGAAATGTGTTTAATGATGTCCACTATGCTCGCAGCTGTGAGTGTGCTACAATGTATTAACGTGATAAAGGCTACAATGTAGAAGGCAAGTGAGTGACAAGAGAAAGCATACAGTGGCTGTGATAAATAATGTAGCTTGGAGAGTTGAGGAGGGCTTGCAGAGAACGCCACTGATCCATCTGTCCATCCATCCACCTATCCATCCATCCATCCATCCAAATATCTATTTAGCACCTGCTATATGCCAAGCACCACCCTACTTTAGGGATGTATTAGTGAATGAGATAAACAGGTCCCTGATCTCATGAGGTTTTATAGTCCAGTCGGGGGCAGGGAGAGAAAAAATAATAAGTAAATAAACAAAAATATCAGGTAACATTAAATATTTTTACAGAGAATTAAAACATGTTTCTATGGACTGAGTCATCTAGGAAAGCATTTTTCAGAAAAGTTCCACATGAGCTCAAATCTGAATGAAAAGAACAGTTGCAGAACCAGCCATACAAGGCTCAGGGGAAAATACCTTCCAGACAGAGGCTAAGGAGAAACCAGGAAACAAAGACACAGGGCTAGGCCCTGAGGGCCATCGAGGAAGGAAGGCAGAGAGAGGTCTCTGCCTGCTGGCAGCCCTGGGTTTTAATCTTCATGATATGGGGGCAGGGCAGTGCCTTTGAAGGAAAGCTGCATTTTGAAGGATGAAACCCAGGTAGCAAGGAAGCTGGAAAATCGTGAGTTAGAGGCTATGGTGATATGCAGAGAAGAAATAGACCCACCCCAAGGGTGGGACTGGGAGACGGGGAAACAGGACCCATCCAGAAGACAAGTGGGAAGTGGAAGTGGGGCTGGACTGTCATCTCTGGATCCTCTGCAGTGCCTCCTGCTACCTCACCTCTTGCAGGTGTGCACTGATGCTGTTGAATGAATGGACAGCTGAGGAACCTGTTCAGAGCTCAGGAAAGCAGCAAGAGGGTGAAGGGGTGATGCATCAGAAAATGCTGCCCACTAAATAGCTCTGGCTCACCCAGATTGTTCCTGAAAGACACTGACTTTTTTTTTTTTTTGAGACGGAGCCTCAAGCTATCCCCCTGGGCAGAGTGCCATGGCATCACAGCTCACAGCAACCTCCAACTCCTGGGCTCAAGCGAGTCTCCTGCCTCAGCCTCCCAAGTAGCTGGGACCACAGGCGCCCACCACAACACCTGGCCATTTTTTGGTTGCAGCCATCATTGTTGTTTGGCGGCCCGGACTGGATTCGAACCTGCCACCTTAGATGTATGTGGCTGGAGCCTTAGCTGCTTGAGCCACAAGCGCCGACCAAAGACACTGACTTTTGGAATTTTCTTCTATGGTTACCTTAAGCAGCAAAGTGAACTGGGAGAAGTGAGGCTCAGGAGGACTGTTTTACAGAGCTGTGCACAGGTCAGGCTCTGCAGGGGGGCACTGAACACACTCCCGGGCTCAGCTGGGGGCTGTGCTCCTGGTTTGGGTGAAATCAGTTTTCCTTCCCGAGTATTCTGGCGAGCAATGTGGTGTGAGGCTTTTTCTCCACCATCCACATTCTCATCTGTTAACTTGATACTCCCAGAGTCGAGATAATGATTTAAAAGCTCTAATTTTGTTACATTCTGAAGCCTGTCTGCCATCAAGGCTGATTGTAATGAGATTTGGGAAGGAGCTTGGCTCTTAGCTGGGGTCAATTCATCTTTGGGAGAAAGTGCTACCATCAAAACGCCCAGGAATTATTAGCACTTAGAGGAAAGCTGAAGAGGCCTATTAATGCGAGACGCCTAGGGAGTCCTGAAGTGTGAGGCGCAATTATATTTCTTATTTATTTCCCCTGGCTTCATATTTAAGGGTGAAGAAAAGATGGGTAGGAAAGATCTCGCGGAAATTGATAAATATTTATTAAGCACCTATAATACTGTCACGCCGCCTTACCTTTGCATACTGCCTGGGCACTCAAGGGGATGAACACATCCCCACGCCAGGGTCCTGCAGACAGTGGAGCACAGCGTGGTTTTTGTTTTTGTTTTTTAATAAATGAGGAATCTAAGAGACATCTGTCTCTACCCCTGCTCTGGTAAGTGGTAGAGACAGACGTAAATCTGATCATCCCAATTTCAGGGTGCTGCTTCCACAAATGACGCCACAACACCCTCTTTGTGTGCCAGGCCCCGTGTGTCTGGGGGTCCGAAGACACTGAGTGCGTGATCTGTTTTCTAAGAGTTGCTGTCACCTCTCCCTGAACCTTAGATTCATCTAGGAATCTTTACTCAAAGGCAAAGTGCTGCAACCTGGGTCCCGCCCCCAGAGATTCTGCTTTAATTAGAGGAAGTGGGGCCCAGACACTGTGAACTTACAGAGTATTGGGAGCGAGGGGGAAGAATGTGGCAGGTGACAGGTGAGGGGTCTGGAACTGATCCTTGACCACAGTGGGTATTCTTTGTTTTATCTCATTCAGTCCTACTAGCATCCCTCTCAGGCAGTAACATTACTGGACATTTCTAGGGAATTGATAGTGGGATAAATTGATGAATTGATAATAGGATAAGTAAAGGGTTTGGAGCTAAAAAGAACTCTCTTCAAAATCAAGTTCTGCTAGTTTTTATTTGTGATTTTTGAATTTCAGTTGACTTAAACTCCTTTAAGTCAGATTTGCCTAATATGTAAAATAGGGTGTAAAAATTGCCCTAAGTTATAGTGTTGTGAAGATCAAACAGATGAAGAAATAAAACTTTGTAGGACCTACTGGTAGACTATTAAAAATACGGTTCCAACGTTACTACAGAGAAGAGAGCTGAAGCTCAGAAAGAGTAATTTGCTCAAGGTCATGCATAGGTCAAAGCCCAGGCCCAGGGGATTAAACAACCAGACTGACACTTTCACTGTGCCTGCTGGCCCTAAAGGCATTTGCAACTTTTGACCCTGTCTTAGAGAGAAAGAGTAGGATAATCCCAGCTGGTGAGAGGCAGAAAAGGCTTCCTGGTGTCTTTGACTAGCAGACCATTTGAGACCAAACTGTTTCAAGTGCTTAGGGAATCACAGACAGATAGACCAAGCTCTCTAAGGCCAAGAGCTCACATGCAGATAACTGGAGAGTTTTAAAGCTGGAAGGCATATCAATTGTAGACTTCAAGACCGGAAAATAAAATTGGAATAACTACAGAAGTAGACTGAGATTTAAGGTTTCTAAAGTAATGCTATAAAAAGACTTGCCTGGGAAAATAGGGCATACTTGCCTTGCCTATGGCGATTCTAGGGATCAGCCGAAATAGTGGACAAGTGCTTTAAAAACTCAGACGCAGCAGTTCTCAGCTCAGGCTGCATACCAGAATCATCTCTAGGGAGATTTTACTAAACTCCAGCTGCAGTCCGTCCAGCCCGGCCTGATTAGGTCAGCATCTGGGTGGGGCAGTGGTCTTTGGTAAAATCTCCCCAGGCAGTTTAGTTTTGCAATTAGAGTTAAGAAACACCCTCTCTAAAGCATCTTGAGACTAGGTAACCTAGGGCTGCAACCTACAGCTGAAGGGACAGGTTAGCTTAAGTCTAAGGAGGAGCTTTCTGTCTCTGAGGGGAAATGAAAGAGTTCCTAGAGTGTTTCTCTCTAGGGTGGCCTGAGGATAGATCTCTGGTCTTCATTTTGGTCTTTAATAAAGGAAAGCCAGAGAACCTCACGGAGGTAAGTTTTCGGTGGGGGCTGGAGGCCATGGGGCAGGAGGTGAGATGCAAGAACAGCTTTCCTGCCCGCTCCCGTTTCAGAATGAGGATGAGTTTCTGTCTCCCTGGCCTGCCGCGCCCCCAGCTCCCACCCATGTCATCTGGAAGGAGGATATCAACTCTCTTAAAAAGTAACATTTTTCTGATTATATCAAAAATAAATTGTTCATTCTCAAAATTAGAAAATTAAAAATATAAAAATTAAAATCCCCCATGTTCCTTACTGCCCAGAGGTAATCATTATTAATATTATTTTTGTCTTTTCCCTCATCTTGACATACATATTTGATAATGACAATTTTAGTTCATGTTTTCATAGCATTGATCACTCTTGAGTAATAATTCAAAATTGAAGCTGAAACTTAGATTAGAAAAAGACTTAAATTCAAAAGCAGTTTATTTCTGCTTTTTTTCTTATTTTTTAAGAGAGGGGGTCATTTTGTTGCCCAAGCTCGAAGTTCTGGGCTCAAGCCATCCTGCTTCAGTATTCCAAGAACTATGGGTGCTGCCAATGTGTCCAGCTCAAATGCAGTTTATTTAATTACAAAATAAGTCCTCTCGGCTTAGTGTGTTTTCAAATGCTACAATATGCTGTCTACTGTACTTGGGAAAAATAGCAAGTGATTACTGGGTGAAGATGTTTGCTACTAAGACTTAGAGCTGAAGAACAAGCCCCCAGATCACAATCTGGAAAGGCTGAGAGCTTTCTGCTCACTGTTCCCTAATCATGTCAGCTAACCAGGTCTAAGTTGAGACCCCAACATTTTCAGAGTGGTGTCCTGTCATAGCAGCTAAGTGGGTCTTTGGTCGTGCTGGGAAGCTTGAACTGGGAGCTCCAAGGATAGGGTGACCAGATTTTAACATGGTAAGACCGGACAACATGGCCAGGGGGCGGGGCGGGGGGGGGCAGGGGGCGGGGCAGGGCAGGGCCTGACAACAATGCAAACTTTGATAAGCAGTTCTCGATAATAACTTCTCAATTATTTGTTGAGAAGTTGCAATTATTTGTTATTATCACAGTTTAACATTATAAAATTAACTAAAATAATATAAAACTTATATTCTGGTGAAATAGCCACATGGCAGCCGAAAACCATGTATTCCTTTCTTGTTCTCCTGCCTGTTTGTGCATTCTTTCCAAAAATAGAGACTTTTTCAAAACACCAAGGGACGCGGGACAAATTGTTGAAAAGCGGGACGTCTGATCACCCTATCCAAAGAGCCAGATTTCTCTGACACCGTGGGTCCTTGTGTCACTTGCAGCAGGGGACACATGCCATAAAAGCAAGGGTGTGTGATCCTAGCTAGGAATACACAGGTGTGAAGCAGTCCCCATAGCAGTGGCTGACAACCCTCATAAATCACTCCTGGGTGGTACTCAGGCTCTCACCCCTGCTCCGTGGATGGCGGTACTGAAAGATAAGAACCAAAATCAACTTAGCACGTGAGAAAGAACCTTCAGATATTTCCCAGTGAACATTTGTTCTTATTCTCTGTCCTTACCCGACTTGCTGAGCAACAAACCCTTTCCTGACTGCCTTTCTGCCCCACTGTCGTTGATTTTCAACCCAATAATTGAGAACAGTTATTTCCTGAGGGCCATATCTAGGTGATGGAATAATTAAGAGGGCCACCGAGTCATTTGCATAACACTTGCTCATAATTAGCTTCTTTGTGATAGTTAATTAGGACACTGGTTAAAATTCTCTACAGTGGTTTCTACTTTGAAGTCTAATTATTCTTATGGCAGGAACTTTCTTTGACAGCCTCCTATGAAACAGGCACTATACGAGGCTCTGGGGCAGTGCCGTTCAGGCCCTTAGAAAATGGATGATTTACTTCAGGGGACGAGGAATCAAATAAATGTTAACTCGCTGTGATTGGGCTGTTAGTTCCAGTATTAGTGTCCTAGGATGGCTGTAAAAAAGTACCACAAATTAGGTGGCTTCACCAACAGAAATTTATTGTCTCACAGTTCTGGAAGTCAGATGTCTGAGATCAGGGTGTCTGCAGGTTTGGTCCTGAAAGGGCTGCGAGGGAGAATCTGTTCCATGCTTCTCTCCAGCTCGTCGGGGCCTCAGGTGGTCCTCTCTGGCTGGGAGGTGCATTCTCCCTGCGTCTCCACGTCATCTTTCCCATGTGTGTGTCTGTCTGTGTCCAAATTGCCCCTTTTTATAAGGATACTGGTTATATCAGATCCGGGTCCACCCTAGTGACTTCATCTTACATGATTATCTGCAAAGACCCTATCTCCAGAAAAGGTCACGTTCACAGGGACTTGCCCACCTTTTTCAGGGACAGGATTCATCCCGTAATGGTTGAATGTGCAAAGCACAGAGGGGAACCCAGAGGAGGAGACAGACCTTAGTGGGAGAGTCTGCAGAGCACAGGAGAAGAGGACACCCCTGGAAGAGGGAGTCTGATGTAGAAACCCAAGGGGCAGGGATCAGCCTCCTAGAAGCTGGAACAGCAGCACAACAACAGGGGAAAAAACCCAAGAGCTGACCAGCTCCCTGCTAAACCTGGTGTGCTCTGAGGGCCCCAGCATCGGGGGGCAGGAGGGAAAAGGAAGCCCCAGGTATCCAGAGACTCTTGCCAATACAGCCCAGGCTGCTCCAGGAGAGGACTTGGGATGTGGGTGGAGAAGGAAGGACGGATGGGAGAAGAGAAGCGCAGGGAATGCTGCACTCAGTGCTCTGAAATCACCTGGTCCCACCGCCCACACCACACCACGTGTCTGCACATTTCAAAGTTGTAAATCAAGCTAACTCTTAAACAAAATATGTTCTCTCCTCCTACCTTTGCAAACACAGCCTCGCAACAATCTGGAAGACCAAGATCAAATCACAATTCCCGGATTCCCAGAAGCTCCTTGCCAGGGTTTGAGAACCAAGCCCTGGCCCACAGCCCACCCTTCCCAGCCTAGTCTGGCTCTGTCCCACCCCACAGGAAACACCTGCACGGGTGTGGGCACCCTGGCCCACTCACCAGAGCTTTTGTTCACCCTCCCCACCAACAGAGCCTCTTGACCACCTTTTGGCAAGGGATGTGCATGGTCACGGCATGATCCATCCTGAGAGGGGCTGTGATTGAATGTGTTCCTCTCAAATTCAAGTTTAGTCATCACTTTATGGCCAATGTGATGGTATTAAGAGGTGGGGCTTATAGGAGGTGGCCATAAGGGGTTCTCCCTTTTGAATGGGATAAGGCTTTTATTACAGCAGTTTCAGGCTGCATTTGTCTCATGTGCCTTTTTGCCAGGTGAGAACAGTGTTCCTCCCCTTTGGAGGAGGGAGCAACATGGGGCCATTTTGGCAGCAGAGGGTTGGTCCTCAGCAAAGCCACACAGTGGAACTAGATTTTTGGCTGTTCTGTTCTCTTGGGCAAAATGGGACCTACATGTCAGAGGACCTGCCCACACCTGCCTCAGTTGTGCCCAGGTAGATACCGAGTCCACAGGGCCCGTGACCTCCAGGGACAAGAGCTCTTCCCTCAAAAGACACAGAGCTTCTGCCATCTCCTGCTTTTTCGCATTTTCCTCCTTCAAAGTCTGATGGCCTCTTTCCTAATTCAAATATATACATATATATCTTTTAATTTGGAGATACTAGTTTCTTGTCCTTATGATCTGACTCTTCTCAGCACCCTCCACACCTCCTGCATGCCGTCCAACTAGCTGTGCCCAGCCACGTGCAGCCCCCAGTCCCACAGTGACCACCGTCTCTACGAATTGGCTCCTACTGTTCTTTCTTTCTTCCCGTAATGTTCTCATTTTGTATCCGTTAGAAGTAACATCTGTCAGGGACTAGCAACCTCACAAAAACAATCCCACACAATAGCTCCTGTAAGATGTACTATACTGCTATGTTAAAGTGGTGTGGTGGCCAGGGCCATGTGGCTCCTTTGACTTCCTGCACTGGCCTTTCTGGCGTGGGGCTTCCTTTCTCACCATCATACATGCTCAAAAGCTGGCCCTGGATACTTTTTCTTCCATTCTTGAGATACTTTGCTAAGGAGGACATTTTCCAGCTCCATCCATGTAAACATGAAGGAGGTAAGGTCTCCATCTTTCTTTGAGGCTGTATAGTATTCCATAGTGTACATATATCCAATGTACTCAACACTATTATGAAACTAATTGTTAGCTATTTTAGGAAAGCTACAATCCGAATGGAGCCCTAGACTATGGGGAAAGGGGAGGGGGGAGGGGAAGGGGGAGGATGAATGAAGAGAATGATATTGTGGGGACCACGCCTATAATTTATCCTATTAGGGTACATGTGAATTTGTCTAAAGGTTGAATATAAATGTCTTAACACAACAATTATGAGAAAGACATGATGGCTATGGTAGCCAGTTGGATGAGAGTTTTCCAAACTGCATATGGAAGTAACACACTGTATCCTATGATAGAATTAATGTACACAATTATGATCTAATAAAAAATAAATTAAAACAAAACAAAAGCTGGCCCTGGTGGCCTGAGCTGTCATGCCTATTCCAGGAGTCCTCAGTGTTCAGCCAGCACCTTGTAAACATGGGTTTCCTTGTCCATTTCTCTATTAGAATATAAACACCCCACCCAGGGGATAAAACTATGTTTAGTCATCTCTGTATCCCCGCACTCTAGCCCATGATGAGGACAAAGAGTAAACATTTTTGCATGAATTACCATCTTACTGTGGTAAGGTAATAATGGCTCCCCCCCACCCCCAGCATCCACGCCCTCAGCCTTGGAATCTCTGAGTATTACCTGATATGACAAAGTTGTTGCCGACGTGATGAAGGATCTTGAGATGGGGAGAATGTACTGGATTATCAGGGTAGGCCCTAAATGCCATCACAGGTGTTTTTATAAGGGGACGGCAGGGGGAGATTTGCCGCGGACACACAGAAGAGAAGGCAAGGTGAAGACAGAGCTGAGGAATGCTGGAGTTCGAGGGCCTTAAAAGTGGAGCGATGCAGCCACAAGTCAAGAAACGGCAGCAACAGCGTGAGAAGCTGGAAGAGGCAAGACAGGGATTCTCCCCAGAGCCTCCAGAGGGAGCACGATCTTGCCTGCACTTTGAGACTGGCCCAGGGAGGTCGATCTCAGACTTCTGGCCTCCAAAACTGTGAGCACATACATTTCTGTTGTTTTAAGCTTCCAATGTTGTGGTAACCTTTTTTTTTTTTTACGGCATAGCATAGGGAATAAGTGCACTTAATTATCTCTCTAAAATCATTATTTAACCTAACTACACACACAAACAGAGCAAATATGTATGTGTGTACAGATGCGCCTTGGTTTCGGTTCTCCTAGGAGCAGATCCTGAGATAAAGACATGAGCACAGATAGTTTCTCTGGGAGGTGATCTGAGGAAACACCAGTAAAGGAGACTCTGCCAGAAAGGAACCCATGCAGGGTCTGTGCACAAGCAAGTTACCACTGTGGGCAACTGAGGTGCAGTCTCCCTGGGCACCCCTGGGAGGTAATGTAACGCCTCCTGATTTCCTCTCATCATTTTGCGACAGCTTCTCCTGGCACAGAGAGTGGCAGGAACTTGCATAGGAAGCCATCTCGTGCTTAGGAGTGGTGAAGGCCCAGGGGATACAGGCTGGCACCTGCAGCACCTGCTGCAAGGTGGGTACCAGGCGGGTCTCTCCTCCCACGACAGACAGCAACAGGTGGGTGAGAGGATGGGTGCAGGGCGCGGACAGACCTCAGCGCAGATCCGCATCTCTGCAATGGGGAGAGCAATGTTGCCTGCCTCACAGGACTGTTGAGAGGAATAAAAAAGATATACACACAGAAATACACAGGCTCAGCTCCGTACCCACAGCTCAGTGGTTAGGGTGCCGGTCATATGCACTGGGGCTGGCTGGTTCGAACCCAGCCCCGGCCTGCTAAACAATAATGATGACATCAAAAAAATATCTGGGTGTTGTGGTGGTTGCCTATAGTTCCAGCTACTTGGGAGGCTGAGGCAAGAGAATTGCTTAAGCCCATGAGGTTGAGGTTGCTGTGAGCTGGCACTCTACCAAGGGTGACATAGTGAGACTCTGTCTCAAAAAAAAAGAAGGAAAGAAAAAGAAAAAAGAAATACACAGGCTCTAGGGGAGGATCCATTCTGCCTCTTCCATCTTCTGGTAGCTAGTGGCTTTCCATAGCTTGTGGCTGCATCACTCCAATTTCAAGGACAGCACCTTCCAATCTGTGTCTGCTCCATCTTCACATCACTTCTTCTGTGTGTCTGTGCCAAATTTTCCTCTGCCTCCCCCTTGTAAGGACATTCATGATGGCATTTAGGGTCCACCCAGATAGAATCCAGTGTACTCTCCCCATCTCAAGATTTTTATTTATTTATTTTTTTGAGACAGAGCCTCAAACTATCTCCCTGGGTAGAGTGCTGTGGCATCACAGCTCACAGCAACCTCCAACTCCTGGGCTCAAGCGAGTCTCCTCAGCTTCCCAAGTAGCTGGGACCACAGGTGCCCACCACAATTCCCGGCTATTTTTTGGTCGCAGCCATCATTGTTGTTTGGCAGGCCTGGGCTGGATTCGAACCCGCCACCTTAGGTGTATGTGGCTGGCGCCTTAGCCACTTGAGCCACAGGCACCAAGCCCCATCTCAAGATCTTTAACTTAATCACACCTGCAAATACTTTGTGGTATAAAATTGTGTGTCACTTAATGATGGGAACGTGTTCGGGCAAATGCATCCTTAGGCAATTTCATCATTGTGTGGGAGTCATAGGGCATATACACCCTGATGGTACGGCCCACTGCACACCTAGGCTGCATGATGGGGTGGCCTACTGCTCCTGGGGTACACACCTGAGCAGCATGCCCCTGTGCCCAATGTCGAGGCAGTTGTTACACAGTGGTAAACATTTGTATATATAAACATAGGAAAGTACAGTAAAAATATGATCTAATCTTCTGGGACCACTGTCGTAGGCAGTCTGTTGTTGACCAAAATGTTATTCTGTAGCACATGATTCTGTGTGGGTTATGTGTATACCCACGCATTATTTTAAATGCTTTTAATAAATTAACTCATTTAATCCTCACAGTACTACTAAAAGGTCAGTGGCAATATTATTCCATTTTTACTGTTGAGGAAATTAAGGCATTAGCTAGTAAAGAGAAGCAATGGGATTTAGTTGCCTTGGGCAAATTCCTAATCATTCTGTAGCAATGCTTCTCATCAATGAAGCAATATTACCTGGTTCAGTGAAATAATGACCTGGCTGATAAAAGGACTCAATATATTGGTGTCCCTGCAGGCACATGTAGCCTTCGTGGACACCCCTCCGCCCTGCTGTTGTACTCGGAGCCATCACACCGGGAACTCTCCCGGGGCCTGTAAGAAGCAGTTAGACTCAGCTATAAAAAGAAATGGTGAACAAACACCTTTGTAACAATCCGGATGGAACTGGTGACTATCCTGTTGGGTGAAGTATTACAAGAATGGAGAAACAAACACCACATGTGCTCACTTTTAAATGGGAACTAAATGATCGACACACATGTGGACAGATGGTAGTGAAATTCAAAGGAGACGAGGCAGGTGGGGGGAGGAGGAGGATGGGCAAACTCACACTTAACAAACACAGTGCACACTATCTGGGGGACTGGACACAGTTAGAACCTCGACTTAAACTGTACAAAAGTCATGCATGTAACCAAAAGAATTGTAGCTCCGTAACATTCTGAAATTTAAAAAGTAATAATTTTCTTTCTGAAAGGGAGGACTTTGCTAGATTGGGCTGATGTCAGAGAGCAGCCTCAGCACCCAGCAAGGTGGCAAAAGTATGTGATGCACTGGGACAAGCTACCTGGAAGAAGTACTGTTATAGAATTCTAGAGCATCGCCCCCAAGGCTGCTATTGTGAGGGCTGGGTTGACATTTACATTCAGATGAACGCCACTGCTCATGGGGTTTATAATTCAACTGTTTTAATTCATAACAAGATTTCTAAAAATAGATGCACATTATTTTTCAGTCCACATGTTAGTGAACATCCTGTCGTGAGCACCCTGTCTTTGGCTGGACTATTACACTGTTTGGCTGGATAAACCTCACTCTATTGCCTCTGGTCCAGCACAGCCATCAGGACCCTAAGGCGGAAAGCCTGGCGGGAACAGGGCCCCCAGCATGTCTGGCTGCAGGGACACCGCTCCCTGCTGTCCTGTGGACAAAAGGGAGGCCTTGGAGAGGTGGGAGTAAGGGCAGGGAACAGTGCAACAGAAGAGCACAGCTCAGCTGCCTGGGCCCAGTCCTGCCTCCACCCCTCGTGTGAGCCTGGGCAAGGCAGCTACACTTCTCCGCCTCAGTGTCTTTCTCTCTAGAACACCCCCTCCTTCATGGCTTTGCTATAAGAATTAGAGGGGCTGATGCATATAATGGATTTAATGTGGGTCTTGGCTCCAGGAAAACATTCCATAAATAGTATCTGCTGTCATGTTTGGTGTAGGGGTCCCCCACACTACTATGTCACCTCCCCAGCCTCTATCAGCCCTGTGACAGAGGAGGAAGCTGAATGCCAGGAAGTGAACAGACTTCTCCAGACTCTGGAGTCTCATTGTAGGCTGGGGCAAGGATGGAATTTGGGTTATTTTCCTTCTACCAAGGTCTCTTAGATCGTAGTATGAACACCTATAATTGTCAGGAAAATCCAGGAAGCATGGTCCTCTCTGATGGATATAAGAACTCCTGCTTCATGAATGAGTCAGGCAACCTGAAAGTGCCTGGGTTTCCACAGTGGATTAGTCAGTAGTCTTCAGAGAACAGAACCAGACATATGTGTGCACGTACGTACACACATACATCCACACATACATAGAGAGACTGATTTTGAGTAATGCCTCATGCAATTGTGAGGCTAGCAAATTTAAAGTCCTCAGGCCAGCAGGCTGATGACCCAGAGAAGAGCTGACACTGCAGCCCAAGTCTGCAGACAGTCCATAGGCACACGTCCTCCTTCCTCCAGGACCTCAGGGTCTTTTCTCTTCAGGCCATCAGCTGATTAGATAAGGCCCAACCACAATACGGATAGTGATTGGCTTCACTCAAAGTCTACTGATCTAAATTTAGAGCCCATGTAAAAAAATACCTTCACAGAGACATCTGGACTAGTGTTTGACCAAATGCCTTGGTACTGTGGCCTCACCAATTTGACATTTAAAATTAACCATCACATTTGGAAAAATGAAATACCCTTTCTAGCAAGAACTGGAATTGATTGAAATGATTGATTTTTAAAATTTCTGCTAGATTTTTGGGGGAAATAGACTCACGACTCTGGCAGCAGCCCAGCAGGATCTGGGCAGTGGGGTTGTGAGAGCCTGGGTTGGTTAGAATGAAGCACACTAGGGCAATGTGTGGTCTCTTCACCTGCAAGCCTGCTCCCCTGTCCATCCTCACCTGTCTGGTTCTTGTTCATCCTCCCAGAAGCCACTTCTTCTGGGAAGCCTTCCGTGATACCCTGAGGTTGCTTTGGTTTTCCTGTTAAGTATCAGATCTGACTGAAAGAGCTGAAGGCAGTGCCTGTCCCATGGCACTTCTCCTGCGTGATGCCTTTTGACAGTTCACTTGTCAGTGTCTCCCACTGAACTATCAGCTCCTTGGGGACAACACTCCCAAATCACTTATTGAATTGATGCATGAGTATTATGGACTGTATTTTTGTATCACCCCAAGTTTATATATTGAAATCCTAACTTCCAATGGGATAGTTATGAGGTGGGGTTTGGAGGAGGTAATTGGGTTTAGATGAGGTCATGGAGGAGAGGCCCTATGAGGGTATTAGTGCTCTTAGAGACAGAGAGAGAGATCGTGTCTCTAGATCTAGAAAATAGATCTCTCTCTTTCTCTCCCCCACCTCACCATGTGAGGATACAACAAAAAGGCAGTTGTCTGCAAACCAGGACACAGGCTCTTCTCAGACACTAGGTCTGTCAGAGCCTTGATCTTGGACTTCCTAGCCTCCAGAACTATGGGCAATAAATGTCTATTGTTTCAGCTACCCAGTCTATGGTGTTCTGTTATAGCAGCCCAAGCAACTGAGACAGATGGTGAACGAGAGAACGAATGACTCTGTAGGGCTATGCAGAAAGGCCTGTGGGCACCAGGCTGGCCAAAGCATCCCTGGAAGAACAACGGTCTCCAGGTTCCAGGGCCTTTCCTGTTGCTCCCTGCATGTGGAAGGCAAATAGCCTCTCCTCACCCTCAACCCTATTCACTGCAGCTACATAAGCCCGTGACTGACTGAAAGAGCTGAAGGCAGCTAGGTGTCAGGGCTCAGTTCTGCCACCGGCTTAGCGCACTCCCACTGGCTCCAGCCAATCTCCTTCCCAGTGTGGACACTCAGATAGCAGGGGCAGGCACCCCCTTTCTTCCCTACCATCCGGATAGGAGCCTGGAGCCATGAGTGGGCTTCAGTACACTGGCTTTCTCTTCCTGGGAGGGGATGTGGCCTCACATTCTAAGTGGAACCTTAATTTACCATGTGCAAATTAGGCTTGTGAAGACACGCTAAACTTTAATTGTGTTAACTCCCCTATGTGTGTTATTTGCCAAGTGTTTTGGGCCACTAATGCATCATAAAATCCTAGGAAATCCCTGTTCAGTCCTGCAGGCACCTTAGGCCTCGTTCTTAATACTCCTTGAAAGCTTTCTCACCTAGTTGCTGTTTGGAGAGCATGTATGTGTATGTATGCACGCACGCGTGTATGTGTGCACACATGTGTGTGCATCACAGGAAAGCATAGCACTCAGGAAGCTGTGCCCCCGGGGCTAGTGATTCTATGGCATGATAATGCTCATTATGATCATTACAATATTAGCTACCTGCCGCTCCCGAATGAATGTGAGGCTTAATGGGATGCTGTTAATAATGTGCCTTGAGTCCTTGGGGGAAAGCTCCTTAGCAGGCATTGTTTTTAATCTCCTTCAGATGAAAAGAAAAAAAGAAATTAGAACATATCCCGGCCACTGCCTGCCCTGTCCTTGGGCCAGCCATGAAACCTCTCCAACTCTGTTTCCTCATCCATAAAATGGACTAACAGGGCTTGTTAGTCCTCTTCCCTGGGTTTAGGTGAGAACGAAATGAAACAAGTGTAAGTGACCCCCATGACAGCTGGAAAGCTTGGGGCACTTTACCAAACTTGGGCCTGTGTGATCAATCCTTAGGCTGTTTCTACATTAGACAGCTTGGGGTTCCCCTGGGAATCCTCAGAATTCCTTGGATCTGCTCCACATGTAACTCACCTGTTTCTTCTCCATCCCTCTCCACCGATGAACAGCTCTGGGCTAAAAAGGAGGCCATCTGGGGAGACTGGCTGGGATCTGGAAGTTCAGAGGGGGCCTTCCCACAGGATTCCAGTGCAGGGCCTGCTCGGGCCTGAGCCCTCCTCATAATGGGGCTTTGCTGAAGTTCTTCTGGTTCTCCAGAGACAGAATTGCCTTCCCTTTGGAGGGTCTTTCTCCGCAGTGACCTCCAGTCCCTGGGTCGGTACAGGTGAGAGCATACAAGGAGCAGAAAGGAAGCCTGACAGCAGCAAACTCCAGAAGCCGGGCTGGGGAGCAGCTGGGAGAGGAATGGGAGTGTGTGACAATGAAGGCAGTTAACTCCCACCCCACACTCTGACTTTATAGCATTGGGACCCTGAAATTGTTTCCTGAGATGCAAAGAAAATGTCAGCCAGTAAGTTTCCTTTAGAGGTCATTGAAAGTACTTTTTCAGAATGTCCTTATTAGCTATCCACAAAGCCTAATTACAGAGTTTTCAAAATCTAGTTAGGCTGAAAACATTCTTTTCTATTGGGAGATGTTCATTGCCCTCACCAAGGCCAGAGTACCAATTACTACCACCTTTCATCCCCCTCCAACTAGTCCTGCCTCCCTGAGGTCATAGGAAAAGAATCATCATTATCACCACCACCAACACTAATTACCACCTTCTGTGTCCCAGGCAGTGTGTCAAGGTTTTACATGAAGATCTCTTTAATTCTTAACATCATCCTATGGCAGAAGTTCTATCATTGTTCTAATTTGACAAGTGAAGCTCAGTAACTTTCCCCAGGTTGCACAACAAATGAGGGGCTGAACCAGGACGCAAACCCAGGTTTCTGAAACCCCCTCCCTTACCCTGTTTCCTTTTTTACCTCTCTCAGGCATACGAGAACCAGAACAATCCTTCAGTCCTATTCCCATGGAAGCCAACCAAAAATTATGGATATGCAATCTGTTCCTTCTTTCTTTTTGGCTCTGTGCCTGATTTCTGGAAAGTTCATCCCAGGCCTTTGCAGGCACTGTGCATACAGCTCCTCGCTTCAACTAAAAGGTCCAAGGAAACAATGACCTGGAGGGCTGAGGGAAGTTGGCCTCTGTCTGTCTCCAGAGCTGTCTGCGACTGATCAGTGGTGGCAATGCAGAGCTGAATTTTAGCTCTAGAAATTGTTCATCTTAGTCATTTTTGTAGAGTATCAATTCTAGATTCCTATCAGTCACAACATAACACTGTATTGTTTCTCTAAAGCTTTGCCTCTCCCTGTAAGCCCTGGAAGGGAAAAACCAATCAGCCCCAGGCAAATGCACTGGGCTAGAATTCCAGTGCTATGTTGCTCCCTGTCATGGCATTTTTCTGATTCAAAGGGTGATTTGCTCCATTTCCAGGACACATTGATACCCCCATATATAAGCCACCAAACTCCAGCTGCTGGTAGCAGAGTTTGAAAAATGCCTCCTGGATTTTAAGTATCCAGAGTGGTTGGCAACAGCACTATATCAGCCCAACGACACACGCAGGAGTCAAGATATATGTTAGCTTCTGTTGCAGACTATTCCTCACCCCGCACTGGGCTCAACAGAACTTCATCCATTCATTCAGCCGACTGGCCATTATGGAGTATTCCTAGTGCATGAAGGATAGGACTGGACTGCTTGTCTCTCACTTCCTTTGGAAAAGAGAGGTGGTATCAAGTATCTCGAGGATCCTGATGTCTCTTGGAGGAAGATGGTGAGCTCAGGGTGCAGAACATTTGCTGTGGGTCGCTGTCATCTAAGTTTTGGCCTCCCTTATTGGACTGTGCCTTCAGCCTACTACCGTCAGACTCTGAGTTGGTTTAGAAACTTAGGGGATGCTGGGTCAGGACTAGCTCAGTCAGGGAGTCTACAGCAATGTGACAATGCTCAACATGGGCTATGGGTAGAAGTTCTAAATACAAGTGGATTCTGAGATTTTTGGTTTTGCTTTTTTCACTTTGTTTTATGTCTCCCGCTGAACTACATCATTTTAATAATAGCATTTATTTTTTAAATTATAAAAGTATTTGTATAACTACAGACACTTACAAAACCTAGAAAACCATTAAGAAAAAATTGCCTCTAATCTCACCCAGAAATAAGCACCATTGTGTTGTTTGTGCTTTCAGTCATTTTTAAAGGCAATACACTTGATTATACATTTTTATAAAAATATCAAATTGCATTATGCATATATAGTTTTCCCTTGCATTTTTATAAAAATAAATATATTGGAAACACTTTACTGTGTCAGTATGAAGGTAGGGCCTTCTTGGGTATGCACTTTGTGGACTTTTCAGCCCAATAGGGCCCAACGCCCCAGTATTCTCAACTAAACCTTTCCTTATGGTAGCAAAGCAGGTGATTCTGCCCCAGAAATTTCTCCATGAGGTGCAGTGTCTCAGTCTCTAGAGAATATAGACTGTTTATTTGGAGCATCTGGTGCAACGTCCAGAGATTCTGATTCTGCAGATTCGTGCACACAAAAAACATGTCTGGCACTAGTAATGATTTCTAAACCATAGTATAAATTTCTGGCATAGCCTTAAGTGTGGAACAAAAATTATGGAGTCCATTTAAAGGTCTCAGTTCCTTTGAGCCCTCAACATGCCTATTTCTCCCACGGTAACTCCCAGTAGCACAGCCAATTACCTTAAGGCAGCAGCTGCTAAAAGGTCAGAGGTTATGCAGGGTAGCCTCAGGATTTATGTCCACTTCAGGACTCATTGACCCACATCAACTTCTTTATGGATCAGGACCAGGCAGGGATCATTAATATTGTTACAACAGGGTTGGAAGCCCACTCATTCACCACGTGGGATGCACTGCTGAAGGCATAAACAGAGCCCTTAGAGCCTACTCTCTCCACTAGGACTTCTAGATATGAAATAGGCCCAAATCTTAAATGTATTCATAACTTGAGATATGCAACAAATGTAAAATTCTTTTCTCTATAACTGAATTGAACATGTATTTTGGGTTCCCATTCTATCACAGTGAAACTTAATCTTAGCCAGGTTAAGGCTGAAGCCAGGCACGGTGGTTCATGCCTGTAATCCTAGCACTCTGGGAGGCTGAAGTGGGAGGATCACTTGAAGTCAGGAGTTCAAGACCAGGCTGAGCAAGAGTGAGACCCCATCTCTACTAAAAGCCGAAAAATTAGCTGGGTGTTGTGGCAGGTTCCTATAGTCCCGGATACTTGGAAGGCTGAGACAGGAGTATCACTTGAACCCAGGAGTTTGAGGTTGCTGTGAGCTCAGCTGATGCCATGGCACTCTAGCCTGGGTGACACAAGGAGATTCTGTCTAAAAAAAGAAAGGAAGAAAACTTAGCTAATTTGGAGATTTCTTATTTTGTCCAGAGTTGAGTTCAAGTTTTGAGGGGCCTATGAAATGATGTTCTGATAGATGTTTGACAATCAGTTCTTTGAAAGAAAATATGTGTGTATATATTGCACATAAGTTTATTATAAATTTTACTGACATAAACGACGTGTAATATAATTTATAAATAATACTGAAATACTCCTTATTTTAAATGTAATATAGCCACATAGAATATTGTTGTTAGTTTTGCTGAACTCTTATATCTGTAGCCAACCTACAATTGCAATTCAACCACCATTTGATAAAATCAGATTATGACTATCTGGTTCAGTAAAGAAGTCACCACATCATTAATGAATGTGTGTGATTTCACAATGAATGGTGGCTAATATTTTCCTTTATGTTAACAAGGTAAAAGTGAAACAATAAAGATAAATGTTAGATTGTAACTTACTGCTCAATTATATGAATAGTTTCTTTGCTGAATCAGATAATAGTTTCAGAATATTTCTTCAATTTTTTGTATGATTTAACACAAAATAACAGCTATAAACACAGCATGCATTTAAGTTTAACTTGCCTTATTAACATTTGCTCCATCACTTTCTTTAGTCTGCTCTAGACAGTCAACAAAATAGAAAATCAAGCCCGAATTTATAGCATTTGCCAATTTCTGTGGTGTAAATACTTCCATCCTGACTAATTTCAAGCTATCATGTAACATCACTGTATATGAAGTAGAGAAGGGATGATTACCACTAATTAGTACTTTCACCATATGGAGATAGCTACAGGTACAGATTTACAGATAAATAAATAACCTCAAGAACATATGTAATGGTGAAATGAAGTAGAACAACTGGGAAATAATGAGTTATGAGTATTTATTACCTGTGATTTTAATATAATTTATTTAATTGCAAACTTAGATTATTTAGTTTTACTATTGACTGTGTTCAACAGTTGGCTCCCAAAATTCCTCAAACTTTAACAACTACTCTTGTGAGCTGATGCACTACTAGGCATAAGTACTATCAATGGCTGGATTTTAAAACTCAGTAGGATCGTTGGAAGATTCTTTTCTCTAATGATATGCAGTGCTAAACTTTCTGCTCTATTAAATCAAATGAATGGACCCCTATGTATTTATTTGGGTGACTGTTCCATTGGTCTGCTTTTTAAAAATGTTTTAATGCTTTCTTTTCTTTTCATTTCTTTCCTTTCTTTTTGAGACAGTGTCTCACTCTATCACCTAGGATTGAGTGTCATGGCTTCAGCCTAGCTCACAGCAATCCTCCTGCCTCCGCCTCCTAAGTAGCTGGGACTACAGGCATGCGCCACAACACCTGGCTAATTTTTCTATTTTTAGTAAAGACAGGATCTCACTCTTGGTCAGGCTGGTCTTGAACTCCTGAGCTCAAGTGATCCTCTTGCCTCAGCCTCCCAGCGTGCTAGGCTCACAGGCATGAGCCACCACACCTAGCCTCTGTAGCTTTATTCTATGTTTTACAAAATGGTTGGATAATGTCCTTCACAACTATTCATTTTTGAGTAATATTCTAACTATAGTTGTATATGAGCATTTATTTTTCACATAACATTTTAATATCACTTGTTTAATTGTGGGGTTTTGTTTCAGTCTTCTGGTGTATTTGTTATGGTCCTTGTTAAGTTTAGGGAATGTCAACATACGTAGTATAACATTGAGCTATCCTACTGAATATATTATACTTCTATTTATTCAGTTCTTCTGTGTTCTTCAGTAGCATTTTAAGCTTTCGTTCCTACAGCTTGTGAATGTTTCCTATAAGATGTATTTGTAGGTATTGTTCTTAAGGCATATAACTACATTTTATTTGAATATATGAAAATTACTGATTTGTATTATAAAATTTATGCTTTACCGAATTCTTTGATTTTTATAATTTTTTCCAATTGATTATCTCATTTCAAAATTTTTATACCTTCAATTTTCTTCGTTTCAAATTGCATTGGATACTTCCTGTAAAATGTTAAATAATAATCGTGTAGTTAACATTCTTGATTTCTCCCAGATTTCAGTGATGTTTCTAGAGTCTGCCCATTAAAAATGATGCCAGTCTCCTCCTTAAGAAATAATCTGCCTAGTACTGTTTTTGTAACAGTTTTATTTGATATAATTCACACACCTTTTAAAGTGTGTAATTCCATCGATCTTAGTATATTCATAGCATCGTGGGCCATCACCATCTAATTTTAGCATATTTTCATCACTCCCAAAGAAATCCATATCCATTAGCAACCACTTCCACCCTCCCTTCCCTCACCCCCTAGTAACCAACCTCCTTTCTGTATCTATGGATTTTCCGATTCTGGCCATTTCATTTAAATAGAATTATACAGTAGGTGGGTTTTTGTGACTGGCTTCTTTCACCCAACATAATGCTTTCAAGGTTAACCCATCCTGTAACATGCAAGAATAACAGTATGTTACTACTAATATGTTAATGGTAGTAATGAACTTGCCAAAATAATATATAAACAGATTCTATTTTTTTAAATGTAATATGTAAAATCGTTTATTTTGTAAATATTCCAACCACAGTTTATTTTTTAGGAGTCAGTCTGCTTTTAGGGTCCAACCATATGTATCTCTACAGAGGGGTTGTAGGTAATGGGGTAAAAATAGGCATTTTAAAACTGCTACTGACCTTATATCCTTCTTCATGCCCTACCCCACCTACCTGGAAATTTTTTATAAGAAATTTGTTTATATCAACCTCATCCTTACCCACCCCGTTAAAATCTTTCAGTGGCTCATCACAAGCCTTCGTGACAAGACTCAGACTCCTTAGCAGGGCGTACATAGCTCAGTGGCCTATTCTGTGTCATTTATCACCATTCCCACTCCCTTGACCTCTACCACCTTGACCTCCCTGGATTGCTCAACTATCTATAGCTCAACTATCAGTGCTGATGAACTGTACATGTCCTTGCTTTTTGTCCATCTGAATGTCCTTTCCTTCTCCCTATAACCTGCCACTTACCAAGGTAATTCCCATTCATCCTTCAAGGCCCAGCTCGGCTATCACCTCCTCCATGGGACCTTCCCTTGTTGTCGCTCCTCTGTGCCCCCTTAGCACTGCAAGCTCACTGCTCCGATACCACTTATCACACGTGATCTTGTAGTTGTCTGTTTTCCAACCAACCTTCCTTAGACTGTATACTCTTCAGGGGACAGATACCAAGTCTCATATATCATTTTGTCACCAGGATCTATCACAATTCTTGGCACGTGGAAAAGAGTTGATGAAGTTTGATGGGTGAATAAAGTGAAATGCATGCCCCCCAGCTTTAGGCCTATCAGTAGGTACGACCTGATCGCTTATTGTATGCACCAGTGACCAGAGCGAGACAGAGTTGTGCAAAATGCAGCGCTTACCTTGAAACTGCTTAGAAGATTAAGGCATTCCTGCCCACATCCTACCAAGCAGGCGTTACGGTCCGTGGCTGCTTTGATCCAGACTCCTTGTTCTCCCTTCTTGAGCTTGCCCAGTGCATGTTAATTTGCAGTGTGGGCATGCTGAATGCAGATATGGAGCTAGCTGGGGGCTTTCAGAAGCCTCGCCAAGGCCTCCATTCTGTTTTAGAGTATTACATTATCCTGGGGTATCCCCACTGCCTATCCCAAAACATGAGCCAGAACTCTTAGTGACAGCAACTGTGGCTCCCCAATCTGGGCTGTGAAACCTCTGCTGGAAATTCTCCTAACTCACCCTCCTTTCTGCCTATGGACCACACTCTGAAGTCCAAAAGGAGGACTAACTCAACAACAGCTCCTTCCTGCCTCATCCCACCTCTCCCTATAACTTCAGCACCTTAGACATTGGGTCAGGGCACACTGGCTGGAAAAAATGGACTCTTGTTATCTTGCCACTGTACTTTCTTAGTCAGTGATGATTTTTGAACCGAGTCTCCTGTGTAATATTAGGATATCTAGGAAGGGCATTTTCCCCTCCTGCTGTCTGTGTCCTCTAGCATGTCACTCCAGACAGGCAGTATCTCCACTGAAACTCAGCCTCACTGCCCTGAGTGTTGGCTGACCTAACCCAATGCTTGGAACATACAGAACATTGGCCTGAAATGTTATTGCCTTCATAACCAATGCACTTGACCTTACCTGTGTGCAAGATTACATGAGCTACTATGGATGAAAGCAATTTGTAAAATGCTGAAATGATGTTTCCAGGTAATTGTTCTTGACCAGAGAGATAGGGTAAGAATAAATAAGGTAAATGTTATTAAATATAAGGTGAACCCCAGCTGTGTGAAAGGCCCTATACACACATTTTCATTGTAACTTGTGGTCATCAATATTGGAAAGCATAGCATGTTCTACACAGCCTACGTGTCATGGTCACATATCCAGGATATAGAAACAATTGAAAGTGTTATGAAACCCCCTCCCACCTTCCTCACTTGCACCCTGATTCCAAAGCTTCTATGCAGCCTTATTCTCCTTACTCTGCCTGGACCTCGCTAGTCCATGAAAAGATCAGTTCCTGCCTATGCTGAAGATGTGCCCCATCTTCCAGGAAAGCTCTCCTCTCACCCCTTTGCAACTCACATTTCATCCATTGTTTCTGGCCCAAAGCAAGTGTCACCCCCACCTCCATGCTCAAGTCTTTTCCTACACTGAACCCAGGCACTCTTATATTACAGAAGTGTATGGCTTTACAAGTGCCTGGTGCTGGCAAGTCTAAGGCCATGATAGCAAGTCTGAGGCCATGTTCCAAGTCTGATAGCAAGTCTAAGGCCATGTTCCTATCAACACATCACACATTGTCCAGCGTGTTCTGGTTGCTTTACAGGCATAGGCTGACGAATAAGGATCGGAGGTGGGACAGAGGGGAGGCGGGTAAATGGCCCTGAGCCTAAATTCAAAAGTGGACACAGGCAGAGTCTGCCCTTCTCATGAGATAGTTGTGGAAATGAGGCTCCATCCCTCTCTCTGCCATGAACATAGCGCCAAGAGAGGTCACCCACAAAGACGACATTCTATCTGATTACCAATTCAGTTCCCATGGAAGCCCTCACCAGGGCCCTTAATTTCTTGTGTTAAAACAACAAACGAGGTGACCCAAGCACAATCTCTAATAGGTAGCATGGGTCAACAATTATTCATTTGTACTAGTGCTTTTCGCATGACGGGCTGTGATGAAAATTTGTCCTCTTCCTGGCAAGAGCTATAAATTAGTTTTATGCCACTGTTAAACCCAGAGGCAAAAAAAGGAAGGGATTGGGAATGGGGGAGGGTCAGTGAATAAGATCTGGCTGCTTCTAACAACAAAGCAAGGTACTTGGGGCCACAAGGACAAGGCAGGTAGGGGCAACAGAGGTCCGAGAGATTGGGCTGAAAAGAAATGGATGCAGTGACTCTGAGGAAAGACAGCAAACTCTTCAAGGATCCAAATGAAATCTTATTTTTCTTTTTATCCTCCTTCTGGCAGGTTTGCTAAATCAATGAACACATTAATGATTAGATCTATGCAGTGATTGTGTCTTTCTTAGCCAAGTATGGATAAAACCAATTATGCCACATCCATATGAGGTCTCCATGAGTTCTCTAAGGCCAATGGAGCCACTAACAATGATGGTGTTTATCGACATTTTTTTGACACATAGTGTTCCAGATATCAAGTGGAAAAAACAGCTTATGAGACTGTATGTACAATATTTAGGCATTTATGTTTAAAAAAAAAGGCATTGACAAAAATTGCACACTGAATTTTGTTAACGGTGTTACCATTGGGATGGTTGGCATTCTGAGACTTTTCTCCTCTCCTCTTTAAACTATGCAAAATTTCCTAAAATTTTTGTGAGAAGAATACATTATCTGTTAATCAGAAAAAAATTAAGTTTAAAACCAGTCCACCATGAACTCACAGTTATCTGTGCTAGGAAAAGTGAATGGTGATGTAGATCATCTAGAAGATGGGGAAAATCACCCATGCTTGACTTTGGAATATGTTACGTACATTTTCCCCCCAGAAGATTTATCTTCCTAATTATGCTTTGCTCTTTACTTAATATTAGGATTAGTTCTAAGTCCCTGAGCTCCCCTGCCAACTAAATGAGCTGAGCTGGATGGCAGGGAAAAGTCAACTTGGAATGAAATGAAATGCGAGGTGCAGGTGATCCATGCGGGGCAATCACATGCTGGCTGCTTGCAGGGAGAAGGGCAAGGCCTGGGGCTCAGCACCCACATTCTGCAGCCCACTTGGAGTCCCCAGAATCGAAACCCAGTTCCACTGCTGATAACCCCCAGGCCTCCATTCTGTACTCTCGTGTCCCTGGGTACAAACTGCTGGTGATAACAGTGCCCACCTCCTGGAGGCCACATGAGGATTAAGTGAGGTGATGCGTGTGATGTGCTTGGAATAGACACACAGCAGGTGCCAGCCAGGGCCATTATGTGTTTCCAGCATGCCCTTCTATGCTTTGCAAATTAATTCCACCATTTAAATACTTTCTCCCAAACTGATCTCACCATTTAAAACACATTATAATGCATTCTCGTACCATCCAGGAGGGAGGCAAGTACCATCATTCTCATTTCACAGTCAAGGAAAACAAAGGAGCAGCCCTTGGTCATGGAAGGAGTGGAAAAACTGGGCCTCACCTCAGCTTTCCACATGCCTTCCTCACCCTTTGCCCCCGCCCCTGCTCATCAACCCCCCACTGGGTTTAGCTCTCTAGGCCTCAGTTCCCTTTCTTAGCCAGGACAAGGACATTTAAGTTTCATCCTGAGGCCTCTCAATAAAGACTTGAAAGATGACATGAGGCTCTACCGACGATTCAAGATGGATTGGCATCAAAATTTACTTCTTTAACAAAAGTACTTTATGACTTTAATAAAATACTAGAGAATGGTAGGATCCATGGGAGTCCTTTACAGAAACTTATGATAGACAATTTTGATGATGAACAAAT